>NW_027361795.1:22282500-22882500 GCF_039654945.1 Dendrobates tinctorius
ATTGTTAGGCATCGGGTTCCTGCACAGCAGGGATCCAGAGCCTCACATTCAGCGGTCTCCCATTCTCCATCGACCGCAGAGGAGCCTGCTCAGCAGTTCCATCATTCCCGATGCTCAGACCACCTCTGTAGGTCTGGTTGTTGCTGCCACCTCTGGGCCAGCAATAGCAATGCAGGCTGCACAGCAGCAAGCCGCTCCAGAGTCCTTCCGTCGCTCCACTGAGCTCATGCTCATGAGACGATCTCCCATTGGAGATGGGGAGTCACATGCACAGGTCCTTCTCCAGATCGGATTGGTCCATCTCAAGGATCTGGAAGCTTCCGGAAGGTCCCGGCTATAAAAGGTTCGCATGGCAGCTCGGCCATGCGCTAGTATAGACTCTAGTTGCTACCTGTGTGAATGATGACGGATGCATGGACTTGCAAATGACTCATTAAGATTCTCCTCCCTCTAATATTACGTGTATGGATAGGGAACTAGTGATAGAGTCAGCGCCAGTCAGTAGCAAGCTACAGGCCACAGTGCATATCATCCACGGTACTAGCGTCCAACAGTTTGCCTGCTACCGGGCATTGTTGTCTTGCAGCTGTGTCTGTCGCCGCGCTGCAGTCAGCAGTACTTATCAGTGATGGCAGTTGCGACGCCGTACGCACGGTAGGTCTAGAAGGATGCTGACCCTGTGTCTTTGGCCCTAGTCCTGTGACCATATACCGTGCGTGCATTCTGCTGAGACCTGTGAGTTCAACAGGCTCAGCATTTGTGTTTAACGCCTTGGCGTCTCTGTGAATTAACAGAGTCCGCTCCGCGCACTCCGGGTGACGTTCAACCCGCATGCGCAATACCACCATATTGTGCGTCTGCCATTACATAGCAGTAGTGTAACACCTCTGCACGGTGGACCCCAGGGGCTGTGAACGCACTTTCTATTATTTATTATTTAGTGCGTTCCGCCGTCTCTAACATGTGCTTTAGGCCTCTTTCACACATCAGTATTTTTGATCAGTATTTGCATGCCAAAACCAGGAGTATCTCCAAAACAAAGAACAGACATCAGTCTTTCAATTATATTTTTTTCTTGGTAAGTTCCATTCCTGGCTTTGGCATACAAACACTGATGCAAAATACTGACCAAATACTGACGTGTGAATGAGCCTTTATGTGCTCCATGTTTCTATGCTCCTACTGGGTAAGAGCAGGGGGCATACATTATTGTAGAAGCAAATACATGTATGTGGAGAAAATAAAACAGATAAATAATGTTAAACATATTTTCTTGACTGGTAGGTGGCAAATTACTTTGTTCTAGAAAGCATAAAAGATTGCTATTATTCCTCACAAACTTTGATTTTCTGACCAGGACTTTACCATTGTGACATAAGCAGGCCCGTATTTGCCACTAGACACCGGAGGTCCAGTGACTAGGGAGGCGGGTAGACAAATGAACCTTATTGCATTGTGCAATTTCTCCTGTTACCCTTGTGAAAATCCAAAATTTGGGGATAGAAAACATTGTTGTGGGCAAAATGTGATTTTTTTTTTTTTTATTTTCACGGCTCAACGTTCAAAACTTCTGTGAAGCATGTGGGGGTTCAAGGTGCTCATCACACACCTTAATATGTTCTCTCAGGGTTCTAGTTCCCAAAATGTTGTCACTTATGGGGGTTGCCACTGTTTAACCCCTTCCTGACATCCGACGTACTATCCCGTCCATGGGACCCGGGCCCCTATGCCCATGGACAGGATAGTACGTCTACCGCGATCAGCGGCGCCCACGTGGTGAGCGCCGCTGATTGCGGCCGGGTGTCAACTGATTATTACAGCTGACACCCGGCACAATGTGTCAGGGGCAGTCACGGACCGCCCCCGACACGTTAACCCCTTGCACACCGCGATCAAACATGATCGCGGTGTACCCGGAGTTAAAGGGAAGCATCGGCAGGGAGGGGGCTCCCTCCGTGCTTCCCTGAGCCCCCCCACGGCAGCGCAATGTGCAGCGCTGCTGCGGGGGGCTCCTTTCCTCCAGGCCCCTGAATCCAAGATGGCGACGGGGGCCTTCGGGGGCCTGGAGGAAGCTGGCTTCCTCAGTGCCTGCAAAGCGCAGGCAAGAGGAAGTCTTCTTCAATGCCTGTGACAGATTGCTGATCTGTCACAGTGATCTGTGATGTGACAGATCAGCGATCTGTCACAGGACAGTGATGTCCCACCTGGGACTAAGTAATAAAGTAAAAAAAAAATAAAAAAAAGTGTAAAAATAATTTTAAAAAAAATCGCCAAATAAATTAGTAAAAAAAAAAAAAAATATTCCCCAATAAATTCATTTTTTGAAAATAAAAAAAACCCAAAACAATAAAAGTACACATATTAGGTATTGCCGCGTCTGTAACAACCCGTCCTATAAAACTGTCCCATTAGTTAACCCCTTTAGCGAACCCCTTAAAAAATAAAAATAAACGAAGCAAAAAATAATGATTTATTATCATACCGCCAAACAAAAAGTGTAATAACGCTCGATCAAAAAGATGCATATAAATATCCATGGTACCGCTGAAAACGTCATCTTGTCCCGCAAAAAACGAGCTGCCACACAGCATCATCAGCGAAAAAATAAAAAAGTTATAGCTCGCAGAATAAAGCGATGCAAAAATAATTATTCTTTATATAAAATAGTTTTCATTGCAAAAAACCGACAAAACATAAAAAAACGACCTAAATGAGGTATCGCTGTAACCGTACTGACCCGAAGAATAAAACTGCTTTATCAATTTTACCACACACGGAACGGTGTAAACGCACTCCCCCAAAAGAAATTCATGAAACGCTGGTTTTTGTTCATTCTGCGTCCCAAAAATCAGAATAAAAAGCGATCAAAAAATGTCACGTGCCCGAAAATGGTATCAATAAAAACGTCAACTTGTCCCGCAAAAAATAAGACCTCACATGACTCGGTGGGTCAAAATACGGAAAAATTATAGCTCTCAATATGTGGTGATGCAAAAACTATTTTTACAATAAAAAGCGTCTTTTAGCATGCGACAGCTGCCAAAAATAAAAACCGCCATAAATAGTAAATCAAACCCCCCGTTATCACCCCCTTAGTTAGGGAAAAATAATAAAATTAAAAAAATGTATTTATTTCCATTTTTCCATTAGGGTTAGGGTTAGGGT
Source organism: Dendrobates tinctorius (assembly GCF_039654945.1). Classification (NCBI taxonomy): domain Eukaryota; kingdom Metazoa; phylum Chordata; class Amphibia; order Anura; family Dendrobatidae; genus Dendrobates; species Dendrobates tinctorius. Next base: position 22,285,666 of record NW_027361795.1, read on the forward strand.
TAGGGCTAGGGTTAGGGTTAGGGCTAGGGTTAGGGCTAGGGCTAGGGCTGAGATTAGGGTTAGGGGTGTGTTGGGGTTTGGGTTGGAGTAAGAATTGGGGGTTTCCACTGTTTGGGCACATCAGGGGCTCTCCAAATGCAACATTGCGTCTGATCTCAATTCCAGCCAATTCTGAGTTGAAAAAGTCATATGGTGCTCCTTCCCTTCCAAGCTCTGCCATGCGCCCAAACAGTGTTTTACCCCCACATGTAGGGTATCAGCCTACTCAGGACAAATTGCAAAACAATTTGTGGGGTCCAATTTCTCCTGTTACCCTTAGGAAAATAAAAAATTGGGGGCAAAAATATCATTTTTGTGGAAAAAAATGATTTTTTTATTTTCACGTCCGAACGTTATAAACTTCTGTGAAGCACTTGGGGGTTCAAAGTGCTCACCACACATCTAGATAAGTTCCGTGGGGGGGTCTAGTGTCCAAAATGGGGTCACTTGTGGGGAGTTTCAATAGTTTAGGTACATCAGGGGCTCTCCAAACGCACATGACACCCGCAGACCATTCCATCAAAGTCTGCATTCCAAAATGGCACTGCTTCCCTTCCGAGCCCCGACGTGTGTCCATACAGTAGTTTTCTCCCACATATGGGGTGTCAGCGTACTCATGACAAATTGGACAACAACTTTTGCGGTCCAATTTCTCCTATTACCCTTGGGAAAATGAAAAAATTGGGGACTAATTGATCATGTTTGTGGAAAAAATACGATTTTTTTATTTTCATGCCCGGGCATTATAAACTTCTGTGAAGCCCTTGGGGGTTCAAAGTGCTCACCACACATCTAGATAAGTTCCGTAGGGGTTCTCGTTTCCAAAATGGGGTCATTTGTGGGTGTTTCCACTGTTTAGGTACATTAGGGGCTCTCCAAAGGCAACATGACACCCGCAGACCATTCCATCAATGTCTGCATTCCAAAACGTCACTACTTCCCTTCCGATCCCCGATGTGTGCCCATACAGTAGTTTTCTCCCACATATGGGGTATCAGCATACTCCGGACAAATTGGACAACAACTTTTGGGGTCCAATTTCTCCTGTTACCCTTGGGAAAATAAAAAAAATGGTGACTAAAAGATCATGTTTGTGGAAAAAATACAAATTTTTTATTTTCACGCCCGGGCGTTATAAACTTCTGTGAAGAACTGGGGGGTTCAAAGTGCTCACCACACATCTAGATAAGTTCCTTGGGGGGTCTAGTTTACAAAATGGTGTCATTTGTGGGGGGTTTCCACTGTTTAGGTACATCAGGGGTTTTCCAATCGCGACACGGTGTCCGATCTCAATTCCAGCCAAAAACGTCAAATGGCGCTGCTTCCCTTCCGAGCTCTGCCATGCGCCCAAATAGTGGTTTACCCCCACATGTGGGGTATCAGCGTACTCAGGACAAATTGCACAATAACTTTTAGGGTGCTGTTACCCTTGGAAAAATAAGAATTGAGGGTGAAAAGATCATTTTTGTGGAAAAAATATGATTTTTTAATTGTGCGGCTTTATGTTATAAACTTCTGTGAAGCCCTTGGGGGTTCAAAGTTCTCACCACACATCTAGATAAGTTCCTTAGGGGGTCTAGTTTCCAAAATGGTGTCATTTGTGGGGGGTTTCCACTGTTTAGGTACATCAGGGGTTTTCCAATCGCGACATGGTGTCCGATCTCAATTCCAGCCAAAAACGTCAAGTGACGCTGCTTCCCTTCCGAGCTCTGCCATGCGCCCAAATAGTGGTTTACCCCCACATGTGGGGTATCAGCGTACTCAGGACAAATTGCACAATAACTTTTAGGGTGCTGTTACCCTTGGAAAAATAAGAATTGAGGGTGAAAAGATCATTTTGGTGGAAAAAATATGATTTTTTAATTGTACCGCTGTACGTTATAAACTTCTGTAAAGCCCTTGTGGGTTCAAAGTTCTCACCACATATCTAGATAAGTTCCTTGGGGGGTCTAGTTTCCAAAATGGGGTCACTTGTAGGGGGTTTCCACTGTTTAGGTACATCAGGGACTCTCCAAACGTGACATGGCGTCCGATCTGAATTCCAGCCAATTTTGCATTGAAAAAGTCAAACGGCGCTCCTTCCATTCTGAGCTCTGCCATGCGCCGAAACAGTCGTTCCCCCCCACAAATCAGGTATCAGCGTACTCAGGACAAATTGCACAATAACTTTTGCAGTCCAATTTCTCCTGTTACCCTTGGTAAAATAAAAAAAATTGAACCTGAAGTATTTTTTTTGTGAAAAAAAGTTAGATGTTCATTTTTTTTTAAATATTCAAAAAAATTCCTGTGACGCACCTAAAGGGTTAATAAACTTCTTGAATGTGGTTTTGAGCACCTTAAGGGGTGCAGTTTTTAGAATGGTGTCACTTTTGGGTATTTTCTATCATATAGACCCCTCAAAGTGGCTTCAAATGTGATGTGGTCCTAAAAATAAAATGGTGTAACAAAAAAAAATTTTGGTTCCAAAATTGTGCTGATGTAAAGTAAACATGTGGAAAATGTTAGATATCAAGTTTTTTGTGTGCCGTATCTCTGTGATTTAAGGGCATAAAAATTCAAAGTTGGAAAATTGCGAAATTTTCAAAATTTTTGCCAAATTTCCGTTTTTTTCACAAATAAACGCAAGTTATTTGAATGAAATTTTACCACTAACATGAAGTACAATATATCACGAGAAAACAATGTCAGAATCACCGGGATCCATAGAAGCGTTCCAGAGTTATGACCTCATAAATGTACAGTGGTCAGAATTGTAAAAATTGGCCCGGTCATGAACGTGCAAACCACCCTTTGGGGGTGAAGGGGTTAAGCACATCATGGGCGCTCCAAACATAACATGGCGTCCCCTAATCATTCCAGCAAATTTTACATTCAAAAAGTCAAATGGCACTCGTTCCCTTCCAAGCTCTGCTGTGTTCCCAAACAGTGGTTTTCCCCCACATATGGGGTACTGGTATGCTCAGGAGAAATTGAACTGCAGATTTTGGGGTCTATTTTTCATGTTACCCTTGCAAAAATAAAATAATGCAGTCCAAAGTAAAGATTTTGTGACAAAAAATTAAATGTTCATTTTTTCCTTCCACATTCCAAAAAGTCCTGTGAAGCACCTGAAGGATTAATAAACTTCTTGAATGTGGTTTTGAGCACTTTGAGGGGTGCAGTTTTTAGAATGATGTAACGTTTGTGTATTTTCTGTCATATAGGCCCCTCAAAGTGACTTCAAATGTGATGTGGTCCCTAAAAAAAGGTTTTGTAAATTTTGTTGGAAAAATGAGAAATTGATTGTCAACTTTTAACCCTTATAACTTCCCAACGAAAAAAAATTATGTTTCAAATATTGTGCTGATGTACAGTCAATATGTGCAAAATGTTATTTATTAACTATTTTGTGTGATATAACTCTCTTTTTTAAGGGCAGAAAAAAAAATAAACTTTTGAAAATTGAAAAATGTCACGAAAAACCTATCTCAGAATCAGTGGGATTTGTTGAAGCGTTCCAGATTTATTACCTCATAAAGTGACACTGCTCAGAATTGTAAAAATTGACCTGGTCATTAACGTGCAAACAGACTAGGTGGGTAAAGGGGTTAAATGATTGCTGACCTGCTATATGAAGCCTATCAGCATAATAACCTGTTTAGACTTGAAGTGGCCTCACTTTCATGTGCTCAGAATGATCATTAACATGATCGTCCTGTGCACATAGATAAGCATTGCTCACATTACATGCACAGGACAATGTGTTGCTAAGAACAATGATATATAAATGGAGTCTTTAATGCCAATTTATCTGCATACACATTTATATAGGGGACATAGCCCAGACATATACAGTTTTAACTTACCGGTAACTTAATATTTTCTTTCTTATATGCAAATGAGGATGCTTCTGTGAACCCTTGGCATGGCCTATGCTTGGTGCATCGCTACATCTGTCTTTTTGCATATTAAAGCCATTCCCTTGTCTTAATTGACAGAGGTCCTAATGGTAAGAATAATGCGCCCTTCACATTTCGTTAGTGCCCTGCGTTGAACGCATCTGTTACACAGCGGCACCAACGCTATGTAGCGGATGCATTAACGCACCCATTGGCCGCAATGTTAGTAACGCATCCTAACACATGCCTAATTCAGCATGCATTAGCGATGATGCGTTACTTTGTGATGCCCCCGAGAACGCGGTCTACAGCAAAATGCTACCATGCATTAGCGCATACGTTAGCACTAGGTGCACAAAAGATGTCAAAAATTACATCTGCATTAGTGCATCCGTTTAACGGATTCGTTAAACGTTTGCCCCTAACGCAATGTGAACCTAGCCTAAGTGTTGTCTAAAATAACTTTGCATTTCTGCACTTGTGCCCAGGGCCGGTTTTAGACAAAATGGTGCCCTGAGCAAAAGTTTAAAGTGGGGCCCCAAATGCTCACATATTGCACCATCACGCAGAAACATTTCTGTTATATTTACAAGCGCTAAGTTCAGGCCGCTAAAAGAGTGCAATCAATAATATTGAAGTCATTCGAAGTTGGTTACCGGCCTCTTTAGGATATGTGCACGTGTTCAATAATTGGCAGTGCTTTGGATGCAGCATATGTCCGCTGTGTCCAAAGCGCTGCCGGCTATCGAACGCAAGTGAATTCGCATGTGTTCATTGAACAGTGCGGAATCACCATGTCTAATACATTGGATGGGGGAAATTTATCTTGTGGTGACTCGCGTCTCTGCAAGATAAATAGATATGCTGCAGTCTGGAAAGACGTGCCGCATGTCCGTCTCCACGGGTGATCCGTGGGCGTCTGTGCATAGATAGTGGGCATGGGATTTCTTGAATAATAATGCAGGACCCATATAGTACATATAGTAAAATGCCCTCCCCATGGTCCTTGATAGAGTATAATGCAGTCCCCTCAGAATATACCGCAGCACCCCTCAGAGTACACTGCAGCCCCCCTCATAGAGTATACTACAGCCCCCCGTCACAGAGCATAATGCAGCTCCCTCAGAGTATACTGCAGCCCCCCCTTACAGAAAAAAAATGTAGAACCCTCATAGAGCATAATGCAGTCTCACTCAGAGTATAATGCAGCCCTCTCAGAGAATAATGCAGCCCTCTCAGAGTATAATGCAGCCCCCCCTCAGAGTATAATGCAGCCCTCTCAGAGTATAATGCAGCCCCCACACACAGTATAATTCAGCCCCCCACAAAACACACACATACAGTTTAGTGCAGCCCCCCACACACCCACGCAGTATAATGCAACCCCCCACACAGTATAATGCAGCCACTTCAGAGTATAATGCAACCCTCTAAGACAGATGTGTAGCTAGGGTTTTGGTTCAGGGGGGTGAAAATTCTGAATGGGCCCCTAACCAGGTAACCTTGACTACAACTCAGTGACTCACCCTAATAGTGGATGTAGGAGAACCTCAGCAGGTGAGTGCAATGTTACTGAAAATAATCTCTATATAAAGACCAATATTGATATTACCGCCATATGGTCAGTGGTAGATGCCAGTCCTACAGAACATATAAGTGATTACAGCAGAGTTACAGATAGTGTATTACCGCTGAAGTTTTTTCTGATGGAATAGTTCACTTTTCACGTCTTTTCCATCTGGCCCAGACCAACAATAACAATTCTCCAACCAGGACTCGGCTACAGAGAATACAAGAAAGACACGTTTCACTTCTCATGTTCCAGCTCCATCACCATCTATCCCCAACCTGCACAAACCCCTCATCCTACTGATAGCCCAATGCTGAGCCGCTGCTGCCGTATTTGTCCCTATTACTACACTCCAAATTACCTGAGAGCTGGCTGGAACACCACCCTGAGGACACAGCACCCCAGTTGGGGATTGTAACATCAGAACTGGGAGTAAAACCTGTGAAGACTGCACACTGCTGTGCCCTCCAATTTATTTACTGCATCACTTGTCCTGCACTACAACGAACATCATTACCATCGTATCACATTACAACTGCCCTGGGATTTAGCTCTAGCTGTGGAGAGCTGTAACAACTCTGCTGCATCACCATCAGCCCCAGCTGTCTCCTCAAGCAGAGTCGGCTAACATCTCCTATTTGCCGAGTACCACGAATCATCTCTTATAAACTTTCTTTCCCCTTTATTCATCATTTTTTATTGGATGCCCAGGGCCACGGACTGGGTCACTGCTGCCGTGACACATCCGCTTAAGAACTGGCCCGGTATCAAGTATCCCCATGGCCCTGGCGGGTGCTGCATTTGCATTACGGAAACCTGGTTGGATGAAAGCCATTTCTGGATGACAAACATAAAGGGATATACTACACTAAGAAAGGACAGGAAAGACAGAAAGGTGGAGGGTGTGTATTTTTATTAAATCTAACTGAAGACCACTGCTCGATGATGACGTTGGGGGAGCTGCGACAATGTACAATCAGTGTGGGTAGATGTAGATGGGGATGGCATTAATGCTAATTGGAGTTTGCCACAAGACTCCTAATATATCTGAACAGGTAGAGGAGGAAATGCAGCAGCAAGTTAAAAAGGCAGCAAATAATAATAGGGTCATTAGTATTGGGGATTTTAACTATCCAGACATTCAATGGGACATAGAATATTCTGGCTGTGTTAAAAGCTGCAAGTTTGTATCTTCAATTCAGGACGATTACTTCTCTCAGTTGGTAGATGAACCAACCAGGGGAGGTAATCTGCTGGATCTGGTTCTGTCACATAAACCAGATACAATTTCAAATCTACAGGTCAGTTAGCATTTTGGATGCAGTGACCATAATATAAGTTTCAAAGTAATTTTCAATCAAACATTAAAATGGGAAATGCAAAAACCTGGAACTTTAAAGGTACTGTCACACTTAGAGATGCACCAGCGATCCTGACCAGCGATATGACGCGGTCAGGATCGCTGGTGCATCGCTAAGTGGTCGCTAGTGAGCTGTCACACAGGCAGATCTCACCAGCGACATCGCAGGGGTTGGGGTTCACTACTTACGTGTCAGACGAGGCGATCCTGACGTCCTCCCGCCCGCCTCCATGCTTCGCTCGTCTCCACAGCAGGAAGCACCAGCAGGAAGCTGACGACGAGAAATGGTCCAGGACGTTCTCGCGCGATCAGCGATAACCAGCGGGGGGGCGGTCGGAGGTAAGTATCAGACATAGCGATATCGCTAGCAATATCGCTGCTACGTCACAAAAACCAGTGACGTTATAGCGATATTGCTAGCGATATCGCTTAGTGTGACAGGCCCTTAAGAAAGCTAGTTTCAACAAAAGAGCTTAATCGTGTAGACTGGAACCATCTCATGGTAAATGGGCATACCGACCATAAATGGGGCATGTTTTAGGATACATTCCTAGAATCCTGTAGAAAACCTATACCCTCTGGTAATAGGATGTCCAGGAATAAAAAAAAACATTATAGATAAATAAGACAATACAAAGTTTAATAAGACTAAAACAAAGGGCATTCAAAATCTTAAAGGCAGAGCATACAGAAATAGCATTTTAGGAGTATAAAGACCTAAGTAAGAAATGTAAATAAGAAATAAAGCGAGCAAAGTTATCCACGGAGAAATAAATCACCAGCAACATTAAAATAGATCAAAAACATTTTACAAATACATCAATGTCAAAAAGAAAAAAGAAAAAGATGGCATAGGCCCTTTAAGAGATGATAATAAGATAATAATAGAAGACAAAGAAAAGGCTGAGATATTAAACAGACACTTTTCATCCGTGTTCACCAGTGAACTGACTGTTCCAGGGAACATTCAACAAGGCAAAAATCAAAATTCCCAACCTGATATAACTGGTTTAACACTAGAAAAAGTACATTTGTGTCTGAGCAAATTAAACATCGACACCCTCTCCCCCCAGCCTAGCTGGCATTCATCCACGGATACTGAGGGAAATGAGCTCAGTAATTGACAGATCGCTGTATCTTATATTTTGAGACTCTGTTGTAACAGGAGTGGTGCCATAGGATTGGAGGATAGCTCATGTGGTACCAATATTTAAGAAAGGTAAGAAAGTGGATCCAGGCATCTACCATCCTGTAAGCCAGACATCAGCAGTGTGCAAAATTTTTCAGGTCATTATAAGAGATGACCTATAGAAATATATTGGAGAAAATAATATAATAACAGAACCAGCATAGATTCATGAAAGATAGTTAGTGTCTAACCAACGTTTTGGGTTTTGATGAGGAGGTAAGTGCAAATCTGGATGTTGGTAATGCGACTGATGTGATTTATCTGGACTTTGCAAAGGCATTTGATACTGTACCACATAACAGCCTTATTCTGAAGCTCCATAAGCAAAGTGTTATGGATCTGCAACTCCGGACTAGGGTAGCAGAGGGAAGAGCTTACCCTCTACTAGGACTAGGCTGAAACCATACAATGGAGTGGGTGACCTATTCCTGAACAATCTAGGGACTGGGAACAAAAACTGGTTGCCTCCTAGAAGGAAAATAGAGGAAGCTGCAGAAACGAACAGAAAACCAAAAAACTAAAACAAGCAGAACTAGAGAACGCAGAACTGCACAATATCACACACCGAAAACAATCAAAGCACCAAGCCAGAACACTAGCGGATTAACAGTGTTGTCCAGCAAGGACTGGGAGGCAGGTGCTGGGTAATAAAGGGTGAAACAATCACCTGACCTAAGACAGACCCAGCACCAGAGGAAAAAGACCTGCAGCCAGGAAACCAAAACAAGATGGCGGATGGTCAAAACTAAATAGATTCTAACACAGAGACTGGGGGGAACTATATAATGGGTAAGGAACTCACTAAATGACAGGAAACAAAGAAATTGAATGTTCTCTAAATAGGATATAGTCAGCAATGGGGTATTGCAGGGAACTGTGCAAGGACCGATTATTTTTAACCTCTTTATTAATGACCTAGTTGATGAGATTGCGAGTAAAGTGTCCGTCTTTGCTGATGACACCAAACTATGTAGGATACTAAACTCTGACCTTGACAGTACAATATTGCAAAACGATCCGGATAAGATGTCACAATGGGAAAACAATTGGCAAATGAGGTTTAATGTAAATAAATGTAGAGTAATGCACCTAAGACAGAGTAATACATTTGCTGCATATACATTAAATGGGAGTCTACTGGGGACTACAAAACAGGAGAAGAGCTTGGGTATTCTGGTTACAAGTAAGCTGAGCAGCAATACTCAATGTCAAGCAGCAGCTGCAAATGCAAACAACACTTTAGGACAGGGGTCCCCAACCGCCGGTCCGCGGCCCAGCACCGGGCCGCTGCAGTGCCCTTGCCGGTCCGCGGACACAAGGGGAGCCAGGGGCGGTCAGTGGCGTAGCGGGGGCTGGGGCGGCGCGCAGCAGTTCTTAGCGGCGGCCAGGGAGCGATCCAAGCAGCTCCGCTGCCTGCAAGAGGGAATAGCAGGAGCGGAGCTGCAAGGACCCGTCCAGCTTCCTGCCCGCCGCCCGCGCTTCCTGTCTCTGACTGACACAGAGAGGAGCGCGCGGCCGCTGCTGTGTCAGAGCGAGGAAGCGCGGGCGATGCTGCGGACAGGTGAGAGGAGAGAGGTGGTGTCTGTGTGTGTGTGTAGCCTGGCCCTGTGTGTGTGTGTAGCCTGGCCGTGTGTGTGTGTGTGTGTAGCCTGGCCCTGGAGGAGATGGGGACATGAGGAGAAGGCCATGAGGGGAGTGATGGAGAGACGGGAGTGATGGGGTGAAGGCAATGATGGTGTGAAGGCAATGATGGGGAGAAGGGAGTGATGGGGTGAAGGCAATGATGGGGAGACAGCAGTGATGGATTGAAGGCAATGATGGAGAGATGGCAGTGATGGGGTGAAGGCAATGATGGGGAGAAGGGAGTGATGGGGTGAAGGCAATGATGGGGAGAAGGGGGTGATGGAGCACTCATTCAAAACCTATGGTGAGTTGAGTCACATTATAAATGTTATTTAATTATAAGTATGCACTGCTACACTACAACTGCGTCCATAGCCTCGCCCCCTTATGACCAAAGCCCCGCCCCTGCCACACCTCCATCCCCGCCCTGCCAGGCCATGGAAGAATGGTCTTGCTTGAAACTGGTCCCTTGTGCAAAAAAGGTTGGGGACCACTGCTTTAGGATGTATAAAAAGAGATAAAATCCTGCTATCCTGACGTATTATAACCCCTTTATAAATCACTTGTGAGGCCACATCTAGAATATGAGATCCAGTGTTGGGCTCCACATTTAAAAAAGGATATTCAGAAATTAGAGTCAGTTGAAAGACAGGCAACTAGAGGGGGGCACTTATTACGGGTTGAAGAAAGGTGATTCCAATAACTAAATATGAAAGGGTTTGTTACAGTTAGATTAGTCAGAATGTGGAATGCCCTACCACAAGAGACAGTAATGGCAAACACTGTAACAGCTTTAAAAAAAGGGTTGGATGATTTCCTCAATACACATAACATTATAGATTATAGTTAAGTTAGTGACAAAATGAACAATTGGTGGAGAAAGGTTGAAATTGATGGACCTAGGTCTTTTTTCAACATATGTAACTAATTGATAATCAGTTTCCCATTATCAGCTGCAGTGTTAAAGGGGTTGTCTGGTCTAAAACTACAAATCTGCAGTCACTTTATGTGACTACAGACATGCGAATTCTCTCAGCGCACACACTGTTTGTAGTGAGGATTCTCCGGTGTCAGAATTGGGAACGGCAGTCATGTGACCATAAGTATGGGATTTGCATACTTCCGGCCACAATCCAATTATGTGAGTAAATAGAGCAAGGCTGTGTCCATCTAGTTGGATTGTGGCCGGGAGTTTGCATAACGTTTACTTGCGGTCACATGACCACCGTTCCTGACACTGGAAAATCCTCTCTGCAAGTAGTGCGTGCACTCGGAGGATTAACAACTCTGTAGTCACATAGAATGACAGCAGATTTATAGTTTTAGCCCCGACAACTGCTATCATGCTCCAAAAAGGTTTTTTTCAAGCTGGAAAGGTATCCTGTAGTCACAGATGGTTGGAACATCAGCATTTCTGAAAACTGAAGCAGTAGTCGTTCATCTGCGCTACCGCTCCATTGATTCTTATTGGGAGTACCAGAGATTACTAAGCGTAGCGCTCTGTTGATCTATCGCAAAGTGCATATAGTGCATAGCAATGTAAGGCAAATAAGAGTGCACCACCAAAAATAGTCTTATTCAAGCTAAATCCATCAAGTAGGCAGCTAAATACACAGATCATTATCAGATAGCAGGTGATCATTCACCAAGGTTAGACAGGTGTATGGTGCCCAAGAAGCAGAGTAGCAAGAGAAGAAGCATGAATTACCTAATGAAATGACGGGCAAAGGTTCCAGCAGTCAGCAGCCCACCCCAATGACTGTTTTGGAGGGTTACTCCTTCATCTATGCACTAAAGTATATGCACTTTGCGATAATTTAGTAACTTTATGTATTTAGACCTTGTTATTGGATATGTTCTGATTGTACAGCAACCCCTTGTTATTCATGCGGTGTGCGGTTTCTGCACTTCATTGCCCACTTCCCCCCACTTGTATCTGGATTTGTCGTAATAAAAATTATTGATTTTACTTTGGACTTATAGTCGCCTTTTTGGAGCTTTGCTGTTTGTGTTAGGAGCGGTGGAACGCACTAAATAAAATTATAAATAAAGCGCGTTCACCGCTCGGGGTCCACCGTGCGGTAGATGGTAAGACCGCTGCTAGGTGGTGGGAGAGGTATCTGGCGGTAGAGTGCACAGGGTTAAGACTTCACCCGAGAGCACTGAACAAGCTCTGTTGCACTCACAGAGCACATGAACAGATAAGGCTGCAGCGAGCTCTGTTTCACTCACAGAGCTGCAAGCGTACACAAGCTCTGTTACACACACACAGCTGCAAGCATACACAGACCCTGTTACACACACAGAGCTGCAAGCATTCACAAGCTCTGTTACACCCACAGAGCTGTAAGTATACACAAGCTCTGTTACACACTCAGAGCTGCAAGTATACGCAAGCTCTGTTACACACACAGAGCTGCAAGCATTCACAAGCTCTGTTACACACACAGAGCTGCAAGTATACACAAGCTCTGTTACACACTCAGAGCTGCAAGTATACGCAAGCTCTGTTACACACACAGAGCTGCAAGCATAAACACATGTGCAACAACGCTGAGTCTGTTTGAATGTCACAGGAGCTCAGCGACACAGATGCGGTATCTGGTCACAGGAGCGGCCCTAGCTGACGGCACCAACTCCATCTAGACCTACCGTGTACGTCTGGGAAATAGGGAGTTGCAAGTGCGAACGCACCTAGAGCTGCTACTGCAGCGCGGCGTTAACTAAGCTGCTGTAGAAACGCTGCTGTCAAGCAGGCGCAAGCTGCTGAGCGCTGGAGCAATGGCGCACTGGTGCTAGTACTGGCTCTAACTCAAACTCTCACACATTCGTAATAACCAAGGAATGGAGGTTTCAAATGAGTCATTCACCAGTCCATGCATCCATCAACAAACATACAGCAGCAAGTATGACTATACTAGCACATGGCGGAACAGCCATGCGCGCTTTTTATAGCGTACGGGACCTGCCGGAAATCTCCAGAACTCCAATAGGATCCAATAGGATTCAGAGCAGGACCTGAGCACCTGACTCCCGAACTCCAATAGGAGCTCGTCCTGTGAGCATGCTCAGAAGCTGGCACAAAGGACTTAGCCTCTGGAGATAAATGTGAGGACCTGGGTTTCTGCATAGGTATGGCAGAACTCAGATTCCTAACATTACCCCCCTCCTAAGGCCCCCCTCCCTGAGCCTTCCGACCCACAAGCCTGTACCCCACAGTGGCGTAGGTCTTAGACTCGTCCGAAGGCGAGGCTGGTGTCCTGTTAGGTGGCACTGTAGGGAAGGTGACCTGACGGACGGACGGACTAGTCTGAGTGAAGAAGGAAAGGTTTGCACAGTGTAGGTAGGTGTCAGTTATTACAGTGGGGAAACAACTAGGAAAGTGTAGTGGACGTGCAGTACCTTGGGTGGACATTAGATGGCAGGGAGGAGTGTGAGCAAAGGACTTGACATCAGCTTAGGGCTTTAGAAACCGTTGGTCATGGGGGGCGAGGTGACAGTTGGAGTGACAGTTTCAAGGAACCGGGTGAGCTATAAATTCTGAGGGAGGGTTCCAGAAAGTTCCAGTCCCCAGGGGGAGCTCAGGTGACAGGATGACTGCGCCAGTCTGTGCGCTCTGAGGAGAATCCGACCAAGGGGACTGAGGAGAGGAAACGTCAGGGGGGTGGTCCTGACAGGAAGATACCGCAGAAGAGACGAGGCAGTGAGTGATATATACCGTATTGGACACGACGACTGACCAGTGAAAGCGCTGTTGGTTATTGGGCCTAGGGCGACCACAGTGGCGGACCTGTCAGGAGCGTCAAACAGTAAAGGAGGGACGGTACGCATATGTACGTCCCTATTGTAAAAGTACGGTGTGTAAACGGCTCTAGAAACGGAGGGCCAATAAGTGAAGAAATGTGCGGTGTGCTGCGGAGGCCGTCAGGCGGACGGCAAGTGAAGAAATAAACTTGGACCTGTTGCACCCAGTACCTGCCTCCATCTTGTCTCTGTTTTCATCTCTGTGCGGTATAAAAGAGGGATCACCCCCCCCAGCTGGCCCGACCCCCCACCGACCCTACATTTGGCGTAGTCGGCAGGATCGCCGCCGCTAATACATCATCTTCTGCGGCAGGCCTGCCTCAAAGACTGGAAAAGGACTTGGACTACTCTGTTTGGATTACAATTACCTGTGGATTACAAATGACCTACCTGTGGAATACAAATGGGAAGCGCTGTGGCGGATCTGTGTGGCCAGCAGAGGATCCGGGGCGGTACCAGGTACTGTGCAGTATGGCGGTGTTGCTTCAGCGCAGAGGAGAGGTCCGGGTGTTTGCAGTCGTGTTGAATGGACTGGGACCCCCTCCAACGTACCCCAAAAGGAAGCAGTATGTGCCTGGAGATCGACGCTTCCATATATTGGACCCTGACAGGAGGGTGGAGAGGCCTGCCGACACCTCACCTCACAGAGGGAGTGGCACAGAAGAAAAACTTGGCTGCGGCTGTCTGATGCCATTCGAGTGCTGCCCAACGGACGGTATGAGACTCTGCAGGTGTCGGGGCATCGGCCGCCTAGAGTGGCAGTGGCGGCAGGGGACGGAGCTGTACCAGAAGTCGCCCTCAGAGCCACGGGAGAGCAGCGGGATGCTGAGCTGGGGTGCGGAGCCTGAGCAGAGTCAGCGAGAACGGCCGCCACCAATACCAGCAGAGGACTTCTCAGCGGAGCCCCCGAGTTTGGGGGAAAGACCCGCGGGACAGTGGAGCAAGGGACGGAGGCTGCGGGTGAAGCCGCATATTGATGTGATGGAGGCCGCAGCACCGGGGAAGGTGAGAGTACCCTCAGCACCACCAGTGCCTCCGCCAGCGGCCCTCATCATTCCGCCGCAGCACGCTGCCCCCTGCGCCCCGGAAGACCTTGTTACATCGGGCCCGGTGGTGTATGCAGAGTTGAGTGAGGCCCCTGCTCAAGTCCCTGAGGTACCCCGCCTGGAGCCGCCAGTGTGGAAGTCATCCAAAGAAGACGCTGCTGCGTTCCCCCTGCTGATAGCAGCTGCGTTGTTGGGACCGGCCGTTACTCCGGCTCCATTGGAAGTAGTGGATGCGGCCTGTCCTGAGGCCGCGGTTATGCCGCTGCTGGAGTCGACTGCGGCCGACTTAGTGGGCCCTGTGATTCCAGCCTCCGAGGACCCGGTTGTCCCCATTTGCCACCTGGCCCCAGCGGCTGTTGAGCCGCAAAAATCATCGGCCGCCTCTGATCCACGCCCTTCCTCGGTTAAGTCCCGCCCACCGGACTCCAGGGCTCATGCCGGACCCTCTGTTTGGGTCGCAGGAGTTATAGAGAAGAAGAGGGCCAGGGGGCAGGAAGTCTGGAACCTGCTCCATGAGAGGGGAGAGGCTGGCAAGCCGGCTGCACGACCCCCGGGACGGCTCGTTTATACTAACTTGCAGAAAGGGACACATCTTGCATCCTGGGAGCTCCACGGTTGTGGGGTCCCATACTACTGACCACCGAAAGGAGGATTGAACTGTCAGGAGTTCGTTGCACCATTGTGCAGGTCAAAAGGACAGATCGCGGTCAGCTTTTAAAAAAAAGAAATGTTTATCAGTGATTTTTATGTCTGTTTTTCTATGTTCCTCTTACAGGATAGTTTGTGTTTACTTGTTCGACTGACAGAGCGGGGATACTTAGAAGAGAGGGAGTGTCCATGTCCAAGGAAGGGGGGAGAAAGAAGACATGCAATGTTATGTTGTTATATGTTGGTTTTAAAACTAGCAAAAGAAAACGAAAAAAAAAAATATATAAAAAATGGGTACTTGTGCTATTATAAAGTTGTTTAATGTATAATATGCCAAAGTAAAATGCAACAGGTCTGGGTAAGGGAAGGTCTGTGGGACCAAAGGAAAGTGTGAGATCCGGTAGGGATCTAAGAGTTGAGGAGGTCTGGGAGACCGGGACGCCGACCATGACATGTAATTTAAAGAAGGGTAAATGAGTTGGAAGACGTGAGAGAGACAGCCGTCCTAGGTCAGGTCCCCAACACCACGGACACCCCTGAAGGAGGAAGGCAGGCGCTGGTAATGATCTGGAAGGTAAGAGACCTCGATCATGGCGTACCGAATAGTGAAAGGTAACAGAAGGGGAGAGTAGGGGAAAGATACATGCCGTAGAGAGAATACGGGTGTACCTTGCCCAGTTTGAAAGACGTCATGTGGCGTGCGCGCTGGTGAGTAGCAGTAGGCTGCTCAGAGCATAGTGCTCCCAGTATGGTTCGGCCCCCGCAGATAGTGGGTTTGGCTCAACAGCTGGTCCGACAACAGAATGTAGGTGTAGCTTCAGAACGACGAAGGCAGGGATGATGATTGTCGAGGACGACAATGGACAAAGGAAGGGAGAGTGTAGGGAAGGTGACCTGACGGACGGACGGACTAGTCTGAGTGAAGAAGGAAAAGTTTGCACAGTGTAGGTAGGTGTCAGTTATTACAGTGGGGAAACAACTAGGAAAGTGTAGTGGACGTGCAGTACCTTGGGTGGACATTAGATGGCAGGGAGGAGTGTGAGCAAAGGACTTGACATCAGCTTAGGGCTTTAGAAACCGTTGGTCATGGGGGGCGAGGTGACAGTTGGAGTGACAGTTTCAAGGAACCGGGTGAGCTATAAATTCTGAGGGAGGGTTCCAGAAAGTTCCAGTCCCCAGGGGGAGCTCAGGTGACAGGATGACTGCGCCAGTCTGTGCGCTCTGAGGAGAATCCGACCAAGGGGACTGAGGAGAGGAAACGTCAGGGGGGTGGTCCTGACAGGAAGATACCGCAGAAGAGACGAGGCAGTGAGTGATATATACCGTATTGGACACGACGACTGACCAGTGAAAGCGCTGTTGGTTATTGGGCCTAGGGCGGCCACAGTGGCGGACCTGTCAGGAGCGTCAAACAGTAAAGGAGGGACGGTACGCATATGTACGTCCCTATTGTAAAAGTACGGTGTGTAAACGGCTCTAGAAACGGAGTGCCGATAAGTGAAGAAATGTGCGGTGTGCTGTGGAGGCCGTCAGGCGGACGGCAAGTGAAGAAATAAACTTGGACCTGTTGCACCCAGTACCTGCCTCCATCTTGTCTCTGTGTCATCTCTGCGCGGTAGTGAAAGAGGGACCACCCCCCCAGCTCGCCCCATCACCGACTCTACAGCACGATAACCCGGGACACGTGGAAGGCATCGGTGAAGGCAAGATCGCCAGGTCTCAGAAGGGACACCTGGGAGATGGCAGGAGCGGGAGTGACAGTGGGACGCCGCCGTGTGTCGACGGTCGTCACCACACTCTTCCTAGTAAGGCTATGCCGAGCACATGAGATGCATGCCTGAATGTACCTCTTAACGTCCCGAGCCCTGTGTGGCCACCAATACGCACCAGCCAACAGCTTCGTGGTTTGCATATATCTACGATGGTTGTGCGCATTGGACACGTGTGCCCATGCGAGAATCTTAGGCCGGAGATGAGGAGGGACAAAGGTCTCGTCGTCCGGCACGGAATCTGAGCATTGCGGGGCGCTGTCTTCCTTGGAAGCAGCGTGTAAACGGTGACAACCGCAAACAGACTCCTGAGCCGAAGGTGTATTAAACGTGGCATGAGACACCTCCATGGGCTCTGGGGGTAGAACCTCTGGTTCAGGCAATTCCAGAGGCAGAAAAAATTCGGGAGCCGGAGTACCTCTCCGTTTGGAGTGGGCACGCTCCAAACCGCGCTCAGAAAAACGGAGGTCAATGCGTGAGGAGATCGATATTAACTCCTCCAGGCTAGTAGGGATCTCTCTTGTAGAGAGAGCATCCTTGACATGCTCCGCTAATCCCCTCCAAAATACAGGGATGAGGGCCCTATCAGACCACTCCAACTCGGACGCCAGTGTCCGAAAACGTATGGCATACTGGCTCACCGAGAGGGATCCCTGAGTGAGTGCGAGTAGTTGTAGAGAGGTGTCGTGCGTGACCCGAGGACCGAGGAACACCTGCTTGATAGCCGTAAGCATGTGAGCCGCGGTCCGAATATCGGAATCGCCACGCTCCCATAAAGGCGTAGCCCATTCCAGAGCCTTGCCCGACAGTAGGGATATAATAAATGCCACCTTGGCCCGTTCCGAAGGGAATTGTTCAGCCAGCAGCTCCAGATGGATTGAGCACTGGCTGATAAAACCCCTGCAGGAGGTGCCATCGCCGGAAAACTTATCGGGCAACGGGAGGCGGGTAACTGCAGGAGGTGCCATCGCCGGAAAACTTATCGGGCAACGGGAGGCGGGTAACTGTCGGCGCAAGGGTGGACACGGACAGACGCGCTACTGCATCGGTTAAAGCCTGGACAGCAGCATCAGTGACTTGAGCAGCAGAGAGAGACTTCTCAAGAGCGGCCACCCGGTCGCCAAGCTGCCTTAATGCACTGCAGGAGCTGTTGCTGCTCTGCCATCACTAGCCAGACCCTGGCGCTAGTATAATGTTAGGAGCGGTGGAACGCACTAAATAAAATTATAAATAAAGCGCGTTCACCGCTCGGGGTCCACCGTGCGGTAGATGGTAAGACCGCTGCTAGGTGGTGGCAGAGGTATCTGGCGGTAGAGTGCACAGGGTTAAGACTTCACCCGAGAGCAATGAACAAGCTCTGTTGCACTCACAGAGCACATGAACAGATAAGGCTGCAGCGAGCTCTGTTTAACTCACAGAGCTGCAAGCGTACACAAGCTCTGTTACACACAGAGCTGCAAGTATACACAGACCCTGTTACACAGACAGAGCTGCAAGCATTCACAAGCTCTGTTACACCCACAGAGCTGCAAGTATACACAAGCTCTGTTACACACTCAGAGCTGCAGGTATACGCAAGCTCTGTTACACACACAGAGCTGCAAGCATTCACAAGCTCTGTTACACACACAAAGCTGCAAGTATACACAAGCTCTGTTACACACTCAGAGCTGCAAGTATACGCAAGCTCTGTTACACACACAGAGCTGCAAGCATAAACACATGTGCAACAACGCTGAGTCTGTTTGAATGTCACAGGAGCTCAGCGACACAGATGCGGTATCTGGTCACAGGAACGGCCCTAGCTGACGGCACCAACTCCATCTAGACCTACCATGTACGTCTGGGAAATAGGGCGTTGCAAGTGCGAACGCACCTAGAGCTGCTACTGCAGCGCGGCGTTGACTAAGCCGCTGTAGAAACGCTGCTGTCAAGCAGGCGCAAGCTGACGCTAGCTGCTGAGCACTGGAGCAATGGCGCACTGGCGCTAGTACTGGCTCTAACTCAAACTCTCACACATACGTAATAACCAAGGAATGGGGGTTTCAAATGAGTCATTCACCAGTCCATGCATCCATCAACAAACATACAGCAGCAAGTATGACTATACTAGCGCATGGCGGAACAGCCATGCGCGCTTTTTATAGTGTACGGGACCTGCCAGAAATCTCCAGAACTCCAATAGGAGCCAATAGGATTCAGAGCAGGACCTGAGCACCTGACTCCCGAACTCCAATAGGACCTCGTCCTGTGAGCATGCTTAGAAGCTGGCACAAAGAACTTAGCCTCTGGAAATAAATGTGAGGACCTGGGTTTCTGCATAGGTATGGCAGAACTCAGATTCCTAACAGTTTGTTCCCTTGGTAGATTGCGATTGTCCTTATTGTCCATCTATTTGTGTCTGCTATTGAATTATTATGCTGATTTCCTAATATGTAAAATGCAGATATTTGTCAAAGGCATTTTTATCCCTCAAGCACCGTAGCAGTGCAGGCCCGCGTTCCAGCATCCACGCTGCCACCTGTAGAGACTGAGAACAGAGACGTACTATGTTCCCGCTGGCCTCTGCTAAGCAAACTGCGAAATGCTCCGTATTCATGAGTACCGTGCACGTGCCACCTAAGAAGAACTGGGTGTGTGATCATGAATTAAACTCTGACACGCCGGTGCTTATTTGTCAGGCCACGTTGAGCTCCGACATTGCTGTGGCCTGTGCCTTACCCTCCACAGCACCCGCTGAACTCCAGGTCCTGCAGGAGGCATCAGAGACTCATCGCTGCTGGGAGGACTCAGCTCGTTGTTGTCTTCAGGACTACACCGGATTAACCCACGCTGACCGTTGTTAGCGCCAACGTCTGTTTCGTGGACTCTGCATTCTGGAAGTTGTCGGATTGGATAAGTTACATATTAAGATCTGCTACAGTTGTTTTCCCCTGTATTTTCCCATACTACATACCCTTACCTGCATTATCCCTGTTTATCACTTCATCACCCTGCATGGAGTAAATATTTGTTAAAGTAAAATACGTGAACCCTTGCTCTATCTCCTGTCCGTCGCTGCATTCCACAACCTTCTCACACTTTGCGTAGTCAGCAGGATGCAGTCCACCGGTGCAAAAGGGATAGACCAAGCGGTCTGGATGGGGAGGTGAGGAATTCTGTCATGCTCCTGCCCCCCTCGTGAATAAGACACTTTTGACAAGATGCTGCAAATTCTGAAGGAAATGTATGGAGACCCTACAGACGTCGGAGAGTTGCGTATGCGGTTGTTTGACCAGGTTCAAAGGGAGGGGGAGACTGTGACCCACTGCATGAACGCACTGCAGGTGATCCACGCTGCGATTGCTAAGTGAGATGGCATAAGTGTAAGCCCTCCTGATATAGTGCTGCAAGACCAGTTAGTGGCAGGCCTTAGAGATGCGCTGCTGAAACAGGCCTTGTATGAGCGCTTTCGGGTAAATCTGCACATGACTTTTCTAGAAGTTGGCTAAGTGCATACACGCAAGCAAGAGCAGGGGGTGACAGTCCCGACAGGGAAGGTCCAGAGCAGGGAGGTATCTATGCCACTGAACATTGAACAAAGTTGGGTGAGAGAGCTGCAGAAATAGATCCAGGACATGCAAGAGGAATGGTTTGACTCGAAGAAGAAACCTTTGGCCCCACCGAACGCCTCTGGGGGCAGAAATGGTCCTGAATCTTGTTGGGGGATGAGAATGCCTCGCATGGAAGAACAACCCTCCTGCTGCAACTGTGAGGAAATTGGACATTTTGCTAAGGGATGTGCCCAATGGAGAAGATCCCTTCAACGATGTCCGTTAAACTAGGAGGTTCAATGGCTGGGGGATGCCGCCTGTAGCCTGAGCAGTCAAGAAGGAGAGCAAGAAGTACCACAAGTTTAGCTTCTCTGAGTCCTCTTGTTTGGGCCAAAATGGATGGTTGGGGCGGTCGCTGTTTAGTTGACACTGGTTCTCAATTAACCAAGATGCATGAGACATACTTCAGGTGTCACTTTCCCGAGACAATATGGCCTGAATAGGGTCCCGTGATCAGGTTGACTGCTGCTAATCAATTACCCATCCCAGTCGCAGGGGTGGTCTGGATGCAAATCACCATGTGAGGCAAAAATATAGGCAGGAAGGGAGTGGTGCTGACCGCTGGAGACCCTGGCAAAGACCCTGCTATGACTCTGGGGATGAACACATGAACATATTGAAGGAACTCGGAAGTCTCCTGATCATTGAGTCGACAGATTTGTTTATGAACCGGTGGAGCCCTCGCACCCCTCAAAGGAAAGTGTTCCAACAGCTGATCCAAGGTGGCTCAGGCCCAAGAGATATCAAGCAAAGGAAAAACATTGGGAAAAGTTATCATCCCGGCTGCAGCCAAACTTATTTTACCACCAGGGCAAACTGTGCTTACCCTGCCCATCTGAGCCTGCATCCCGCTGGAAGGAGTTGAAGTTCGGATAGAAGTTCGGATATTACCAGCCTTTATGGAGCAGCTACCTCCAGAGCTCCTCGTTGCGCAGAAGTTAGCCACTGTTCACGACGGTAATGTGCCAGTGCCATTTCAAAGGAGGCAAGCGGACACCATCACAAAAATGTTAAGTCAAATATATAATCACTGGGGGATCACTTGCATGACATGTAAAGGAATCCAATTAGAGAGAAAAAGACCATGCATTAAAGTAGGATCACCACACAGAGACCAATCAGTACAAAATATATATATATATATATATATATATATTATTGTTCACATGCTGCTAACATGAAGCCAAACAATTAGAGACTGTGGGAAAATATAGCCCCTATTTTATAGAGACATAAGTGCAAGGGTTTAACCCTAACAAACACCATATGCAATGTCCATAGAGCCCAAAGGGCAAGGAAGCAGCTATAAATAATGCATGCACAAAATCCCAAAATAGAAATGTAGGCAAGCTGAATACATCACCCTATATAAGTTATAGGCAGGAGAAACAGTCAGTCACCCTGTCATCTAAATAGCAGCAGTGCGGTCAAAGTGATATTATTATTATCATTATTTATTGTTATAGCGCCATTTATTCCATGGCGCTTTACATGTAAGGAGGGGTATACATAATAAAAACAAGTACAATAATGTTAAACAATACAAGTCATAACTGGTACAGGAGGAGAGAGGACCCTGCCCGCGAAGGCTCACAATCTACAAGGGATGGGTGAGAATACAGTAGGCGAGGGTAGAGCTGGTCATGCAGCGGTTTGGTCGATCGGTGGTTACTGCAGGTTATAGGCTTGTCGGAAGAGGTGGGTCTTCAGGCTCTTTTTGTAGGTTTCGATGGTAGGTGAGAGTCTGATATGTTGTGGTAGAGAGTTCCAGAGTAGGGGTGAGTAGGGGTGATATTGAGAGTCCATGGAGGAGACCCACGCGTTCCGACACTAACAGTGTCTTTTTCAAGGTGAGCATAACCGGCTTTGTTTCACCTATCAATTCATATCCCTGTAATTAATTATACTTCTTACCAGCTGGCAGCCTGAATCAGAGATACACATGTAAGTTCCTGGACGCCGGCGGCGCGGGACCCGGAACTAATCATTGCCGGAGGTCAGGAGTTGTACAGTGCTTGCGCATAGTATGTAATGCAGCTAACGTCCTGAGTGACAGAAAGTGGACATGCGCAGTGGATCCCCCGTCTAAAGGAATATAACGCGCTTGCACGTATGGTATATAAACGGAGGTATATAGATCTATAAACAAAGGCCACAGGGGGACATCAAAGATATAGACGGAAATCTCCAAATAAGGAGAAGAACATGCGCAGTGTATTTCTACCCAGCAGGAATGCACTACCTTTGTGTGCATATTCACAGAGT
This sequence comes from Dendrobates tinctorius, assembly GCF_039654945.1. Classification (NCBI taxonomy): domain Eukaryota; kingdom Metazoa; phylum Chordata; class Amphibia; order Anura; family Dendrobatidae; genus Dendrobates; species Dendrobates tinctorius. The sequence goes on from NW_027361795.1 coordinate 22,308,450, forward strand.
CAGAAACAATATATAGAGTTAGAGGAAAGAAGGACATGCGCAATATCCACAAGAAAGCCTTATCGGTATTACCGCTAGCAAATCTACTGCACATAAAGTGTGAGGGCATAAGTATTTAACCTCATGAATAAAGTGTTTAAATACCAACATAAATAAAAGACTTTTTTACATTAATGTCCCTAGCTTACATCCAATACGGTGTTTTCACATAAGTACCACAGTGTACAATAATAAGTACTCAATATATATAGTTCAAGATTTATTGCACTTACGCAGGTCCATAAAGTAGAATATATTTCTATCCACCTTATATATTTTTCGGAACCAGCTGATAAGCAAAACAAGCCTCATTCAGACGATCATAAAGCCTATTGCAGGTGTAATATAGCTGGTTTATTTTAATGTGCCCCTCAAGCATGAGCAGATAACACTTAATCCACTACTACCATAATATTAAAATAACCAAAGGTTAAATATTAAATCACACCAGTGTAAATATAAACCACTAATTATATTTCTTAAAGAAGATCTCTTCAAATGTGCAAGATAGTAGTACACACCAATTTTTTTGTGTAGATATTCGCGGAACTTCGTATTAATGGCATCCTACTAAGAGGATAGCCGTATAAGGTCCCAAAACTCTTATAACAAATAGAAACATATTTCATTGAGGGCAAAAGCTTAGTCTCCATATTTAGAGAAGGATCAGTTTTTAATATCCTTCTTAGATATATAGTTAATCCCTCGAGCATGAACAGATAACACTTCGTTCTATACGGGCTGATTGCCCATTCCCATACCACTACACACACTTCTTATCTTTTAGGAATTGGCTGATAGGCAGATACGCCTCATTCAAACAATCATAAAGCCTATTGCAGGTATGATATGACTGATTTATTTTAGTATACCCCTCGAGCATGAACATATAATACTTAATTCACTAATGCCACAGTGTTGAAATAATCAAGGTTAAATGTTGAATCACACAAGTATAAGTATCAACCATTAATTATATCTCCCAAGGAAGAACTTTTCGACTGTGCGAAATTAATAATACACACCATTTTTTATGTACATAGGTATTCACGGAACTTCGTATTGTTGGCATCCTCCTAAGAGGATAACCATATGAAGCCCCAGGACTCTTATAACCAATAGAGACATATATCATTAGGTACAAAGCTTAATCTCCAAATTTGGAGGAGGATCCATTTTTAATATCCTTTTTGTTTATATAGTTGGTCCCTAGAGCATGAACAGATAACTCTTCGTTCTATACGGGCTAATTGCCCCTTCCCATATCACCGCAATATTAAGGCCAAAAAGGCCAAAAACAGAATCACATGAATGTGAATGAGAAGCACTGATTATATTCTTGAAAAAATATTTTGATTAAGCAATGATTATGGTACACACAATTTTAGGCATACTGACAGAATTTGTTAATAATAATGATCTCCATAAGAGGATAGCCATATAAAACCCATCAGTGCCTATATCAGATAGAAACAATTAAAATTGAAGGAGATTACATAGTAACATAGTAACATAGTTAGTAAGGCCGAAAAAAGACAATAGTCCATCCAGTTCAGCCTATAAAATTCTGTCAGAATAAATCCCTAGATCTACGTCCTTCTAAAGAACCTAACAATAACTGTAAGATACAATATTGTTACACTCCAGGAAGACATCCAGGCCTCTCTTGAACCCTTCAACTGAGTTCGCTATCACCACCTCCTCAGGCAGGGAATTCCAGATTCTCACTGCCCTAACAGTAAAGAATCCGTTCCATTGTTGGTGGAAAAACCTTCTCTCCTTCAGATGCAGAGAATGCCCCCTTGTGACCGTCACCTTCCTTAGTATAAACAGATCCTCGGAGAGATATTTGTATTGTCCCCTTACATACTTATACATGGTTATTAGATCGCCCCTCAGTCGTCTTTTCTCTAGACTAAATAATCCTAATTTTGCTACTCTCTCTGGGTATTGTAGTTCCCCCATCCCCTTTATCAATTTTGTTGCCCTCCTTTGTACCCGCTCTAGTTCCACTATATCCTTCCTGAGCACCGGTGCCCAAAACTGTACACAGTACTCCATGTGCGGTCTAACCAGGGATTTGTACAGAGGCAGTATAATGCTCTCATCATGTGTATCCAGACCTCTTTTAATGCACCCCATGATCCTGTTTGCCTTGGCAGCCGCTGCCTGGCACTGGCTGCTCCAGGTAAGTTTATCATTAACTAGGATCCCCAAGTCCTTCTCCATGTCAGATTTAACCAGTGGTTTACCGTTCAGTGTGTAATGGTGATATTGATTCCTTCTTCCCATGTGTATAACCTTACATTTATCATTGTTAAACTGCATGTGCCACCTTTCGGCCCAAGTTCCCAACTTATCCAGATCCATCTGTAGCAGAATACTATCTTCTCTTGTATTGACTGCTTTACATAGTTTTGTATCATCTGCAAATATCGATATTTTACTGTGCAAACCTTCTACCAGATCGTTAATAAATATGTTGAAGAGAATAGGTCCCAACACCGACCCCTGCGATACCCCACTGGTCACAGCGACCCAGTAAGAGAATATACCATTTATAACCACCCTCTGCTTTCTATCACTAAGCCAGTTACTTACCCATTTACACACATTTTCTCCCAGACCCAGCATCCTCATTTTGTGTACCAACCTCTTGTGTGGCACGATATCAAATGCTTTGGAAAAATCAAGATATACCACATCCAATGACTCACCTTGGTCCAGTCTATAGTTTACCTCTTCATAAAAACTGATTAGATTGGTTTGTCTGGAGCGATTCCTCATAAACCCGTGCTGATATGGCGTTAAACAGTTATTCTCATTGAGATAATCCAGAATAACATCCCTCCGAAACCCTTCAAATATTTTACTAACAATAGAGGTTAGACTTACTGGCCTATAATTTCCAGGTTCACTTTTAGAGCCTTTTTTGAATATTTGTACCACATTTGCTATGCGCCAGTCCTGTGGAACAGACCCCGTCGCTATAGAGGCTCTAAATATAAGAAATAATGCTTTGTCTATTACATTACTTAGTTCTCTTAGTACTCGTGGGTGTATGCCATCCGTACCCGGAGATTTATCTATTTTAATCTTATTTAGCCGGTTTTGCACCTCTTCTTGGGTTAGATTGGTGACCCTTAATATAGGGTTTTCTTTGTCTCTCAGCGTTTCACCTAGCATTTCATTTTCCACCGTGAATACCGTGGAGAAGAAGGTGTTTAATATATTAGCTTTTTCCTCATCATCTACAACCATACTTTCCTCACAATTTTTTAATGGGCCTACACTTTCACTTTTGATTCTTTTACTATTGATATAGTTGAAGAACAGCTTGGGATTAGTTTTACTCTCCTTAGCAATGTGCTTCTCTGTTTCCTTTTTGGCAGCTTTAATTATTTTTTTAGATAAAGAATTTTTCTCCTTATAGTTTTTTAGAGCTTCAACAGTGCCATCCTGCTTTAGTAGTTTAAATGCTTTCTTTTTACTGTTAATTGCCCCTCTTACTTTTTTGTTTAGCCACATTGGGTTTTTCCTATTTCTTGTCCTTTTATTCCCACAAGGTATAAACCGCTTACAGTGCCTATTAAGGATGTTCTTAAACATTTCCCATTTATTTTCTGTATTCTTATTTCTGAGGACATTGTCCCAGTCAACCAGATTAAGGGCATCTCTAAGCTGGTCAAACTTTGCCTTCCTAAATTCAGTGTTTTTGTGACTCCCTGACATGTCCCCCTAGCGAAAGACAAGTGAAACTGTACAATATTGTGGTCGCTATTTCCTAGATGCCCAACAACCTGCAGATTTGCTATTCTGTCAGGACTGTTAGAGAGTATTAAGTCTAAAAGTGCTGCTCCTCTGGTTGGATTCTGCACCAATTGTGAAAGATAATTATTCTTGGCTATTAGCAGAAACCTGTTGCCTTTATGGGTTTCGCAGGTCTCTGTTTCCCAGTTAATATCCGGGTAAAGTCCCCCATAACAAGGACCTCATTATGGGTTGCAGCTTCATCTATCTGCGTTAGTAGTAGACTTTCCATGATTTCTGTTATATTTGGGGGTTTGTAACAAACCCCCAAAAGAATTTTGTTACTATTTTTCCCCCCATGTATATCGACCCATATGGACTTGACATCCTCATTCCCTTCGCTAATATCTTCCCTTAAAGTGGACTTTAGATAAGACTTTACATAAAGACAAACCCCTCCTAGATTCTTCATATAGTCTCCAAAATTTAAAGAGAATTAGTTGTTCAGATATCCTTCTTTGATATACGCTTGTTCCCTTCCTCTAGGGCATTGCATTTGGTTCAGTAGTTACAAACTTAAGACAATACTAGATAGGGAATAATAAGGCTTAATATTTATGACCCAAGACTGTAAAGAGTCTTATAATAGAGCTAAGTGATCACAATGTCTGTATCCACATATAGCCTGTCCCATACCAGAGAATGTGCCAGTGCCATGTGTCAATCTCAGGGAGGGCGATCTCACGCTTCTGCCCAAGAATGAAGTAGCGCAAATCCTGGGCATGTTAGAAGAGCTGACACCACCAAAGGCAGTCCAGCTGATAGTGAAACAGGGAGATCCTTGGACAATGGCCGTAAACATGTCCTCTGAACTGGAGATCCATCACCTGCAGGAGGGACACTGAATCTTGGAACAAATGCGGGCTGAACTAACAGCGCTCTCACTGCAGTAGGTACAACAGGTGGAAGCCCTGTTCGGGTGGTACCAAGACATCTTTGCCCACCATGATGATGATTTCGGGTGTACCACAGCAATCACCCATGAGATTCCGACAGGGAATGCGGCACCCACTAGAGAACGATATCGACATCCCACCACAACTATACCAGGAGGTGAAGGGAATACTGACACATATGCCGCAGAATGGAGTTATCCGAGAGAGTCCAAGCCTGTGGGCTGCCCCGATTGTACTCGTAAGAAAGAAGGATGGGACTCTGTGTTTCTGTGTAGATTATCGGAAACTAAACGCCTGCACCATGTTGTGATGTTGTCACATCTCCTGCTGTTTGTGGGCTGTTGCCCTTGTTTGCATTCTTTGCCTAGTAACAGTGATGTAGGGGAGAGGAGGAGTCGGGGGAGGGACGTAGAGAGGAAGGAGGAAGTAAGGAATAAAGAAAAGCACGGCCTGGCAGCCAAGCACTAGCACATCCGTGTATGTCTCTGAATTCTTTATCGCCGACATCACGACACTACACATGTGAGGCACTCGTATTCATTGCCACGGATTAAAGAATCATTGTCTGCTCTGGGGAACGTGAAATAATTCTCATCACTGGATTTGGCTAGTGGGTATTGGCAAGTACCCATGTCCGAACATGACCGAGTGAAGACAGCATTCATACTGCCTATGGGGCTGTTCGAATTCAACCGGATGCCCTTCGGCCTTGCTAACACCCCCGGGACCATTCAGCGGCTGATGGAGAGGTGTTTGGGAGACCTAAACTTTCAAGTCACCATCATCTACTTGGACGATATCATCGTCTGCGCAGCCACTTTTGAGGTACATCTGCAAAGGCTGGAACAAGTGTCGAGTCTCTTACAAAGTCGCAGTCGGAAGGTGAAGCAATAGAAGTTTCACCTTTTTTATACACAGATTAAGTACCTGGGACATGTCGTCTCCACCGAAGGAGTGAGACCATCACGTGAGAAGGTAGCGGCAGTGCAAGAGTGGCCCACCCTGAAGACTGTGAAAGATATTTGGGCTTTCCTGGGACTCATTGGGTACTACCGACGGTTTGTAAAGAACTTTATCTGCATTGTCAGCCTATTGCTAGAACTACTGAAAGGAGTACCGTCGTGCGCAAAGAATAGGATTATACAGTGGGGGGACAGCCAGGAAAAAGCATTCTGTGCCTTGAAAATGGCTCTAACCATAGCCCCCATACTGCCTTATGTGGACTTCTCCTAACCATTCATTCTTGACACCGAACGGAGTCTACATGGACTAGGAGCTGTGCTATCACAAATACAGGGCGGAATAGAGCGAGTGATCGCTTATGCGAGTCAGTGTCTCTATGACTCTGAGCGAAAACCAGACAACTATAGTTCTTTCAAGCTGGAGCTGTTGCCATTGGTGTGAGCCATGATTGAGAAGTTTGCTGAGTATCTGTCTAGATCTGAGGTCTTGGTGCGCACTGATAATTCTTTAACCCACCTGGATAATGCAAAACTAGGAGCCCTGGAGCAGAAGTGGGTGGTCTGAATGGCTAAGCAATAGAGATGAGCGACTTTGCCTTTTTTAGGGTCAAGTCGGGTTTCATGAAACCCGACTTTCTCAAAAGTCGAGTTGAACGAAAATCGGCCAACTATCGGGAAAAGTCGGAGGTCCTACTGAAACACGAAACCCAATGCAAGTGAATGGGGAATAAAAGTCGGCAGTGAGTGGAGTACAGTAAACACACCTACATACCCGACCGCTTTTTTAAAGTGCATTTGATTTTCGCTGGCATGAATTTTAACCCTAGAGGCGGCGAAATCACTCTCTCTCACTCTCTCTCGCTCTCTCTCTTGTCATCTCGTTGGCCACAGTGTACGTCCTTGCTCATTGAAAAAAGTCACGTGCAGGCATTCTGGGAAAACCGACTTTGGCACTCGGGTCGACGACCGCATGGCCGACTTCACGCTGTGGTCGGGTTTCTGGTCGACTTGTTTCGCTCAACTCTACTAAGCATCCTTATAAGATCACTTATAGGAGGCGAGATGATTTCTGTTTTTTTCAGTCAAGATGGGGTGCAGTGTGTACATTAATGAGAAAAAAATGAACTTTTTTGAATTTAACAAATGGCTGCAATGAAACAAAGAGTGAAAAATTTTAAGGGGTTTGAATACTTTCCATACCCACTGTATATCTACTGCATTTCCCTGATCCACCCTGTCAGTGATTCCATCATAGAAGGAAATTAGATTAGTCTGGCATGACTTGTTTGCTGCAAACCCATGCTAGCTCTGGTTAATTATATATGCTGTTTAATAATTTGCTCAAATATCTTTCCTGGTATAGAAGTAAAGCTCACTGGCCTGTAATTTCCTTGCTCTGTCTTCTTTCCTTTTTTGAAGATAGAGGCAATATTCTTCTCCAATCTTCTGGGACTTCTCCTGTTTTCCAATATTTTTCAATGATTCTGGCTAGTGATTATGCAATTTCCTCTGCTAACTCTTTCACTACCCTAAGATATAATTTTTCTGGACCAGTAGATTTAAATTAGCTAAGTGTTCCCTCACCATCTCTCTGTTTATGGATAGTATGGATTATTTTATTCCTTTAATGGCACTGTAAAGATCAGTTGATGTTACATTTGCTTTCTTAGAGAACACAGATGCAAAATAGGAATTTAAAAGTTTGCCCTTCTCAACATCATTTATGACCACTTCACCCTTTTCATCCTGTAAAAATCCTATAGCAGCTTTGACTTTTCTTTTGCTTTTGACATACCCCCAAAATCCTTTTTTGCTACTTTTTGGTTTCCCTTGCAAGCCTGACTTCATTAAAGGCTTTAGCTCTTCTAACTCTTGCCCTGCGTTCTCTGCAACCAGGAATATATTCTTCTTTAGAATTACTCCCCTCTTTCCATTTACTAAACAATTCTTTTTTCCTTTTTAACAGGTGATTAAGCTCTGTTTTCATCCACCCTGGTCTCTTTTAATGCTTCCAATTCTTCCTTCTCTTGCTATTCTACAGTATTTTCATTCAGAGTTTGTTGTTTTTGTTCTTCCTTTCCACTTCTCTTAGCAAGGTTCTCAAAAAAATTCATTAGCTGCATATTTCTTCCTGGCAGTGCATTTCCCATCCCATATTGCATAAGTTTAAAACTCTCTTGATGAATGGATCCCAGTGATTGGATAATACTTGCCTATACCGTGGATAGGGAATAACTTTCAAATTTAAGATATCCATAACCTTTTGGAATAATTTTTATGTTTTACACTCATCCTGAACAGATCGATTGGTCACCCAGTTCTGAGGCTCCCACCAGTCACTAAACAAAGACCACAACTCAGGAGACAGGGGCATATAGTATATAGTCTTAGTTCTGTCTCCTGAGCGCTGTATTTCTAAGAGGTCTTTTGAGCAATCGGTGGAGGGCTCAGGTCCCACGACATGATGCCTTTTCTCCACACTATGCCAACTTCAGACTCACACCAATCTGCTGAGAATTATTGGACCTGAAATATAACAAATCTTCGCAAATTTAATCTATTCTTTAAATATTTAATAAAGCTCTTACCTAGGGCCAGCAGTACTGTGGTTCGCAGTCTCATGATGGCTAGTAACAACAATTTCAAGCATCTCCTTGCCAATGTTAAGGGCATATAAGGAGTCGTTGGTTAATGCGATACAATTGTATATGGGGCTGACCTGACATTACAGTTGATTGCTATACTAAACTTGGCAATGTATTCATGTACTGATGGTGGTTCATGTGATGCATTACTTTATTGACCGAGGTTCTGCTGATGTTTTACTGTGTTAACGGAGGTTCTTGTGATGTTTTACTGCACTGACAATGGTTCTGGTGATGTTTTACTGCACTGACGGCGATTCTGGATGTCCATTACTGCACTGATGGTGGTTCTGGTGGTGTATTACTGCACTGATGGTGGCTCTGGTGGTGTATTACTGCAATGATGTAGGTTCTGGTGATGTATTATTTTATTGATGGACATTCTGTGTGCATATTCCCAGGAACAAAACTTGTATTATGTATTGTATTTTTAAAGATTGTTATCCAAATATTTTCTCTAAATGATCAGATATGTGCCAATTAGCTAGGATATATGCTCACATGATCTATCTGGTACACGTTTTCAATAATGGCTAATCTGCAGTGGCAAAATATGCAATAAATTGTGTGGATTTTCTAGCTGCAGTAGGAATCCGCAGCATACACTGACATAAAGAAGGTTAAATTGCACTGCAGATTTTCTCTTCTGTGTGTAGATATGATTTCATAAAACCTCATCCATGATTCTTGTACTCTAATACATCTGTAAATAGGCAGATGGAAAAACCATTGCCTAAAGTGCCGTAGAGCTAAATGCAACTTTGCATGGCATAATAGCAAGTCAGGATAATGATAAACTGAGTCATGGATGATTTTTAGGAATTAATGTGTAAATGTGTAAGATTATAAACTGTACATAAAAAAAAACAAAAAAACAAAGGTAACATCAAAAAGTGAAAGTATAGATTCAGTTTGCCAAATCTTATAAACAAAAAATGTGGCGTGTGTGCAAAACGCCAAGATAAGCAAGTAGAAATACTATTCCCTGCTGCATATTGAAAAACAGCACCAAAGTGGCACAAAACAAAAATGCATTGTTTGTAGTATATTTTATATTTTAATATGGACTTTAATATATACCTGGCTGCAGCATTTCATCTTAGGGAAAAAAATATTAAAAACCTAATGGAAAATCAATAAAAATGAGGGCAGATTCATTAGTTTGAAATTTTTTTTTTTTCTTTTTTTAGTATTGCAAAAATATACTGTGCAAAGATATTGCTACTTTTGACATTTTTATTCCAACTCTGCCAAGTGGAGTAAAATTATTAAAAAATGATCACACACGAACACATAACATTCTAAGTCAGGGGTCCCTAACCTACAGCTCATGAGCCACATGTGACTCACAGGCCCTCGCTGTGTGGTTTGCAGCTATTTGTTAGTTCAGCAAGTGTTGGGCAGTGATGTCGCTGGTGTCTTGTAGGCCGTTGGCTTCTGGTGACTAACTGCCTTGAAGACATCAGCAACCAGGCTTAGGCATTGCAATGATGTTTCTGCATTATGCCAGCTGTGCCAACCCCCTCTTGCTTCCAAAGGCAGAAGAGGATACAGTGGCTTTGGACATTGGGAGGCCAGGATTAGGTGAGCATAAACTTAAATTTTGAGGAATCTGCAGCATTCTGGGAGTATTATTACTGAGGGGGGCATCAAAGAATTAATATTACTGGATGAAGCACTCTGGGGGCATTATTACTTATGGGGGCACTCTGGGGGCATTATTACTTATGGGGGCACTCTGGGGGCTTCATTATTACTGACAGGGGCATGCTGGGGCCATTATTGCTGATGTGAGAACTCTGGGACATTATTAACAATGTAGGTATTATGGAGGAATTATTACTGATGGAGGCAATTTAGGGGTATGATTACTGATAGGGAATTCTAAGGATGTTATTATTGATTGGGCACTGTGGGGGCATTAAAACTCATGGCGACTTTCTGAAGCATTATTACTGATGTGGGCACTCTGGGGGAATTATTGCTGACTGGGCCACTTTGAGGGCATTATTACTGATGAGATCACTCTAGGGGTATTGTTACTGATGGGGCATATAACTAATGGTGCATTCTGGGGGCAATAGTACTGACAGAGACACTAATGGATTTAATATTGCTGGAAGGGGAACCTAGGGGGCATTATTACTTTGAAAATTCACTCTGGGAGCATTGTTACTGGAGGGTGCACTTGGGGCTGAGGCTGCATCCTCCTACTCCTTACAGATGACTATCTCACTCAGTCATCTAATGTTACCAACTCCTCCTCACTTGTTATATGCTGTCTTCCTCAGAACTATATGTCTTTCACCCCTTCCCAGCTGTCTGCATTTCACACGTTTGTGCACTGGACACCATGGTAGATGTGTTGGACCTATTGCCTAATCTTTTGTCACAGGATGCAGACATGTTTTGCTCTCTCCAAAGAGAACGCAGAAGCAATCAGGTGCCAAAAATGCTTCTCATCTTTTTCTAAATGAAGAGTTTAGTAAACTGAATTTAGTTATTCTGGAACCATCTTCCTGCATTGATTTCCCAGTACAATCTGTCTTCATGATTCTTATCTCAATTAAAACAAATTTCAAATAAGAAACATTCTCACATATACAATGGAACTGCAATATAACCTAATCTGTAATGACCTAACATAATAATGTGTATTGCTACCATTACAATCTAGATCCCTGCCAATAATTATTTTAGGCTGTGGTGGCTACAAATAAAGTGACCAGAGAAATTCTAGATCTACAATCTGTGTTCGGTTGATGGTTTCTACGAATAAACAGAAGGGAATTTGACATACCTGCAGGTTTTTTTGCTGTTCTTTCATCATTATATCAATCACCTTTAATATCGGGACAATACTAATAATTATGCTATATTCTGAAATTGATAATAATGAAATTCGTTAACATGAAATAAAAAATGGACCACATGTTGGTATCTCACTATAAAATCTTATTTGCAGAATCATTACTGCACTTTTTACCAATATTTAGAAAAGGAAGCTGTGCTATTACAATATGGTTTACATGTCATCTTCACCAACAATCCTTCAAGGCAAAAAACTTTTAAACTTCAAATCTGAACATTTATACACTTGAAAAGTTGACTTAGGTCGTAATATAATACTTGATATTTGTATGAGTTATTTCTTCTTCTTAGTAATATCAAATTTAGAAACACTACAAATAGTATTTAAAGCTCACTGAGACGTTTCTTTTTCATGCACAGGCTCTATCCGTGACTTTCACAGATACAACTCTTACTTATTATAGTCTTTGGGGCTGTTCTCATGTCTGTGTTTTTGCAGACTAAGTAGTCCACACAAAACAAAAACACATCCGAATTTCCTTCGAGCCACAGGTTAAATGCACCAGTGCAAGTCTATCCATGGAGAAATCACATAACATATGTGTGCTGTCTACTTTCATGAATTGCTTGGTAGGAGATACTTGAGAAATCTCCATCAGTTTTTTTTTTGCATCAGAGCAAAAATGATGAAACGCTGATTGTAGAAACTAACAGCTGAACGAACTCCAATGAAACTTATTAAAAACACTGATGAACCTTGAACCGTTTGTTGCGCAGTAGAAAAATCACTGACATCTGAGTGATCCTTTAGTCACTACTCTCTAATGGCAATTCATGACGTCTGGCGTAGCGCACTCACTGGAGTACAGTAACCTTGATTAACTCTGCTTAATCAAGAGGGCGCATCTGTTACCCAGCGTTCACTGCCGGAACACCACTTTAGTAGCATAGCGCATGAAGCATTTGACAGGCAGGACAAGACTGGCAAGTAAACACCAAAAGTCACTATATTTTTCTCAACTTCAAAGTTCAAGCTCAAATTAAAACTTTGATGTCATCCGTGTTCTGTACATGATTATTACTGACCTTTATATTTGTATGGTTGGTTTTGATTCATGACTAGGATCAAAAACTGACATGTTGTCATGATTTTCTGTGGCCCGTTTGTTCATTTATGTAGGTTTTGTTGACAAAATAATAAATAGGCATTAAAAATTAAGGTATATTTAGTTATTAGATCTAAAAAGCAATGCTAATTTATGTATATAATAAATATACATATGTATATATAAAAAGTAATAATAAACAGTAAAGTATACAAACTAACATTTTAGTACCTTTGGACAAAATTAAAGTAAAGAAATCTAGCTATTTAATTATATTTAATTAATATTTAATTATATAATTAATGTATTATTTTTTTTAATATAAAATAAATTAAAACACTGTCTTGCTTCACAGTAAGAAATATGCTTGTTGAATAGTAAAAATATAACAAAAATAAATGAAAAAGGAAATATTATCTATAAAACTTGAATTTAGTTACTGTGATTATGCCAACTTTAACCACATTTTCTAATTATCTTTAATATTGTTTATTCCTGTTGCTTTTATATGATCTCTTGTATACATCTGTATTAAGAATAATCTTTGGAAAAATAAACTGAAGGAACACAGCAATTTTTCCAGCTTTGATAAAGCTTCCTTCCTTTTTAATTAGCCATTTTATTCTTACTTTATTACATTGTCTTCGTAAGATGCAGGTAAACATCCTTATAACTAGAGAATAAAAAGAGCAAAGGATTATATAAGATAGTTTAGGGATATGGGTCAATGGCAGTGACAGAACAATGTGTTTGGGTTTTACTATTATATGCATGTAATGTGGCTATATGGTTATATTATTTTTAAAATTACCCTCCATTAATCAATATTAATCTCCATTTTTCCAATTACCCTTTGTTAATCTATGTTCTTTATATCATTGTCTCCACTGAAACTCACTACCCTAAAAGATCAAACGCTCTTCCTCCATCCAAACTTTCAAAAGCAAAGTTACATATATGTGTAGTAAGCCTGCCTCCCTTACATATGGATTGTAAGATTTTACAAGCAATGTCCTCTCTGTTTCAGTAGCTCACTAGGTCCAATCTAGGTCCCGATCTAGATACTTTAGAGAAGAAGCTGATGATTGTGATAGGTGTCCACTGTTAAAATCATTTATTGTATCCTGGAAAATTATTACAAATGCAAAAAAATTAAATATCTTAAAATTGCATATATTTAATAAAAAATTAAATAATTCATGATATCACAAGCCCACCAAAAATGTGTTTCCCCAGTTCGTGACACTAAACCTAGCCCTTTCTTTTCTTACAAGATAATTCAAAGTATTCAGCAATATGCAGAATTCTAATGGGTGTGACTTTGTGCTAAACCATTAACAGTTTCAAGATTTGAGAATGTGAAAAGGGCCACTGGCCAAATACGAAGCTTTATTCTGTATTTGAGCAGTAATCTTCTCTTCTGATCTAAATTCACTTTGTTTTGTCAGTTAGTATTTATTAAAAAAGGTCAGTGAAGGCAGATAGGCATATAACTTTTATATTTCTTAATAAGGCCTGTTTCACATTTCCATTTTTTTGACATCAGGGGGCGGAGGGGACGGACTCTGAAAGTTTTTTCTGAGTGATGGTCCGCTATTTTCTATTGCGCATGCCTGCCAGATTTCCTCTGCCAGTGATTTTAACCCTGAACAGCGTTCCGGAAAGTTTGTGTCTCTCTCTCTCTCTCCTTTCCAGACAACGGTTGCTTTAAATTTCTTCTACTTCTCGTCTGCAGCGGATCCGACCTGAAAACGGATCCTGTATCATCCATTTGGCCCACAACGGAAACGGATCCATTTTTGGGACCTCTGGCGGATTTTGACTGACAAAAAAAAGACAGAAATGTGAAACAGGCCTAAGCATGTTACGGTAAGATAAGCGCTTGAAATTAGTATAAGAAATGAAACAAATTTGGATGTCTCCAAGGACTTCTGTGGCCATATAAAGTCTGAAGCCGCATGAGAGACCATGACATTCTGAGATGTCTCCAATTCTTTATCCTTTCTAGAAGGGATTACATCTATAATATAATGCTGGGAGCGTCACTCTGTCCGATGTTTTTATTGGCTGCGCAAGCGCAAGGCGCTTGCGCAGTCTAGCTCCAGACAGAATAAGGCACCCAGCGTATGGCGCCGGAGATGGCGCTACACATAGACACAGAATGCATACCGCAATCTCCGGCACCATACTTTCATACTTACCTGACCGGGAGGAGCGTTGCGGCAGCGCTTCTCTTCTCGCAGGAGACCAGGGCAGGAGTACGTTGTCGGAATTGCATATGCACATAGCACTATCCGGCGCCATTTTACTGAAGACACATTTGCAGTATGTCTTCAGCAATATGGCGCCGGACAGCACGGTATGGGCATGCGCGTACTCCAGCACCACACTCCTCCCCCGGCCTCCAGCAGAACGGGACAGCGCTGAAGCACAGGGAAGAAACGTGAGCATAAATGGTTTTTTTTTTGCATGTGTGCAGTTTAATAGGGGGTGAGGGGGACCATACATATCAGGATAGGGGGGTGAGAGGTTGCATGCATACCAGGAAACGGGGGGTGAGAGGACCATGCATACCAGGAAAGGGGGGCGAGAGGACCATGCATACCAGTACAGTGGGATGAGGGTACCATGCATATCAGGATAGGGAGGTAAGGGGTGCCACGTATACCAGGATTGGGGGGTGAGGGGTTATCATACATCTTAAGATAGGGATGGCAGGGGACAATGCATACCAGGATTGGGGGGTGAGGGGACCATGCATACCAGGATTGGGGGGTGAGGGGACCATGCATACCAGGATTGGGGGGTGAGGGGACCATGCATTCCAGGATTGGGTGGTGAGGTGACCATGCATACCAGGATTGGAGGTGAGGGGACCATGCATACCAGGATTAAGGGGTGAGGGGACCATGCATACCAGGATTGGGGGTGAGAGGACCATGCATTTCAGGATTGGGGGGTGAGGGTACCATACATACTAGGATAGGGTTGAGGGGGTACCATGAATACCAGGATGGGGATGAGGGGGTACCATGCATACCAGGATTGGGGGCTGAGGGGACCATGCATACCAGGATGAGGAATGGGGTGCCATGCATACCAGGATTGGGGGGTTGAGGGGACCATACATACCAGAATAGGGATGAGGGGGCCTTGCATACTATTATAGGGATGAGGGGGCCATACATAGCTGGATCGGGATGAAGGGGTACCATGCATACCAGGATAGGGATGAGGGGGCCATGCATAGCAGGATAGGGGTGAAGGGGTGCCATGCATGCCAGGATAGGAGGGGGGCAGCACATACCTGGATGGGAGACCATATACCAATTAATAATGGTCGCCACCCAGGCGTAGAACGGGTTGACAGCTAGTTATTATATAATGACCTCATCTTCTGCAGAATCTTGTTTTTAAATGTAAGGACGAGCTTACTGTCCACCATTGATTGATCTAAAACACCTTCAAAAAGATGTTCTGCAACATATGTGGCGTGTTTAAAGGGGTTCTTTTTGAAATGTAATACAATAAATAATATACATTTAAATATTAAATATTTTTCTAAATATCTTTATATAGCAAAAAATATATTCTTTAATGCTTTATCTAGTGCACTCTGTCAGGGTTTCAAAGATGGCAATGGCCTTATATCATTGTGCAGCCCGTACTAGATTTCTGAGGACACGTAGTAGGACAGGCGGCTTGGGGCACATCTGCTCAAGACAGAAGTCACATCTGAGCAACGTGCTGTTGGATAATGTGAGTGCACATTCCTTTTGCAGTCACCCTGACAGGACCTCAGTGCAGCCAGACTAAAGGAGAAGATTAACACCTTTCTTTAGCTGACTGAGAATGACCATCCATCTCAGTCTGCCTCACAGTTTTAGTGCGTCTGTCTCCTGCTTCTCATAGCCCGTCCTATTGCGTGTTATCTGAAATCTTGGACGGGCTGCACAATGACATATGGCAATTGTCATCACTGATATTCTGACAGTGTGCAGTAGACAAAGCATAGCTTTTTGCTAAATAAAGATATTTGTAAACATGTTTAATACATAAATGCATTTATTTATTTTATTACATTTCTCGGAGAACCCCTTTAATAACTCTGAAATAGTGAGTCAATGAATTGTATAGTGATGTTCACCGCAGTGGGGTCACTAAAGTGTGTAATGCGCACTGCGGCTGCTTTGGTTGACATAAGAGAAAGACAGCTTTTGCAGAAAGAGATAAGTAGCATAGATATAGCATCACTAATCTCTGTATAATAGGCAGGTTCTGACATCAGAATACATGTACAATACATACATGATTACAAAAATGTAAATAGAAATGATCCATTGACGTGTACTATTCACGCAAATAAATTAGCTAAAGAAATGAAATATGATATGAATCCAGCGCTGCCTTTCAGCTTTGTTCGTCACAGTGACCTATAGATGAGTTTTTGAACTCACATTCCTAAAAATGTTTACGAAAAATTCTAATGATTTATAACAAAGAAATTGCGTTCTGTAACAGTTTGTAAGTACATCAGTTCACGAAAATTGTAATTCATTGAGACAATGAAATCTCTTGATTTGCATCGTAAAAAAAAGTTGGTAGAATATGAACCTTTTTAACATTTTCCAGTTCTATTATTATATCCTTACTGCATTTCTAAACCAATGGAAACGACATACAGGGGTCTCAAACACTGAATTCCTTTTGCCCAAAGCCAAGGGTGACATGGGAGCCATGGGAGGAGGTAAGCACTGTAGGATTGGCTTTGGAGCCATTATGCTGTGCATAGAGGATTGGGGGACCATTATACTATGTGTAGATGGGCTGTGGAGCCATCATAATGTATTCAGGTGGGCTGTGGGTTCATCATGCTGTATGTAAGGGTGCTATGGGGCCTTCAGACTGTATGTAAAGGAGAGAAAAAGAGAAAAAGTCAGCTCAACCCTTTCATTGCTCTGCACCTGGGTGAGAATAGAGTCCTCGCACGGGTCTGCCAGGTGCGCGTCGAGGCAAATGCAAAAAATAGGAAAAATATGAATGCTCCAACAATGAAAACATAAGTATAAAACTACACTTTTATTACAGTGATTTAAAAATTTGTGCCTGGCATCTCACAGAGGTTAGGACAGACCAACGCAATTTGGTTTTCAAATGTTAGTCATTGTAAATTTCTAAATGACATACAGTATATGCAATTATGCATGCGTCCGCCATTTTCTTCCGAGAAGATGATGTGGAGGGCCAGGGACAGAGCCGGAGGGTCAGGGGTTGGCGGAGGTACCGGGGGGCTCAGAGGGCCCCATTTTTCTCTCCTCTGGTACGCTAGATCATATCTGAGATAGAAATGAACCCCTTTACTCCCAAGGGTGGTTTGCATGTTAATAACCAGGCCAATTTTTACAATTCTGACCACTGTCCCTTTATGAGGTAATAACTCTGGAACACTTCCATGGATCCTGGTGATTCTGACATTGTTTACTCAGGACATATTGTTCTTCATGTTAGTGGTAAAATTTAATTCATATAACTTGCGTTTATTTGTGAAAAAAGCGGAAATTTGGCAAAAATGTAAAAAATTTCGCAATTTTCCAACTTTGAATTTTTATGCTCTTAAATCACAGAGATATGGCACTCAAAAAACTTAATAAGTAACATTTCCCACATGTTTACTTTACATCAGCACAATTTGGTAACCAAAATTCTTTTTTGTTAGGAAGTTATAAGGGTTAAAAGTTGACCAGCGATTTCTCATTTTTACAACACCATTTTATTTTTACGGACCACATCACATTTGAAGTCACTTTGAGGGGTCTATATGATAGAAAATACCCAAAAGTGACATCATTCTAAAAACTGCACCCCTCAAGGTGCTCAAAATCAGATTCATGAAGTTTATTAACCCTTCAGGTGCTTCACAGGAATTTTTTTGAATTTTTTTAAAAAAATGAACATTTAACTTTTTTTCACAAAAAAAAATTACTTCAGGTTAATTTTTTTTATTTTTCCAAGGGTAACAGGAGAAATTGGACAGGAAAAGTTAATGTTCAATTTGTCCTGAGTACGCCGATACCTGATATGTGGGGGGGAACCACTGTTTCGGCACATGGCAGAGCTCGGAAGGGAAGGAGCACCGTTTGACTTTTTCACTGCAAAATTGGCTGGAATTCAGATCGGATGCCATGTCAAGTTTGGAGAGCTCCTGATGTGCCTAAACAGTGGAAACCCTCCACAAGTGACCCCATTTTGGAAACTAAACCCCCCCAAGGAACTTATCTAGATATGTGGTGAGCACTTTGAACCCCCATGGGCTTCACAGAAGTTTATAATGTACAGCCGTACAATTAAAAAATCATATTTTTTCCACAAAAATGATCTTTTCACCCCCAATTTTTATTTTCCCAAGAGTAACAGGACCACAAAAGTTATTGTGCAATTTGTCCTGAGTACGCCAATTCCCCATATGTGGGGGTAAACCACTATTTGGGTGCATGGCAGAGCTCAGAAGGGAAGCAGCGCCATTTGACTTTTTTGGCTGGAATTGAGATTGGACGCCATGTTGCGTTTGGGAAGCCCCTGATGTGTCAAAACAGAGGAAACCCCCCAATTATAACTCCAACCCTAACCCCAACACACCCCTAGCCCTAAGCATAGCCCTAACCCTAGCCCTAACCCTAACCCTAGCCCTAACCCTAGCCCTAATGGGAAAATGAAAATAAATACTTTTTTTATTTTATTATTTTTCCCTAACTAAGGGGGTGATAAAGGGGGATTTGATTTACTATTTATGGCGGGTTTTTATTTTTGGCAGCTGTCGCACGCTAAAAGATGCTTTTTATTGTAAAAATAGTTTATGCGTCACCACATTTTGAGAGCTATAATTTTTCCATATTTTGACCCACCGAGTCATGTGAGGTCTTATTTTTTGCGGGACGAGTTGACGTTTTTATTGGTACCATTTTCGGGCATGTGACTTTTTTATCGCTTTTTATTCTGATTTTTGGGATGCAGAATGAACAAAAACCAGCGTTTCATGAATTTCTTTTGGGGGGTGCGTTTACACCATTCTGTGTGTGGTAAAATTGATAAAGCGGTTTTATTCTTTGGGTCAGTACAGTTACAGCGATATCTCATTTATGTCTTTTTTATGTTTTGGCGCTTTTATGCAATGAAAACAATTTTATATAAAAAAATAATTATTTTTGCATCGCTTTATTCTGCGAGCTATAACTTTTTAATTTTTTTGCTGATGATGTATGGCAGCTTGTTTTTTGCGGGACAAGATGACGTTTTTAACGGTACCATGACTATTTATATCTGTCTTTTTGATCGTGCGTTATTACACTTTTTGTTCAGTGGTATAATGATAAAGCATTATTTTTTGCTTTGTTTTTTATTTTTATTTTTTAAGGGGGTCAATAAAGGGGTTAACTAGTGGGACATTTTTATAGGGTGATACCAAATATGTGTACTTTTATTGTTTTTTTTATTTTCAAAAAATGAATTTATTAGGGAATTTTTTTTTTTAATTTATTTAGCGATTTTTTATAAATTATTTTTACACTTTGCTTTTGTTTTTTTTTTAACTTTATTACATTGTCCCAGCGGGGACATCACTGTCATGTGCCATATTGCTGATCCGTGACCGCCCCTGACACCCGGCCGTGATCAGCTGCGCTCCCCACGTGAGCGCAGCTGATAGTGCTAGACGGACTATTCCGTCCTTGGGACTTAGGTCCCAGGTCACATGGATGGAATAGTACATCTAATGTAGGAAAGTGGTTAATGCGAAATCTGACTTTTTTTGCCATCACTTTTATTTGGTAAATAGTAGCGATCACAACACTGGGGACAATAAAAATTGACCCAAATCATGTTCTCCGGGGTCTCAGCTATCCCCGGAGATTTGTGGACGCTAAGAGGCGCTATACCCTTATTTCTCAGTGCCATTAAAAAGCAGCGCTGAGGAATAAGGCCCCTTAACTGCCGCCATTAAAAGGCATATTGGTGGTCATTAAGGGGTTAAATAAAACAAAACACACTTTTCCATTTCTATTTAAAAATAACAAACACAGTTATACGCATCTCACGCCCAATCCACCAAAGCCCTTGTTTTCTGTAATAAAACAGAAATTAAAAAACAATAACATCCTTCACCTGTCTATTGCTCTGTCCCATGGCGTAATCCATGTCTGGGGGATAAAAAATGTTCAACCTGGATGGTGCCAAGATGCAACCACCCAGGCAGAGAACCACTGGGCAATGAGCTGCTGTGAGCGCAGCCTCAGTGTCTAGTGGTGACGTCGTTAAGGTTACTGGTGGTCACTGTGGCTGCATTCCCAGCCAGTAAATGATCTGCGGTGACCTCGGTGAGATCACCGCTAGCACAGTGAGAAAGACTTTAAATAAGTAAATAATTTTAAATAAATGACATGGGTCACCCTGGTTTTATTTTTATAACCAGCAAGGCAAAACTCACAGCTGTGCAACCCTCAGCTGTCAACGTTAGCTAGGCTGGTTATGAAGAATAGAGGGGTCACCAAGCCGTTTTTTTTAAATTATTTAAATAAATAATTTAAAAAAATTAAGTGGGGTCCCCCTCACTTTTGACAACCAGCCAAACTAAAGTAGACAGCTGGGGGCTGGTATTTTCAGGCTGGGAAGGGACCATCCTAAAAATAGCAGCCATAAGCAGCCCAGAGAAGGTGCATCTAATATATACTGTATATATATATCGACAATAATTGTTTTATTCTGTCTGTCTGTCTGTAATCGAAATCCTGCATCGCTGAGCTGTTTGTAACTGTAAGCTGCACCTGCCGCTGATTGGTCGCAACCGGCCACCATCTAGGCCGTGACCAATCAGCGACAGGCAGGATTTCCGTTACAAACAGAGAGAAAGACAGACAGAATTAGATGATTATATAGTAGATACACGTCTGTATGAGGAGAAATATATATATACACTCACTGGCCACTTTATTAGGTACACCATGCTAGTAACGGGTTGGACCCCCTTTTGCCTTCAGAACTGCCTCAATTCTTCATGGCAGAGATTCAACAAGGTGCTGGAAGCATTCCTCAGAGATTTTGGACCATATTGACATGATGGCATCACACAGTTGGCACAGATTTGTCGGCTGCACATCCCTGATGCGAATCTCCCGTTCCACCCCATCCCAAAGATGCTCTATTGGATTGAGATCTGGTGACTGAGGAGGCCATTTGAGTACAGTGAACTCATTGTCATGTTCAAGAAACCAATCTGAGATGATTCGAGCTTTATGACATGGCGCATTATCCTGCTGAAAGTAGCCATCAGATGCCTGTTCTTAGCTGAGAGGAGTGGTACCCAGTGTGGTCTTCTGCTGCTGTAGCCCATCTGCCTCAAAGTTCGACGCACTGTGCGTTCAGAGATGCTCTTCTGCCTACCTTGGTTGTAACGGGTGGCAATTTGAGTCACTGTTGCCTTTCTATCAGCTCGAACCAGTATGCCCATTCTCCTCTGACCTCTGGCATCAACAAGGCATTTCCGGCCACAGAACTGCCGCTCACTGGATTTTTTTTCTTTTTCGGACCATTCTCTGTAAACCCTAGAGATGGTTGTGCGTGAAAATCCCAGTAGATCAGCAGTTTCTGAAATACTCAGACCAGCCCTTCTGGCACCAACAATCTTGCCACGTTCAAAGGCACTCAAATCACCTTTCTTCCCCATACTGATGCTCGGTTTGAACTGCAGGAGATTGTCTTGACCATGTCTACATGCCTAAATGCACTGAGTTGCCGCCATGTGATTGGCTGATTAGAAATTAAGTCTTAACACACAGTTGGACAGGTGTACCTAATAAAGTGGCCAGTGAGTGTATATACACATCTGTATGAGGAGAAATATATATTGTGGGGATGTGGCTCGCTTAGGTGCAGCGGGAGACAAATGTGAGACAGGTTCTTCCACAGTGCTTGCAGTTTATTCTCGGCATAAACGCACAAGGCAACGTAACAGCAAACAAATAGCCTTTTAGCTCAGGCAAAATAACACAATGTCCGTAGTTGTAGACTCAGAGCAGGAGTCTCAGCACACATGGGAGGCTTAGTCCTCCCCACACACAACTCCTTGGTTCAGGAGCAGGCCACATTATAAGGCTGTAGCCACACCCACGTTCCCAGCAGCTGACTGGTCACCTGACTGTGACCTCACCACAGGTCCTTCAAACAAAAACAATAACAATATCTGTTATGCTTTACTTCTGCCTTACATTATAGAGACAAGCCATTTATGAGACACATATCTCCCATCGATTACACGACCCTTAGCCCTGCCACATACCTCCCCCTCTGCCTAAAGCCGTGGGGCTTGGCACTTTCACCTACCAGGCAAGGGATTCTGGAGAGGGCATCGGCATTCCCATGTAGCTTCCCGGCCCTATGCTCTACATGGAAGCTGAAGTCTTGTAGGGCTAAGAACCAGCGGGTGACCCTAGCATTCTTGCCCTTGGTTTCCCTCATCCACCTGAGTGGGGCATGGTCGGATATTAACCTAAACTTCCGTCCCACCAGGTAGTACCGTAATGTGTCCACTGCCCATTTTATGGCCAAACACTCCTTCTCTACAACTGAGTAATTTCTCTCACAAGAAGTCAACTTCCTACTCAAGTAGAGAACAGGATGCTCCTCCCCACGTATCTCTTGGGAAAGGACAGCTCCTACCCCGACATCTGAGGCATCTGTCTGGAGGACAAATTCACGTTTAAAGTCTGGGGCCACCAAAACGGGTTGCTTACAAAGCGCTCCCTTCATTTCTTGGAAGGCTGACTCTGCTTCTTCGGACCAGCTGACCATCACTGACTTTGTCCCTTTAAGCAGATCAGTTAGAGGTGCAGCCATTGTGGCGAAGTTTGGGATAAACCTCCTGTAATATCCCACAATCCCCAGGAAGGCTTTAACTTGCTTCTTTGACAGAGGTCTCGGCCATGTTTGAATTGCCTCCACTTTATTGATTTGGGGTTTGATCTCGCCACGCCCCACTACATATCCGAGGTACTTGGCTTCTTCTCTCCCCAAGGCACACTTCTTCGGGTTTATTGTAAACCCTGCCTCTCTTAGAGCGTCAAACACTGCTTGGACCTTTTCCAGGTGAGTCTCCCAGTCCGGGGTAAAGATGACGATATCATCCAGGTATGCAGCAGCGTATAGCTTATGAGGTGCAAGGATTCTATCCATCGCCCTCTGGAAGGTTGCTGGAGCTCCCTGTAGGCCAAACGGCATCCGGACATACTGGAAGCACCCGTCTGGTGTGGAGAATGCCGTCTTCTCCTTGGCTTCCTGTGCCATGGGGATCTGCCAATATCCCTTGGTCAGATCCAAAGTGGTTATGTACCTGGCAGGTCCAAGTCTCTCGAT
This sequence comes from Dendrobates tinctorius, assembly GCF_039654945.1. Classification (NCBI taxonomy): domain Eukaryota; kingdom Metazoa; phylum Chordata; class Amphibia; order Anura; family Dendrobatidae; genus Dendrobates; species Dendrobates tinctorius. Next base: position 22,332,119 of record NW_027361795.1, read on the forward strand.
GAGCTCATCAACGCGTGGCATGGGATAAGCGTCGAACTTGGAGACCTCATTCAGCTTCCGGTAATCGTTGCAGAACCTCCATTCACCATCAGGTTTTGGGACCAGGACAATCGGGCTCGACCAGCCGCTCTTGGATTCCTCAATGACCCCAAGCTTCAACATACGCTGCACCTCCTTGGAGATTACCTCTCGCCGGGCCTCAGGAATACGATATGGTTTCACGTTCACCCGCACATGTGGCTCGGTCAGAATTTCATGCTCCACCACCTTCGTGCACCCCGGCAACTCTGAGAACAGGTCCCGGTTTTTCTGGAGTAACTCCCGGCACTGCTGCTTCTGGGCCTTCGATAGAGTCTCCGCTATGGTAACGGCTCCAACCTCCCCTTCTAGGTTGCCCAGCAAGCACGGAGTTACCGCTGGCTCTCTATCTTGCCACGGCTTGATAAGGTTAACATGGTAAACCTGGTATGGCTTCCGTCTTCCGGGTTGGTGGATCTTGTAGTTTACGTCTCCCAGTTTCTCCACCACCTCATATGGCCCTTGCCACTTGGCCAAGAACTTACTTTCCACCGTCGGGATTAGCACGAGAACTCGGTCTCCCGGATTGAACTGCCTCACTCTGGCTGACCGGTTGTAGACCCTGGCCTGAGCCTCTTGTGCCTGGCGGAGATGTTCTTTAACAATGGGCATCACCTTTGCAACCCTCTGCTGCATCAGTGCCACATGCTCAATGACGCTTCTGTGGGGCGTGACTTCGGCTTCCCAGGTTTCCTTGGCTATATCTAGGAGACCTCGCGGATGCCGGCCGTACAGAAGCTCGAAGGGGGAGAACCCCGTGGAGGCCTGGGGAACTTCACGGATAGAAAACAGTAAATACGGTAAGAGACAATCCCAGTCTCTACCATCTTCCTCTATGACTTTTCTCAGCATGCTCTTCAGGGTCTTGTTAAACCTCTCAACAAGGCCATCTGACTGTGGATGGTACACTGAAGTCCTCAGCTGGGAAATTTGCAAGACTCTGCACAATTCTCTCATCACCTTGCTCATAAAAGGTGTCCCCTGGTCGGTCAGGATCTCCTTCGGCAAACCCGTCCGGGAAAACACATGGACCAGCTCACGGGCTATACTCTTCGCAGAGGAGTTTCTCAGGGGAATGGCCTCAGGATAGCGTGTGGCATAGTCCAGGATGACTAATATATACTGATGGCCCCGAGCTGATTTAACTAAGGGACCGACTAAGTCCATGGCAATTCTCTCAAATGGCACCTCAATAATGGGCAGTGGCACAAGAGGGTTCCGAAAATGAGATGTGGGGGCAGTTAACTGACATGTCGGGCAGGACCTGCAATAGTTTACTATTTCCCGGTGACACCCAGGCCAATAGAACCTCTGTACAATCCGTTCCTGGGTTTTTTCCACCCCCAGGTGTCCCCCCAAGATGTGTGAATGGGCCATGTCCAACACTTTTCGTCTATAGGGGCCTGGTACTATTAACTGCTCTGCCACCTCCTCCCTTATTTTCGTGACCCGGTACAACAATTCCCCACTCAACATAAAATGGGGAAACCTTGTGTTTGCTCCCGGCTCTTGTGCAACCCCATTAATGACGGTGACATTGTTAAAGGCTTCCCTTAGTGTGGGGTCCCTATGTTGGGCAGTCCCAAAATTCTCCCCGGCCACCCCTAACTCCAGAATGTCAGGTACAGGGGACCCTTCCTCTTCATCCCCAACAAGGACACATAAAGGGAACTCGTCTGCCTCTGGTGGTGGCGATACCTCAGTGGGGTGGATTGGTTCCCTGCTCTTGCTAGCACACTCAGAACCCATCCCCCACAGATCCCAAAACAGACAGAAATCCCGGCCAATAATTATGGGATGCAACAAGTCTCGAACAACGCCAACTTCATGCGACTCGGTGCCATGCGCCGTTTCAATCTTCACCCTAGCCATAGGGTAGTCCTTTGCATCGCCATGTACGCACCGAACACCAATCTTTTTACCCGGGAGTATGTTTAGAGGAAAACTGGCCCTCACAAGGGTCACCAAGCTCCCGGAGTCCAGAAGCGCCATTACTGCTCGACCGTTCACCTTCACGGGACACGCTTGTGGCCCCTTGTTAGGTAGCGAGTTCACACTGCAAGCTGGATATGCGTAGTATGAACTACGGCGTCCCATGCTGCAGTCCATCTGCTCGGTGGTCTGGGGACAACGGGCCGCTATATGTCCTGGCCCATGACACTTCCAGCAAATAACACCCGAGGGGACCTTGGGCACCGCCTCCCCCGCCCCTTTTGACCTTGGACGCACCACCCCTTTTTGTGACTCCGCCCCCTGCTGGGACCCCCAATATGGAATGGGCTGCTTCCCCAAGGAACCTTCCATCCCCTGGTATCTCTCGACCAGCCCAACCAGTTCATCAGCATTTTGGGGATCACCCTGGGCAACCCAAGTCTGTAGAGGTCTCGGCAGAGAATGCACAAACCGATCCATCACAACTCGCTCTACCATCTGTGCAGGGGAAGCCGACTCTGGCTGCAGCCATTTCTGGACCAGGTGCAACAGGTCAAACATTTGGGAGCGCGGGGGTTTGTCCCGGTGATAGGCCCAACGATGCACTCTCTGTGCCCTGGTAGTCATTGTTACCCCCAAGCGGGCGAGAATTTCCGCTTTTAATTTGGGATACTCTCTGGCATCTTGTACCGTCAGGTCAAAGTACGCCTTCTGGGGCTCCCCCGTTAGGTAAGGGGCCAGTACCTCCGCCCACCGCTCTGGCTGAAGTTTTTCCCTCTCAGCCACCCTCTCAAACACCGTCAGGAAGGCCTCCACATCATCCTCAGGGGTCATTTTTTGTAATGCGCGTCTTACCGCCTTCTCGACGTCGGTGGCATCAGCCCGACCTGGGGTTGGGGCGCTCGTCCTGCCCTCCTGGATGGCGGTTGCCAGAAGCTGCATCTGCTGCCGTTGTTCCTGCTGGCTTTGCTGGAACTGCTGCCGCTGCTCCTGCTGGCTTTGCTGGATCTGCTGTAACAACAGCTTGTTGGTTTCCTGCTGCAGTGCCTGGGACTGGACCAGGTGTTTCATGAGGTCCTCCATGATTCCAGGCAATGCTTGTTGCCCCGCTGCAAACTTCACCCAGGACATGCAGCAACTGTCTCAAGTCTCTGCTGGGACCGCTGCCCGCATTCTCCACCAATTGTGGGGATGTGGCTCGCTTAGGTGCAGCGGGAGACAAATGTGAGACAGGTTCTTCCACAGTGCTTGCAGTTTATTCACGGCATAAACGCACAAGGCAACGTAACAGCAAACAAATAGCCTTTTAGCTCAGGCAAAATAACACAATGTCCGTAGTTGTAGACTCAGAGCAGGAGTCTCAGCACACATGGGAGGCTTAGTCCTCCCCACACACAACTCCTTGGTTCAGGAGCAGGCCACATTATAAGGCTGTAGCCACACCCACGTTCCCAGCAGCTGACTGGTCACCTGACTGTGACCTCACCACAGGTCCTTCAAACAAAAACAATAACAATATCTGTTATGCTTTACTTCTGCCTTACATTATAGAGACAAGCCATTTATGAGACACATATCTCCCATCGATTACACGACCCTTAGCCCTGCCACAATATATACACGTTTGTATGAGGAGAAAAATATATATACACGTCTGTATGAGGAGAAATATATATATATATATACACGTCTGTATGAGGAGAAATATATATACACGTCTGTATGAGGAGAAATATATATATATATATATATATATATATATATATATATATACACGTCTGTATGAGGAGAAATATATATACACGTCTGTATGAGGAGAAATATATATATACATGTCTGTATGAGGAGAAATATAAATATACATGTCTGTATGAGGAAAAATATATATACACGTCTGGATGATCAGAAATATCTATATACACGTTTACATGAGGAGAAATATATATATATATATACACGTCTGTATGAGGAGAAATATATATACACGTCTGTATGAGAAGAAATATATAAATACTGTATATATATATATATATATACACGTCTGTATGAGGAGAAAAATATATATATATTCTGTCTGTCTGTCTCTCTGTTTATAACGGAAATCCCGCTTCGCTGATTGGTCGCGCCTGGCCGGCCGCAACAAATCAGCGACAGGCGCAGTCTGGCCGTGAATTGACGCGGAATTCGAATGACACACGTCACCGCTACCATCGGGAGATCTGCGGTGCTAGCCGCTGATCTCCCGACGGTTGCCGCGGGTCATCTCCTGCCGCATGGATTTGCCGCAATCAGCAATATTGGTGCAGAATCTTCATAAATAAACTACATACATATTCTAGAATACCCGATGCATTAGAATCGGGCCACCATCTAGTATATATATATATACAGTATATATATATATGTTTATATATACTGCTCAAAAAAAGGGAAAACTAAGATACCACATCCTATATAGATATATATATATATATATATATATTTTTTTTTTTTTTTCATCTTTTTCATTTTAAGAATTACAAAAAGTAAAATGGGCTAATGCACAAGTTTGGGCATCCTTGAGATTTGTGTGCTCAGATAACTTTCACCACGGTTTCAGGCCATAATTAGACTGGGTTTTGGCTTGTTCACTATCATCGTTAGGAAAGGCCACGTGGTGCAAATTTCCCAGCTTTATAAAAATCCAGCCTCCTGTAACCCTATGGTAAAAACAGCTGCCATCAGCACTTCTAAGCAGCTGTCTAGCCAATAAACTATATAAGTGCTGATTTTTAGAGGGCTTGAATACCCTTTTAAGTTTTGTTTTCAATTCTAATCGAGCTGAATGGATGCATAATACACATACCTATGATATGTTGAAAAGGTGAGTTACTTGACCACTGCAGCCAATCATAGATCTAAGCAGTCCAGTGACAAAGAAATTGAACATCAGCACTTCAGACCCTAGCAGGAAGCCCCAAAATGGCCTGTGCTGAAGCAACTGGGTTCAGCTGGATGAATATAAGTTCATTTATTATTTTAGACTATTATCTACCTATACAGAAATTTTTATCTTATTTGGACAGCCCATTTTAACTAATAAGTAATAAATCCATAATATGTTACCAATAACTCATAAAAAAGTAAATGATACATGGTGCTCTATATCAAAGCAATGGAGCTCTAATCTCTATATGAGATGTAGATTTGCCAACTATACGCTAGCTGGACTGCTGAGGTAAGTATTTGATGTCAGCTCTCCCGGAAGACTCATATAATTGTATAAGCACATAGTTTCATCTGTCTGGGATACACATTCTATGGGATTATGTACCTGCTGTACATAATGACTAAACAGAAACTGAACTTAGCCTAAGAATGGCTTAGGAGAAAAGGCATCCCCAAAAACTTCTATAGTTATAACATAAGACTTTTACATACTGTACAACGCCCCTAGTAAATTCTGGTCGCCATAAATGTCAGTTGACACCCACGGCACATTCAGTTTGTTCTCTTTCCTATATGCATACATAAAGAATACCCCTTCAGCAACTAGAACAAAAACAAAAAAAGAAAAATGTTATTGGTATGCAAGGACAAAAGCCATAGGGTAAGGTGTGTGCTGAGACTGTCCCTAAAATGACGCCATTTCTGGACTGAGATTCACCCTTAGGCTGGATTGTTAATATTCCTGGTTAACTATTAATATGAAAAATAAAAGGAGGGTTACACTATTTAAAAGAAGGGGAATTTTCCACCCCATTGATGTGTAATGCAAACATAGGCAAATAAAAAATATCCATACAAACTAGAGATGAGCGGGTCGATTTTTGGGACTCCGGTCCATCGGCCAGGTCAGTAGTCTTCGGCTACTGGAAGGGTGGCTCGCTAATATCTTACCTTCTGAGATCCACAGCATGACATTTCATTAACCGGACTGATGCAAGATCATCATTGGTGCATTGGAGATCCCAGAAGGCAAGAGACTCACAGAGCTCCTATCCAATAGTCACAGAGCATAGTGACGTGGCCGATGTATCAGAGTCCCTTTAATCAATCACCTTATTGCATAAATATATCTATATATATAAAACTGAATGTATGTATGTGTGTACCACCAACTAATCACGAAGCATCTTTCATTTCACCAGAGCTGATCAAAAGAAGCTGAGCTGTGATTGCTTGCTATGAGCAACAGATTTCCTTACAACCAATCACTAAGCATCTCTAATTTCACCACAGCTGGTTAAAAGAAGCTGAGCTGTTATTGGTTGCTATGAGAAAGTTTTCCCACTTGACATCACCTCAGCAGACACTGACATGGTGGGAGAAATCTAGCATCCCTGAGAACATAAGCTCCCAGCCATTGTCTGCCTCCCAGAAAGGAGCAGAGAGCACATGACAGAAATGAATCCCCCCTCCCGTGCCTATATACCCATTACACATCCTCCATCCCATAGGCACATCTTCCCTCTTAAAGGGATCATTGGTATGGAAGTCAGAGCAAATCCATCCAGCGCTTTGGTTTTGACCCCAGGCCTCTCTTAAAGGGATCCCCGGTATGGAACTTAGGACCATTCCACTCAGCTCTGTGGTTCTAACCCCAGGGTCTCTTAAAGTGATCATTGGTATGGAAGTTAGGGCAAATCCACTCTGCGCTTTGGTACTGACCCCAGGCCTTTCTTAAAGGGATCTCCGGTATGGAAGTCAGGGCAAATCCATCCAGCACTTTGGTTCTGACCCCAGGCCTCTCTTAAAGGGATCCCGGGTATGCAAGTCAGGGCAATTGCCTTCAAATGCTCTGGTACTGACCCCAGGCTCTCTTAAAGGGATCTCCTGTATGGAAGTTAGGGTAAATCCCTCAGCATTCTGATTCTCCCCCCAGGCTTCTATAAAGGGATCACTGGTATGGAAGTCAGGGCAAATCCACTCAGCGCTCTGGTTCTGACGCCAAGCCTTTCTTAAAGGGAACCCCGGTATGGAAGTTAGGACTGTTCCACACTGGTTCTGACCCCAGGCTTACGGGTTGATGTGGGATATTAGGGGTAGTAGTCTGGTGGCTCTGGCTGACAGGATGATGTGGGATATTAGGGGGAGTAGTCCGGTGGCTCTAGCTGACGGGAAGATGTGGGATATTAGAGGTAGTAGTCCGGTGGCTCTGGCTGATGAGATGATGTGGGATATTAGGGGTAGTACTCCGGCGGCTGTGACGGGATGATATGGGATATTAGTGGTAGTTGTCCGGTGGCTTTGACGGGATGATGTGGGATATTAGTAGATTGGTGGCTCTGGCTGACGGGACGATGTGGGATATTATAGTGAATGTGGCTATGCCGAGTGGGCGGGGCTATACACTCAGCTTTATATATATATAGATATAATCATTATAATTTGTTATAACTAACCGCAGTTAGTTACTATGCCCGGGCAGCGCTGGGATCTTCAGCTAGTATATATATATATATATACATATATATATATACAGTATAATTCCAAAAAATTGAGGCAGCTCAACAAATAGATGAAAATCTTAAAATGCCATCTAATAGCCCATGCAGAAACGTTTCCGTCCAGAAATGTGGACCCTTTTCAAGTCACCAGAAGGCTATTAAATAGCACTTTAATATTACCTCTATTTTTAAGGATTGCATTGAAAGGACTGGTATGCACCTGGGAGGCTCTGCATCCTTCAATTACTGGTGCTGTTTCTGTCTTTTTTTCTTTATATATACAGTATCTATATTTCTATCTATCTATCTATATTTTATATATATCTATATATATATACGTATCTATAGACCATCAATATAATTTCCAATAAATGTATGAAAAAATTGCACTTCACCACCAAATTAAATACTCAAATCCTACCTTATGATAAAGAAGGAAAAACTGAAGAGATCTATAAAACAATCATTTTATTGAAATTTGAATATAATAACCAAAGAAATAACAAATAAAAAAGCAGAATGCCTCAATTGAAGAATGAACCAGCTATCACACAAATAGACCCAAAGAAGTAAGTAAGGCCTCTTTCACACTTCAGTTTTTTGCATCAGTCATAATCCGCCGAAAGGACGGATGGCGGATCCGTTGTAGAACTGATGACAACGGATGCCACCCGTCCGTTTTTTTGACGGATCCGACAAATGAAGATTTTTAAAGGAGAGAGAGAGATATTTCGGGTTAAAACAGTGTCTGGAGGATCCGCCAGAGAAAAAAGCGTTGCAAGCTTCGTTTACAAATCTTTGAGGATGGTGACGGACAGCAACTTTTGGCGGATCCGCAAAAAAACCGGATGCAACGGACGGCAATCCGTCACAATCCACCAATAATGGAAGTCAATGGGGAAAAAACGGATCCTCAAAAAAAAATTGCGGATCCGTTTTTTTCAAAACCTGGTGGATTGTGACTGATTGTAAAAAACTGAAGTGTGAAAGAGGCCTAATCCATATGAAAAAATACATAAATACTCCCAAGAGTTGAAAACACCCTTGATTAGTCTATAGCCATAAATTATGCCATATAATTATACCCAATAAATAGAAATCAATAAAGTGCATAAAGAAATCTCATGGGCATAAAAATGGGCAAAATACTAAAGTCAATACAGGGATGAAAGCCAAGGTAAGCCCTCACTTTGGGAGACAAGTATTGCACATCATATAAAAAATAGGTCAAAAGCTATAATAAGCTAGAAAGGTAAATCACCTATATGTGCCATTAGACTTATAATGCATACAGTTGTGGCCAAAAGTATTGACACCCCTGCAATTTTGACAGATAATACTCAGTTTCTTCCTGAAAATGACTTCAAACACAAATTCTTTGGTATTATTATCTTCATTTAATTTGTCTTAAATAAAAAACACAAAAGAGAATGAAGCAAAAAGCAAAACATTGATTATTTCACACAAAACTCCAAAAATGGGCCAGACAAAAGTATTGGCACCCTCCGCCTAATACTTGGTTGTACAACCTTTAGCCAAAATAACTGCGACCAACTGCTTCCGGTAACCATCAATGAGTTTCTTACAATGCTCTGCTGGAATTTTAGACCATTCTTCTTTGGCAAACTGCTCCAGGTCCCTGATATTTGAAGGGTGCCTTCTCCAAACTTCCATTTTTAGATCTCTCCACAGGTGTTCTATGGGATTCAGGTCTGGACTCATTGCTGGCCACCTTAGAAGTCTCCAGTGCTTTCTCTCAAACCATTTTCTAGTGCTTTTTGAAGTGTGTTTTGGGTCATTGTCCTGCTGGAAGACCCATGACCTCTGAGGGAGACCCAGCTTTCTCACACTGGGCCCTACATTGTCCTGCAAAATTTGTTGGTAGTCTTCAGACTTCATAATGCCATGCACACGGTCAAGCAGTCTAGTGCCAGAGGCAGCAAAGCAACCCCAAAACATCAGGGAACCTCCGCCATGTTTGACTGTAGGGTCCGTGTTCTTTTCTTTGAATGCCTCTATTTTTCTCCTGTAAACATTATGTTGATGCCTTTGCACAAAAAGCTCTACTTTTGTCTCATCTGACCAGAGAACATTCTTCCAAAATGTTTTAGGCTTTTTCAGGTAAGTTTTGGCAAACTCCAGCCTGGCTTTTTTTATGTCTCGGGGTAAGATGTGGGGTCTTCCTGGGTCTCCTACCATACAGTCCCTTTTCATTCAGACACCAACGGATAGTACGGGTTGACACTGTTGTACCATCGGACTGCAGGGCAGCTTGAACTTGCTTGGATGTTAGTCGAGGTTCTTTATCCAACATCCACACAATCTTGCATTGAAATCTCTAGTCAATTTTTCTTTTCCGTACAAATCTAGGGAGGTTAGCCACAGTGCCATGGGCTTTAAACTTCTTGATGACACTGCGCACGGTAGACACAGGAACATTCAAGTCTTTGAAGATGGACTTGTAGCCTTGAGATTGCTCATGCTTCCTCACAACTTGGTTTCTCAAGTCCTCAGACAGTTCTTTGGTCTTCTTTCTTTTCTCCATGCTCAATGTGGTACACACAAGGACACAGGACAGAGGTTGAGTCAACTTTAATCCTTGTCAACTGGCTTCAAGTGTGATTTAGTTATTGCCAACACCTGTTAGGTGCCACAGGTAAGTTACAGGTGCTGTTAATTACACAAATTAGAGAAGCATCACATGATTTTTTGAACAGTGCAAGTACTTTTGTCCACCCTCTTTTTTTATGTTTGGTGTGGAATTATATCCAATTTGGCTTTAGGACAATTCTTTTTGTGCTTTTTCACTTAAGACAAATTAAATTAAGATAATAATAACAAAGAATTTGTGTTTGCAATAATTTTCAGGAAGAAACTGAGTATTATCTGACAAAATTGCAGGGGTGTCAATACTTTTGGCCACAACTGTACATGGCAAAAGCCTTCAATGTAGGGTAACGATTCACCTTTATGTGGAGCTGACCCTGACGCTCGTTTCACCGCTAGGCTTCTTCCTGGGGCATCACCCCAGAGGTGGACTCTTTTAGATTCCTATTGTTTTTTAACCCCTTCACCCCCAATGGTGGTTTGCACATTCATGACCGGGTCATGACACCATTCTAAAAACTGCACCCCTCAAGGTGCTCAAAACCACATTCAATAAGTTTATTAACCCTTCAGGTGCTTCACAGGAATTTTTTGAATATTTAAAAAAAATGAACATTTAACTTTTTTTCACAAAAAAATATTTCAGGTTCAATTTTTTTTTTATTTTACCAAGGGTAAAAGGAGAAATTGGACTGGAAAAGTTATTGTGGAATTTGTCCTGAGTACGCTGATACCTGATATGTTGGGGGGAACCACTGTTTCGGCACATGGCAGAGCTCAGAAGGGAAGGAGCGCCGTTTGACTTTTTCAATGCAAAATTGGCTGGAATTCTGATCGGACGCCATGTCACGTTTGGAGAGTCCCTGATGTGCGTAAACAGTGGAAACCCCCCACAAGTGACCCCATTTTAGAAACTAGACCCCCCAAGGAACTTATCTAGATATGTGGTGAGAACTTTGAACCCACAAGGGCTTCACAGAAGTTTATAACGTACAGCGGTACAGTTAAAAAATCATATTTTTTCCACAAAAATGACCTTTTCACCCCCAATTTTTTTTCCCAAGGGTAACAAGACCCTTAAAGTTATTGTGCAATTTGTCCTGAGTATGCTGATATCCCATATGTGGGTGTAAACGACAATTTGGGTGCATGGCAGAGCTCGGAAGGGAAGCAGCGCCATTTGACTTTTTTGGCTGGAATTGAGATCAGACACCATGTCGCGTTTGGAAAGCCCCTGATGTACCAAAACAGTGGAAACCCCCCACAAATGACATCATTTTGGAAACTAGACCCCCAAGGAGCTTATCTAGATGTTTGGTGAGAACTGTGAACCCCCAAGGGCTTCACAGAAGTTTATAACGTACAGCCATACAATTATAAAATCATATTTTCTCCACAAAAATGATCTTTTCACCCTCAATTCTTACTTTCCCAAGGGTAACAGGACCCTAAAAGTTATTGTGCAATTTGTCCTGAGTACGCTGATACCCCATATGTGGGGGTAAACCACTATTTGGGCACATGGCAGAGCTCGGAAGGGAAGCAGGGCCATTTGACTTTTTTGGCTGGAATTGAGATCAGACACGATGTCGTGTTTGGAAAGCCCCTGATATACCTAAACAGTGGAATCCCACCACAAGTGATGCCATTTTGGAAACTAGACCCCCTAAGGAACTTATCTAGATGTGTGATGAGCACTTTGAATCCCCAAGGACTTCAAAGAAGTTTATAATGCTCGGGCATGAAAATAAAAAATCGTATTTTTTTCACAAACATGATCATTTAGTCCCCTTTTTTTAATTTTCCCAAGGGTACCAGGAGAAAGTGGACCCCAAAAGTTGTTGTCCAATTTGTCCTGAGTACACTGATACCCGATATGTGGGAGAAAACTACTGTATGGGCCCACGTCGGGTCTCGGAAGGGAAGTAGTGACGTTTTGGAATGCAGACTTTGATGGAATGGTCTGCGGGTGTCGTGCTGCCTTTGGAGAGCCCCTAATGTGCCTAAACAGTGGAAACCCCCCACATATGACACTATTTTGGAAACTATACCCCCTAAGGAACTTATCTAGGTGTGTGGTGAGCACTTGGAACTCCCCCAGTGCTTCACAGAAGTTTATAACGCCTGGGCGTGAAAATAAAAGAATCATATTCTTTCCACAAACATGATCATTTAGTCCCCATTTTTTTTATTTTCCCAAGGGTACCAGGAGGAAATGGACCCCAAAAGTTGTTGACCAATTTGTCCTGAGTACCCTGATACCCCATATGTGGGAGGGGAGAAAGCTACTGTATGGGCCCACGTCGGGGCTCGGACGGTAAGTAGTGACGTTTTGGAATGCAGACTTTGATGGAATGGTCTGCGGGTGTCATGTTGCCTTTGGAGAGCCCCTAATGTACCTAAACAGGTAGAAACCCCCACAAATGACACCATTTTGGAAACTAGACCCCCTATGGAACTTATCTAGGTGTGTGGTGAGCACTTTGAACTCCCCCAGTGCTTCACAGAAGTTTATAAAGGCTGGGCGTGAAAATAAAAAAATCGTATTTTTTCCACAAACATGATCATTTAGTCCCCATTTTTTTTATTTTCCCAAGGGTACCAGGAGAAAATGGACTCCAAAACTTGTTGACCAATTTGTCCTGAGTACACTGATACCCCATATGTGGGAAAAAACTACTGTATGGGCACACGTCAGGGCTCGGAAGGGAAGTAGTGACGTTTTGGAAAGCAGACTTTGATGGAATGGTCTGCGGGTGTCATGTTGGCTATGGAGAGCACCTGATGTACCTAAACAGTGGAAACCCCCACAAATGACAACATTTTGGAAACTAGACCCCCTAAGGAACTTATCTAGATGTGTGGTGAGCACTTTGAACCCCCAAGGGCTTCACAGAAGTTTATAACACCCGGGCGTGAAAAAAAAATCATATTTTTTTCCCACAAAAATGATATTTTTGCCCCCAATTTTTTATTTTCTTAAGGGCAACAGGAGAAATAGGACCCCAAAAGTTGTTTTGCAATTTGTCCTGAGTAGGCTGATACCCCATATGTGGGGGTAAAACACTGTTTGGGCTCATGGCAGAGCTTGGAAGGGAAGGAGCACCATTTGACTTTTTCAACGCAGAATTGGCTGGAATTGAAATCAGACGCCATGTTGCATTTGGAGAGCACCTGATGTGCCCAAACAGTGGAGAACCCCCAATTCTAACTCCAACCCTAACCCCAACACACCCCTAACCCTAATCTCAGCCCTAACCCTAGCCCTAACCCTAGTCCTAACCCTAACCCTAGCCCTAACCCTAGCCCTAGCCCTAGCCCTAACCCTAATGGGAAAATGGAAAGAAATACATTTTTTAATTTTATTATTTTTCCCTAACTAAGAGGGTGATAACGGGGGGGTTGATTTACTATTTATGGCGGTTTTTATTTTTGGCAGCTGTCACACGCTAAAAGACGCTTTTTATTGTAAAAATAGTTTTTGCATCACCGCATATTGAGAGCTATAATTTTTCCATATTTTGAGCCACTGAGTCATGTGAGGTCTTATTTCTTGCGGGACGAGTTGACGCTTTTAATGGTATCATGTTTGGGCAGGTGACATTTTTTGATCGCTTTTTATTCCGAGTTTTGGGACGCAGAATGAACAAAAACCAGCGTTTCATGAATTTCTTTTGGGGGGTGCGTTTACACTGTTCCGCGTGCAGTAAAATTGATAAAGCGGTTTTATTCTTCGGGTCAGTACGGTTACAGCGATGCCTCATTTATGTCTTTTTTTATGTTTTGGCGCTTTTATGCAATAAAAACAATTTTATATAAAAAATAATTATTTTTGCATTGCTTTATTCTGTGAGCTATATCTTTTTTATTTTTTCTCTGATGATGCTGTATAGCGGCTTGTTTTTTGCGTGACAAGATGACGTTTTCAGCGGTACCATGGATATTTATATGCGTCATTTTGATCGCGCGTTCTTGCACTTTTTGCTCGGCGGTATGATAATAAATCATTATTTTTTGCTTTGGTTTTTATTTTTATTGTTTAAGGGGTTCACTAAAGGGTTAACTAATGGGACAGTTTTATAGAGCAGGTTGGTACGGACGCAGCGATACAAAATATGTGTACTTTTATTGTTTTTTTTATTATTTCCAAAAAATGAATTTATTAGGGAATATTTTTTTTTTTTAATTTATTTAGCGATTTTTTGAAAATTATTTTTACACTTTTTTTTTTAACTTTATAAGGTTGTCCCAGGGGGGACATCACTGTCCTGTGACAGATCAGCAATCTGTCACAAGCACTGCACTTGGCTTCCTCGTGCCTGCACTTTGCAGACACTGAGGAAGCCAGCTCCCTGCAGGCCCCCGAAGGTCCCCGTCGCCATATTGGATCCGGGGACCTGCAGGGAAAGAGCCCCCCGCAGCAGCGCTGCACATTGCGCTGCTGTGGGGGGCTCAGGGAAGCACGGAGGGAGCCCCCTCCCTTCGAATGCTTCCCTTTAACCCCCGGTACACCGCGATCATGTTTGATCACGGTGTGCAAGGGGTTAATGTGTCGGGGGTGGTCCGTGACCGCCCCTGACACATAGTGCCGGTGTCAGCTGTGATAATCAGCTGACGCCCGGACGCGATCAGCGGCGCTCACCACGTGGGCGCCGCTGATCGCGCTAGACGTACTATCCCGTCCATGGGTATAGGGGCCCGGGTCCCATGGACGGGATAGTACGTCTGATGGCAGAAAGGGGTTAATAAATGAAGAATTTTTTGCATCAATAGAATCCTGTCCTTTGCGCCCTGCAGACCGGGAATTTCAGCAACATTCCTACAATTATTCCTCTTTTGAGGCACCCGGCTGGAGCAGCATCGGACCCCCATCTGTTTACTAATACCCACGCTTAGCTGGCGCTCCCACAGACCGTCTCATCTGACGTTCCGACAATCATACTGTCTGCCTTCAGGAATCTCTCTGCCTTGAGGACACGTCATTTTGGAGACCAGGCTGAAGACAGAACCAGAGGAGGTATCTTTATTCTCTAGGTGCTCTGAAGAGAACGTCAAGCCATTGGTATCTGCCAAGTCTCTGCAATCCACCAGCCAGGCAGAGGTACTCCAGTTGGTTCTTGAATCCTCCGTGGTGGTAACTGATCTCAATGTACAGAGAGAGACTTCCCTATGCAGTTCCTGGTACTATGCCCATTTCATCCTATGCTTAGGATGAATTGATATAAAGAAGCTTCAATGTCATGAAGATGGTGAGAGGTGTCACTATTCTTCTAGTGAACAGAAGAAGTCAATGTCCTGAAGAGAAGTCGAGGGAGTCCATGAAGAGGTGTCAGCCTCCAACTTCTCTGCAGAGTCCTCACAGGCTTCAAGAAGAGGGGGCATAAGGGAGGTGGTACTGTAGCGCTGCTGGTGGCACCACTGCTTGATGTCCCCTTCTCCCTCCTTGCAGGAACGCTGGATAACTCACCACCCCTGCCCCTCATCTCGGTGCCGGTGTGCTTCCTGCTTGTGTAAAACCATTGTCGAGGGGTGGACACTTCAGCACAATCTTTACTTACTATGCTGGCAGCTGCTTCTTCCCTGGGGATCAAAGGATCGAAGGCAGAGCCCAGAATAATTTCAAACAGTTCAGCTTTATTATCTTCTGAACATAGAACTTCCAATACACCATTTGCACACTCGACATGGTACCAGCAATACATCTTCTACAGCAACACTTAGCTTCTTCAGCTACACTAGAATGGACCACAAAGTGTAAGTGGAACGAGGAGCCCGGTAAAAATGGCACTTTGACCTCTCTCCCTGTGACCGACTTCAGCCCACGAAGATACTTGTCTACTAGGTCGTCCACCCCCTTTTGGTTATCCTGTCCATGCACTCACTGGTGGCCCACTCAACTACTTGATCAGCACCCAGACTCTGGCTGATGCTTCCACAGTGACTCATCCACTGACTTCTCTATTTCATCAGCTCCCAGACTCAGGCTGACATCTCTCCAGTGACTCATCCACTGGCTTCTTCCCTACTGCAGGTACCAAACACTTCTCTGCTCTGCACAATTCTCCAACATCTACTCTGGATGTCCTGGTATTCACCTCACACTTTGTGTGGCAGCTCCACAGCTCAGAAAAAGAGACGTCCAAGCAGCACAGGGGTCCACCCCCCCCCAACTGACTCTAATCAGTAAATGTCTCTCACTAGTTTCCGGCTACGACTCCTACATTTATCCCTGAAGTGAACTGCAATTGTGCTCTATTCTTAAGTGTACTCAATGCCCCCATCTTGTGTCCTTCCTTTAAAACTACACCATCCCTTACTTACATATACTAATATGGTAATAAACACATATATATACAGTACAAATACATAAATCCAAGACATACAAATATGGCAAACATGTTCAAGCAAACAGTAGTACAAACTTATACAGGGCTAGGCCCTGACCCTCATACATCGATATATTAAAACTTCTTACAAAAAGCTGCCTCTCCCCCTTCCTTTGAGGGGAGCACAGTGTATGTCCACTTTTCAGTAGTAGTTCTGCTACAGGGGCGCAACAGGTGCCATAGAAAGACAAGAAAACAATTTTCAAACAGGGTCCCGTAGACCGTCATAGGCTCTCCATTGGAGCGTTGCGGGTTCTCTACCCTGTGAGGAACACGGAACAGTCCCTGAGAGGTGCAATGTGCACTAAAAGGGACAAGGATAGTTCAGTGGTGCATCCTGCGCCAAATCTTCATTTGGAGCCTGGGCCCTGACGCGAGCTGAAGAGGACTCTGCAGCCTCAGAGTCTCCAGGGTGATAAGCATGGTCAGGGGCAGAGGTGTCATCGGTTGCCTCTGCACGTGGATCCACATCTTCTCCGATGGGATCATTTCACGCAAAAACCTGACGAGAATGCGGGGGCGAGGTGGTGGGGGTCTTGGGCCTAGCATCGGCGCTGTCTCGCAAAAGTGATGGAGCAGGGGCTGTGTGACCCATGGCGCATTGGGTGAAGGCTCAATCACCAGTAGCGATCTCGCTATCCCACTCAGGCTGGCCCTCATCACCCTCAGGTACTGCTGCATGTGGGAGGCTGGGGTCTTCACCAGCTCGGATTCCTCCTCCTCTCGGATGTCAGCAGCATTCTTGGACATGGCAGTGATGTCCTCCTCTGGTCGCGTGAGCTCCGTCAGCTCACCGTCATTGCCGGTACTTGTTTCCAGGATGCACTTATGTTCCATCTCCGGTGGTCTGACGGGAACAGCTTCTGGGCACGTTGATTCAGGCATGGCCTGTTCTTCCAGCCTTGGCTCCTCAGAGTTGGCCACTGCTTCCGGTTCCCGCTGTTGTGGAACTGGCTCCGGAGACAAAGGTTCCGCCTCCGCCGTAGTTACCACACGAACTGCTGATGTCACTGGAACTGTTCTCCTTCCTCTTGTGACTCCGGCACGGCACGTCTTCTTGGTTGAGGCCCTGCTGGCACGGTCACTGATGCCTGCAAAGGGGAGAGATGCTCTGGCTCCTGATGTTAAGGCACATATCCCGGCGGCCTCCTAGGTTCCTTCAACACAGGTGAGAGATTTTCCTCCACCAGGCACTCTGTTTCTGGACACCTCCTATTCCAGAGAGGGGCCCTCGCCAGCCTCTTCACCCATTGTCAGGCATTAGGTGGGAAAGGGCGAACGTCCATCTGCACATACCACTCCTTCCAGGGGTGGACCCGACATTGTTGACAGCTCACGTTTGGCGCCATCCAGATGCTGTCACACCCACAAAGTTCACCTTGTTGACAGGGACAGTCCTTTTTGGCGCCACAGCTCTCCATGCTGGAGGTCGCCGTCTTGCGGGCTACAGGATCGCTTTCCAGTTCCTTTTTAGTCCATTCCGGTTTCTTAATCACATTCATTCTCACTTGTCCATCGCCACAGTCTTCCATTTGTACTTTATAGGGCACTACTGACACTTTCACTTTTTCTCTTCTCTTTAACACCGCTGCGGTTTCACTGCCATATGGGGCAGTGAGATCCTGCCGACTACGCCACTTGTAAAACCATCGTCATGGGGTGGACACTTCAGCACAATCTGTACTTACTGTGCTGGCAGCTGCTTCTTCCCTCAGGATGAAAGGATGGGAGGCAGAGCCCAGAATAATTTCACAGTTCAGCTTTATTATCTTCCGGACAAAGAACATCCAATACACCATTTGCACACTCAACACGGTACCAGCAATATATCTTCTACAGCAACACTTAGCTTCTTTAGCTACATCAGAATGGACCACAAGGTGTCAGCGGAATGAGGAGCCCAGTCAAAGCGGCACTTCGACTTCTCTCCCTTTGACCGACTTCAGCCCACGAAGATACTCGTCTACTAGGTTGTCCACCCCCTTTTGGCTATCCTGTCCATGCACTCGCTGGTGGCCTACTCGATGACTTCATGAGCACCCAAACTCTTGCTGACGCTTCCACAGTGACTCATCCACTGGCTTCTCTATTTCATCAGCTCCCAGACTCAGGCTGACATCTCCCCAGTGACTCATCCACTGGCTTCTTCCCTACTGCAGGTACCAAACACTTCTCTGCTCTGCACAATTCTCCCACATCTACTCTGGATGTCCTGGGATTGACCTCACACTTTGTGTGGCAGCTCCACAGCTCAGGAACAGAGACGTCCGAGTAGCGCAGGGGTCCACCCCCCCATCCGACTGTAATCAGTAAATGTCTCTAACTAGTTTCCCGGTTACCTCTCCTACATTTAACCCTGAAGTGAACTACAATTGTGCTCTATTCTTAAATGTGCTCAGTGCCCCCATCTTGTGTCCTTCCTTCAAACTATAGCAAACAACCGTGTGCACAACCCAAGAAGGTGCCGTGGTTGGATCCCACACTGTATAGCATATAATGAAAAACTAGGCACTCAACTTATGAAGAAATTTTGTTGGTTTTTTAAAGCAGTCCAAAATAAAAAGTTTCGGCCACATCCGGCCTTTATCAATTACAGACTGATTAAGCGTACTGTAGATTCAAGGAATCCTTATTTGAAAGGCACGTCTCGGTATATGTGAGCTTGTGGGCATGGGGGTACTAATGGATAAACCCAGGATTAGAAGACCGAGGGTCTCAGTGTGTCTGCATAGACAAGCTGTGGTATACCACGTCTGTTAAGCAGGCATGCAGACACACTGAGACCCTCGGTCTTCTAATCCTGGGGTTATCCATTAGTACCCCCTCACCCACAAGCTCACATATACTGAGACGTGTCCTGCTTTTTGGATGTGGCCGAAACATTTTATTTTGGACTGCATTAAAAAAAACAAAATTTCTTCATAAGTTGAGTGCCTAGTTTTTCATTACTTCCTTCATAACTACACCATCCCTTACTTACATATACTAATAAGGCAATAAATAAAAACATATGGAACTTTTTTTATAGACTTGAGCGCTGCTTAACAATAGACAACGCGTTTCGAAGTAATAGAATGTCTGTCAACCCCTGAGGAAGAAGTAATTATTACTTCGAAACGCGTTGGGAATAAAACATCAATCTTTCATCTCAACTGGATTTGTGTCAGCGCACGAAATCCATAAAAAAAGTTCCATATGTTTTTATATATCGGCGGTCACTGGTTTGGCCCTTGGATGTGCAGCAGCTGAACACCTATTCTATGTGCTTTATCTCTCCTATAACAGGTGAGTAGATATTATATATTTGTACATATTTTATCATAGGATAAGACCCTATTTGCGCTTTTTTCGTTCCTGCAGTACAAATCAATAAGGCAATAAATATATATATATATATACAGTACAAATACATAAATCCAAGACATTCAAATATGGCAAACATGTTCAAGCAAACAGTAGTATAAACTTCTACAGGGCTAGGCCCTTACCCTCTTACACTTGAACAGCAGAGTGAAAAAAAATTCCAATCCAGGATACTGCCTGATGAAGCTGCTTGAGAGAATTAGAGAATGCCATGGGTGTTTAAAGCTGTGATCAGAGTATAGGGGGGACTTTGAGGAATATTTAACACATGTTCTGGTTTGTTTCACATATGTTTCTTTATTCCTTGCTTCCATATGTGATCCTCCATCATTTTTCTGACTTCAATCTGAATCTATAATGTGCACATTCCAATAAGAACAAGGCAAACCACTGAACAAACAGGTGTGTCCAAATTTTGCATAAACAGTTGCGGACAGAGTTTGATCAGTGTGTGTTAACAGTGTGATCCAATTCTTTCAGATGAGGAGAAGATGGGAAAAAAATGTGTCCATCTTTTCCATTCTGTCATTCCGTAGAAATAGGACTGCACTAAGATGTTATCCGAGTTCAGCATTGTGTTTTCCACCGACTCTTGCTTGGTTGAACTCAGTCCAAGACAAAAATCGAACATATGCACAGCCCCATAGAATAACACTGATCCAAGTGTGAGCTGATGTTTTGTTAGATCGAAAATACGGTCATTTGCACAAGCCCTTTAAGTCAAAGTTAGCATTCTGTATTTGGACTTACTAACTGAAAAGAGTAGCATTAATGGACTGAAACCACTGACTATTTCAGGGCTACAGTAGTGGCCAAAAGTATTGACACCCCTGCAATTTGTCAGATAATACTCAGTTTCTTCCTGAAAATGACTGCAAATACAAATTATTTGGTATTATTATCTTCATTTAATTTGTCTTAAATGAAAAAACACAAAAGAGAATGAAGCAAAAAGCAAAACATTGATCATTTCACACAAAACTCCAAAAATGGGCCATACAAAAGTATTGGCACCCTCAGCCTAATACTTGATTGCACAACCTTTAGCCAAAATAACTGCAACCAACCGCTTCCGGTAACCATCAATGAGTTTCTTACAATGCTCTGTTGGAATTTTAGACCATTCTTCTTTGGCAAACTGCTCCAGGTCCCTGATATTAGAAGGGTGCCTTCTCCAAACTTCCATTTTTAGATCTCTCCACAGGTGTTCTATGGGATTAAGATCTGGACTCATTGCTGGCCACCTTAGAAGTCTCCAGTGCTTTCTCTCAAATCATTTTCTAGTGCTTTTTGAAGTGTGTTTTGGGTCATTGTCCTGCTGGAAGACCCATGACCTCTGAGGGAGACCCAGCTTTCTCACACTGGGCCCTACATTATGCTGCAAAATTTGTTGGTAGTCTTCAGACTTCATAATGCCATGCACACGGTCAAGCAGTCCAGTGCCAGAGGCAGCAAAGCAACCCCAAAACATCAGGGAACATCCTCCATGTTTGACTGTAGGGACCGTGTTCTTTTCTTTGAATGCCTCTTTTTTTCTCCTGTAAACTCTATGTTGATGCCTTTGCCCAAAAAGCTCTACTTTTGTCTCATCTGACCAGAGAACATTCTTCCAAAACGTTTTAGGCTTTTTCAGGTAAGTTTTGGCAAACTCCAGCCTGGCTTTTTTATGTCTCGGGGTAAGAAGTGGGGTCTTCCTGGGTCTCCTACCATACAGTCCCTTTTCATTCAGATGCCAACGGATAGTACGGGTTGACACTGTTGTACCCTCGGACTGCAGGGCAGCTTGAACTTGTTTGGATGTTAGTCGAGGTTCTTTATCCAACATCCGCACAATCTTGCATTGAAATCTCTAGTCAATTTTTCTTTTCCGTCCAAATCTAGGGAGGTTAGCCACAGTGCCATGAGCTTTAAACTTCTTGATGACACTGCGCACGGTAGACACAGGAACATTCAGGTCTTTGAAGATGGACTTGTAGCCTTGAGATTGCTCATGCTTCCTCACAACTTGGTTTGTCAAGTCCTCAGACAGTTCTTTGGTTTTCTTTCTTTTCTCCATGCTCAATGTGGTACACACAAGGACACAGGACAGAGGTTGAGTCAACTTTAATCCATGTCAACCGGCTTCAAGTGTGATTTAGTTATTGCCAACACCTGTTAGGTGCCACAGGTAAGTTACAGGTGCTGTTAATTACACAAATTAGAGAAGCATCACATGATTTTTCGAACAGTTCCAATACTTTTGTCCACCCTCTTTTTTGTGTTTGGTGTGGAATTATATCCAATTTGGCTTTAGGACAATTCTTTTTGTGTTTTTTCATTTAAGACAAATTAAATGAAGATAATAATAACAAAGAATTTGTGTTTGCAATAATTTTCAGGAAGAAACTGAGTATTATCTGACAAAATTGCAGGGGTGTCAATACTTTTGGCCACAACTGTATACTTACAAAAGTATTCCAGAAGCTAAAAGTCATTCTGTTCTAGCAATGTTATATCAGTTCATAGCATTTTTAACCCCTTCATGACCAAGCCTATTTTGATCTTAATGACCAGGCCATTTTTTGCAATTGTGACCAGTGTTCCTTTATGAGGTAATAACCAGGAACGCTTCAACAGATTCTAGCGATTCTGAGAAGCTTTTTCGTGACATATTGGGCTTCATGTTAGTGGTAAGTTTAGGTCAATATTTTTTGCGTTTATTTGTGAAAAAATCAGAAATTTGGCAATTTTCATTTTATTCTGTTAAACCAGAGAATTATGTGACACAAAATAGTTACTAAATAACATTTCCCACATGTCTAATTTACATAAGCACAATTTTGGAAAATGTTTTTTATTTTGTTAGGAAGTTATAAGGGTTAAAAGTTGACCAGTGATTTCTCATTTTTACAACAAAATTTACAAAACCATTTCCTTTAGGGACCACATCACATTTGAAGTCACTTTGAGGGGTCTATATGGCAGAAAATACCCAAAAGTGACACCATTCTAAAAACTGCACCCCTCAAGGTGCTCAAAACTACATTCAAGAAGATTATTAACCCTTCAGGTGCTTCACAGGGACTAATGCAACGTGGAAGGAAAAAATGGACATTTAAATTTTTCCCCCCAAATTTTTTTTTATCATTAATTTTTTTCATTTTCACATGGGCAACAGGATAAAATGGATCCTGAAATTTGTTGGGCAATTTCTCCTGAGCACACCGATACCTCATATGTGGTCATAAACCACTGTTTGGGCGCACGGCAGGGCTCGGAAGGGAAGGAGCGCCATTTGACTTTTTGAATGGAAAATATGCTGGAATATTGTGTCCAGTTTTGGGCACCACATTTTAAAAAAGACATCAACAAACTGGAGCAAGTTCAGAAAAGACCGACCAGAATGGTGACCGGTCTGCAAACCCTGTCTTATGAGGAAAGGTTGCAGGATTTGGGAATGTTTAGTTTGCAAAAGAGAAGACTGAGAGGAGACTTAATAGCTGTCTACAAATATCTAAAGTGCTGTCACATTGTAGAAGGATCATCTTTATTCTCATTTGCACAAGGAAAGACTAGAAGCAATGGGATGAAACTGAATGGGAGGAGACACAGATTAGATATTAGAAAAAACTTTTTGACAGAGTGATCAATGAGTGGAACAAGCTGCCACGAGAAGTGGTGAGTTCTCCTTCAATGGATGTCTTCAAACAGAGGCTGGACAGACATCTGACTGGGATGATTTAGTGAATCCTGCTTTGAGCAGGGGGATGGACCAGATGGTCCAGGAGGTCCCTTCCAACTCTACGATTCTATGATTCTATGATTCTATGATTCTATGATTTAGCGGTTGCCAGGTCGTGTTTGAAGAGTCCCTGTGTGCCTAAACATTGGAGCTCCCCCACAAGTGACACCATTTTGGAAACTAGACCCCCCAAGGAACTTATCTAGATGCATAGTGATCACTTTGAACCCCCAGGTGCTTCACAAATTGATCCATAATCAAAAAGTACTTTTTTTTCACAAAAATTTTCTTTTAGCCTCAGTTTTTTCATTTTCACATGGACAACAGGATAAAATGGATCCTAAAATTTGTGGGGCAACTTCTCCTGAGTGCACCGATACCTTCCATGTCATCATAAACCACTGTTTGGGTGCACGGCAGGGTCCGGAAGGGAAGGAGCGCCGTTTGACTTTTTGAATGGAAAATTAGCTCCAATCGTTATCGGACACCATGTCGTGTTTTGAGAGCTCCTGTGTGCCTAAACAGTGAAAAAACCCCACAAGTGACACCATTTTGGAAACTAGACCCCTTAAGGAACTTTTCTAGATGTGTAGTGAGCACTTTGACCCTCCAAGTGCTTCACAAAAGTTTATAACGCAGAGCAGTGAAAATAAAAAATCATTTTTTTTCCTCAAAAAATTTTAGCCATTTTTTATTTTCACATGGCTAACATGAGAAATTGGACCACAAAAGTTGTTGTCCAGTTTGTCCTGAGTAGGCTGGTACCCTGTTGTGAGTTCATTTTTCCCTTCACCAGTGAGGTCTGATGAACCCCCTCTTCTGGCGAAGGAAGGTAGTGAGGCTGATTACCAAACAGCTGAGCAGGTAGATGATGACTGGGTCACAGTAACTGATGACTGGATATAAGGCAGCCGACGCCCTGCTGCCTTGCCGTTGATTTTCCTGCTGGATTCTTGGAGACCAGTCTGATTTCTGCTTCTCAAAGCTAAGTTTTGCTCTGCCTTTTGTACACTTTAGTTCTGGTTTTGTTTGCCTTGTTTTTTTTGGAGTTCAGCCATCCCCGGCCGGGGGTGAGCTGAATTCCATTTTTTTCTCTGATCTGTTGTTCTCTGGCTCTGTCTTCAGAATATACCTGAGTTCTAATATTGTCTTTTGAAGCCTAGCGACTTCAGGGCCTGTTTCTCCTATCAGTCTGTTGGTACATTTTTGATAGGGTTTTTGCGGATTGCAGACAGCAGCTTTCCTATCCTGTCCTATTTAGTTAGCTTGGGCCCCATCATTTGCTCAACCTATCTTTCTATCTGTGTTAGTGTTTTTCATCTTGCTTCACAGTCATTATATGTTGGGGGCTGCCTATTGCTTTGGGGTCTGCTCTGGGGCAGTTTAGATTTCCCCTTTCTGTCTTTAGGCTAATTTAGTTCTCCGGCTGTGATCGAGGGGTCTAGGGCACCGTAGGAACCCCCCACGGCTACTGCTAGTTGTTGTGGATAGGTTCAGGGGTCTGCAATCCGATAGCTGCCAACTTCTCTGGTTTTCTGGACTTAGCTATTATTTTTGTTTTTTTCCTCCTTCAGTGACTCATCCATAACAGTACCCCATATGTGGTCATAAACCACTGTTTGGGCGCATGGCAGGGCTCAGAAGGGAAGGAGTGCCATTTGACTTTTTGAAAGGAAAATTAGCTCCAATCTTTAGCGGACACCATGTCGTGTTTGGAGAGCCCCTGTGTGCCTAAACTTTGGATCTCCCCTACAAATGATACCATTTTGGAAACTAGATGCCCTAAGGAACTTATCTAGATGCATAGTGAGCACTTTGAACCCCCAGGTGCTTCCAAGAAGTTTATAAAGCAGAGCAGTGAAAATAAAAAAATATTTTTTAGTCCGCAATTTTTTATTTTCACAAGGGTAACAGGATAAATTGGACCTCTAAAGTTGTTATCCAGTTTGTCCTGAGTACGCTGATACCCAATATGTGGGGGGGACCACTGTTTGGGCACACGTCGGGGCTCGGAAAGGAAGTAGTGACATTTTGAAATGCTGACTTTGATGGAATAGTCTGCGGGCATCATGCTACATTTGCAGAGCCCCTGATGTACCTAAACTGTGGAAACCCCCCACAATTGACCCCATTTTGGAAACTAGACCCCCCAAGGAACTTCTAGATGTGTGGTGAGCACCTTGAACCCCCAAGTGCTTCACAGAAGTTTATAACGCAGAGCCGTGAAAATAAAAAAATCATTTTTTTCCAACAAAAAATGATTTTTAGCCTACAATTTTTTTTCCACAAGGGTAACAGGATAAATTGGACCCCAAAAGTTGTTGTCCAGCTTGTCCTGAGTATGCTGGTACCCCATATGTGGGGGAGGACCACTGTTTGGGCACACATCGGGGCTTGGAAGGGAAGTAGTGAGGTTTAGAAATGCCGACTTGATGGAATGGTCTGTGGGCGTCATGTTGCCTTTGCAAAGCCCCTGATGTGGCTAAACTGTGGAAACACCCCTCAAGTGATAAAATGGATCCTAAAATTTGTGGGGCAACTTCTCCTGAGTGCACCGATACCTTCCATGTCATCATAAACCACTGTTTGGGTGCACGGCAGGGTCCGGAAGGGAAGGAGCGCCGTTTGACTTTTTGAATGGAAAATTAGCTCCAATCGTTATCGGACACCATGTCGTGTTTTGAGAGCTCCTGTGTGCCTAAACAGTGAAAAACCCCCACAAGTGACACCATTTTGGAAACTAGACCCCTTAAGGAACTTTTCTAGATGTGTAGTGAGCACTTTGACCCTCCAAGTGCTTCACAAAAGTTTATAACGCAGAGCAGTGAAAATAAAAAATCATTTTTTTTCCTCAAAAAATGTTAGCCATTTTTTATTTTCACATGGCTAACATGAGAAATTGGACCACAAAAGTTGTTGTCCAGTTTGTCCTGAGTAGGCTGGTACCCTGTTGTGAGTTCATTTTTCCCTTCACCAGTGAGGTCTGATAAACTCCCTCTTCTGGCGAAGGAAGGTAGTGAGGCTGATTACCAAACAGCTGAGCAGGTAGATGATGACTGGGTCACAGTAACTGATGACTGGATATAAGGCAGCCGACGCCCTGCTGCCTTGCCGTTGATTTTCCTGCTGGATTCTTGGAGACCAGTCTGATTTCTGCTTCTCAAAGCTAAGTTTTGCTCTGCCTTTTGTACACTTTAGTTCTGGTTTTGTTTGCCTTGTTTTTTTTGGAGTTCAGCCATCCCCGGCCGGGGGTGAGCTGAATTCCATTTTTTTCTCTGATCTGTTGTTCTCTGGCTCTGTCTTCAGAATATACCTGAGTTCTAATATTGTCTTTTGAAGCCTAGCGACTTCAGGGCCTGTTTCTCCTATCAGTCTGTTGGTACATTTTTGATAGGGTTTTTGCGGATTGCAGACAGCAGCTTTCCTATCCTGTCCTATTTAGTTAGCTTGGGCCCCATCATTTGCTCAACCTATCTTTCTATCTGTGTTAGTGTTTTTCATCTTGCTTCACAGTCATTATATGTTGGGGGCTGCCTATTGCTTTGGGGTCTGCTCTGGGGCAGTTTAGATTTCCCCTTTCTGTCTTTAGGCTAATTTAGTTCTCCGGCTGTGATCGAGGGGTCTAGGGCACCGTAGGAACCCCCCACGGCTACTGCTAGTTGTTGTGGATAGGTTCAGGGGTCTGCAATCCGATAGCTGCCAACTTCTCTGGTTTTCTGGACTTAGCTATTATTTTTGTTTTTTTCCTCCTTCAGTGACTCATCCATAACAGTACCCCATATGTGGTCATAAACCACTGTTTGGGCGCATGGCAGGGCTCAGAAGGGAAGGAGTGCCATTTGACTTTTTGAAAGGAAAATTAGCTCCAATCTTTAGCGGACACCATGTCGTGTTTGGAGAGCCCCTGTGTGCCTAAACTTTGGATCTCCGCTACAAATGATACCATTTTGGAAACTAGACGCCCTAAGGAACTTATCTAGATGCATAGTGAGCACTTTGAACCCCCAGGTGCTTCCAAGAAGTTTATAAAGCAGAGCAGTGAAAATAAAAAAATATTTTTTAGTCTGCAATTTTTTATTTTCACAAGGGTAACAGGATAAATTGGACCTCTAAAGTTGTTATCCAGTTTGTCCTGAGTACGCTGATACCCAATATGTGGGGGGGACCACTGTTTGGGCACACGTCGGGGCTCGGAAAGGAAGTAGTGACATTTTGAAATGCTGACTTTGATGGAATAGTCTGCGGGCATCATGCTACATTTGCAGAGCCCCTGATGTACCTAAACTGTGGAAACCCCCCACAATTGACCCCATTTTGGAAACTAGACCCCCCAAGGAACTTCTAGATGTGTGGTGAGCACCTTGAACCCCCAAGTGCTTCACAGAAGTTTATAACGCAGAGCCGTGAAAATAAAAAAATCATTTTTTTCCAACAAAAAATGATTTTTAGCCTACAATTTTTTTTCCACAAGGGTAACAGGATAAATTGGACCCCAAAAGTTGTTGTCCAGCTTGTCCTGAGTATGCTGGTACCCCATATGTGGGGGAGGACCACTGTTTGGGCACACATCGGGGCTTGGAAGGGAAGTAGTGAGGTTTAGAAATGCCGACTTGATGGAATGGTCTGTGGGCGTCATGTTGCCTTTGCAAAGCCCCTGATGTGGCTAAACTGTGGAAACCCCCCTCAAGTGACCCCATTTTGGAAACTAGACCCCCAAAGGAACTTACTAGATGTGTGGTGAGCACTTTGACCCTCCAAGTGCTTCACAAAAGTTTATAACGCAGAGCAGTGAAAATAAAAAATCATTTTTTTTCCTCAAAAAATTTTAGCCATTTTTTATTTTCACATGGCTAACATGAGAAATTGGACCACAAAAGTTGTTGTCCAGTTTGTCCTGAGTAGGCTGGTACCCTGTTGTGAGTTCATTTTTCCCTTCACCAGTGAGGTCTGATGAACTCCCTCTTCTGGCAAAGGAAGGTAGTGAGGCTGATTACCAAACAGCTGAGCAGGTAGATGATGACTGGGTCACAGTAACTGATGACTGGATATAAGGCAGCCGACGCCCTGCTGCCTTGCCGTTGATTTTCCTGCTGGATTCTTGGAGACCAGTCTGATTTCTGCTTCTCAAAGCTAAGTTTTGCTCTGCCTTTTGTACACTTTAGTTCTGGTTTTGTTTGCCTTGTTTTTTTTGGAGTTCAGCCATCCCCGGCCGGGGGTGAGCTGAATTCCATTTTTTTCTCTGATCTGTTGTTCTCTGGCTCTGTCTTCAGAATATACCTGAGTTCTAATATTGTCTTTTGAAGCCTAGCGACTTCAGGGCCTGTTTCTCCTATCAGTCTGTTGGTACATTTTTGATAGGGTTTTTGCGGATTGCAGACAGCAGCTTTCCTATCCTGTCCTATTTAGTTAGCTTGGGCCCCATCATTTGCTCAACCTATCTTTCTATCTGTGTTAGTGTTTTTCATCTTGCTTCACAGTCATTATATGTTGGGGGCTGCCTATTGCTTTGGGGTCTGCTCTGGGGCAGTTTAGATTTCCCCTTTCTGTCTTTAGGCTAATTTAGTTCTCCGGCTGTGATCGAGGGGTCTAGGGCACCGTAGGAACCCCCCACGGCTACTGCTAGTTGTTGTGGATAGGTTCAGGGGTCTGCAATCCGATAGCTGCCAACTTCTCTGGTTTTCTGGACTTAGCTATTATTTTTGTTTTTTTCCTCCTTCAGTGACTCATCCATAACAGTACCCCATATGTGGTCATAAACCACTGTTTGGGCGCATGGCAGGGCTCAGAAGGGAAGGAGTGCCATTTGACTTTTTGAAAGGAAAATTAGCTCCAATCTTTAGCGGACACCATGTCGTGTTTGGAGAGCCCCTGTGTGCCTAAACTTTGGATCTCCCCTACAAATGATACCATTTTGGAAACTAGATGCCCTAAGGAACTTATCTAGATGCATAGTGAGCACTTTGAACCCCCAGGTGCTTCCAAGAAGTTTATAAAGCAGAGCAGTGAAAATAAAAAAATATTTTTTAGTCCGCAATTTTTTATTTTCACAAGGGTAACAGGATAAATTGGACCTCTAAAGTTGTTATCCAGTTTGTCCTGAGTACGCTGATACCCAATATGTGGGGGGGACCACTGTTTGGGCACACGTCGGGGCTCGGAAAGGAAGTAGTGACATTTTGAAATGCTGACTTTGATGGAATAGTCTGCGGGCATCATGCTACATTTGCAGAGCCCCTGATGTACCTAAACTGTGGAAACCCCCCACAATTGACCCCATTTTGGAAACTAGACCCCCCAAGGAACTTCTAGATGTGTGGTGAGCACCTTGAACCCCCAAGTGCTTCACAGAAGTTTATAACGCAGAGCCGTGAAAATAAAAAAATCATTTTTTTCCAACAAAAAATGATTTTTAGCCTACAATTTTTTTTCCACAAGGGTAACAGGATAAATTGGACCCCAAAAGTTGTTGTCCAGCTTGTCCTGAGTATGCTGGTACCCCATATGTGGGGGAGGACCACTGTTTGGGCACACATCGGGGCTTGGAAGGGAAGTAGTGAGGTTTAGAAATGCCGACTTGATGGAATGGTCTGTGGGCGTCATGTTGCCTTTGCAAAGCCCCTGATGTGGCTAAACTGTGGAAACACCCCTCAAGTGACCCCATTTTGGAAACTAGACCCCCAAAGGAACTTACTAGATGTGTGGTGAGCACCTTGAGCCCCCAAATGCTTCACAGAAGTTTATAACGCAGAGCCGTGAAAATAAAAAATGATTTTTTAGCTCGCAATGTTTTATTTTCACAAGGGTAAGAGGAGAAATTGGAACCCAAAAGTTGTTGTCCAATTTGTCCTGAGTATGCTGATACCCCATATGTGGGGCGGAACCATTGTTTTGGCACACGTCAGGGCTCGGAATGGAAATAGTGACATTTTGAAATGCAGACTTTGATGGAATGGTCTGCGGTCGTCGTTACGTTTGCAGAGCCCCTGATGCGCCTAAACAGCAGAAACCCCCCACAAGTGACCCCATTTTGGAAACTAGACCTTCCAAGGAACTTACCTAGATGTCTGGTGAGCACTTTGAACCCCCAAGTGCTTCACAGAAGTTTATAACACAGAGACGTGAAAATAAAAAAAACATTTTTTTTTTGCAAAAATAATTTTTTAGCCCCAAATTTTTTATTTCCCCAAGGGTAACAGGAGAAATTAGACCCCAATGTTGTTGTGCAATTTGTCCTGAGTACGCTGATACCCCATATGTTGGGGTAAACCACTGTTTGGGTGCACATCGGAGCTTGGAAGGGAGGGAGCACCTTTTACTTTTTGAACGCAAAATTGGCTGGAATCAAAGGTGGCACCATGTCACGTTTGGAGACCCCCCGATGTGCCTAAACAGTGGAAACCCCTCAATTCTAACCCCAACACACCCCTAACCACAACCCTAACTCCAACACACCCCTAACCCTAATCCCAACCCTAACTATAACCCTAATCCCAACCCTAACCATAATTTTAACCCTAATTCCAACCCTAACCCTAATTGTAATCCTAACCCTAATTCCACCCTAACCCTAACTCCAACCCTATCCCTAATTCCACCCTAGCCCTTATTCCAACCCTAACCCTAACCCTAATTCCACCATAACCATAATTCCAACCCTAATCCAAATTCCAACCCTAGCCCTAACCCTAGCCCTAGCCCTAACCCTAGCCCTAACCCTAGCCCTAACCTTAACCCTAGCCCTAACCCTAGCCCTAACCTTAACCCTAGCCCTAACCCTAGCCCTAACCCTAGCCCTAACCGTAACTCTAATTGAAAAATAAAAATAAAAATATTTTCTTTTTTTATTCTATGTGCCTACCTATGGGGGTGATAGGGGGGGGTTTATTTACTTTTCAATTCATTTTGATCACTGTGAGAGTGATAAAAATGAATGAATTGAATCTGCAGCCAGCAGATTGGGCGGGCGCACAGCACTTGCGCCCGCCATTTTCCAAGATGGCGGCGCCCATGATCCGGGACCGCGGGACACCGGGAGCGACAGCAGCACTCGGTAGGCACCAGGGGGTGGGAGGGAGGGTGATCAGACTGCGGGGGGAGCGGAGGGAGGCGGGGGAGCTGATGATGACAGCCACTGTCATTCAGTGGCGGGGGCCAATTGCCCCCGCCAGCCGGTGTGTGTGGGGGTCACATTACTGTCTCCAGCCATGTCTGATGCTACAGCAGCATCGGCCGTGGTTGGATTGTAATATTTCATCAATTTTCATTGATGAAATATTACTATCGCTCTGATTGGCTGTTTCACTTTTAACAGCCAATCAGAGCAATCGTAGCCACATGGGGGCGAAGCCACGCCCCCTGTGGTGAAGAATAAAGCCCCCTGTATCTGCGAGTCGGGTGACCTTTTAGTGACCCGGTCACCCGACCTGCAGGGGGGCTTTAAAGTCATGACACCACATAGGCGTCACTGGTCAGATTGGCACAGGTTTTCATGATGCCTATGTGGCGTTATTGGTCATGAAGGGGTAAAGAAGAAAAGCAATGGTGTGATAAGAAGACAGTTACCAAAGATGGTTCAATAAAATTAATATTGTACATTTAATTATTCAAAAACACCAGGAAAATAAAGAATTATGCAAGCAAGGATTAGCATATCTTCTATAATATAGGGCTACTCAATGCCAAAATCAGTTTGAATGCACATTTAAGTAACTGTATGTTGCTGACTATAAGACACTTTGGACCATAAAACGCAACCCATATTTTTGGTGCAAACTAGAAAAAAAACTTTTTTAATAAAATGGTGGTGCATCTTATAGTATGTTTTAATGGTAGCTTACCTGGGGGCGGTGTTGGTAGAGCGCGGTCCCAAGAGGTAGGGTCACTGCTTCAGGAGGCCAGTGGTGGTGGCAGGAGTGGGGAGATGCTGCATGCCCTAGTCTTTCACAATATGTCTGTGCCGGTGAGTGGAGTCCCCTTTCCAGTCGATTTCCCTGCTGTGGACTTCAGTAAAATGGCCGCCAGAGAGAGCGCATGCACAGATTAACATCTCAGGAGGCGAGATCTTGTTTCCTGAGATCTCAATCTGTGCCGCCTCTGATGTTTATTTTCTTGAAGCCCACTGCAGGGAAATCTACAGGAAGGGAGATGCTGGTTGACGTCTTCTGAGAGCCTAAGGCCCGCAGCATTGCTCCACTACTGCCTCCTGAATCAGTGACCCCGCTCCACCATAACCTTCCCGCCCTGTTAAGGCTAGTTTCACATTTACGTCTTTGTGCGCAAGTAGAAACGCATGCAAAAACGCGCATTTTTGCATTAGTTTGCATTCATGCATGCGTTCTCTAGATGTCACATTTCATGGGAGGAAAATCCATGAAAAATTCTTGAAACAGAGTCTACTAATGGGACACCAGTGGGCGTGTGTCATGGGAATTCTTTATATAGACCCTGTTACAGCTGAAGTCTTCAGATTTTGCTGCTGATGAAGAAGACATGCTGCAATAAAAAAAGAGACATTAGTACATAATATAAATGGAGAAAAAAGTACAGTCAGACATTAGGTTTTAATACTCACATTTCAAACAATGTTTCTTTGTGTAGGGGGTGGTTTAAACCAGTGTCTAGACATGTTTACTCTTAAAACGCATGCGAATGCATGTCCATGTGCACGCCTGCATTCCCATAGACTGTAATGCGTTGTTTTGATGCATTCCATGGCAAGTGTACGCATGCGTTTTGACGCCTTCGGGCGGACCCAAAAATGCAACATGCTAACATCCGGCATGGACACCTGGAAAAAAACGCATGTGCGTGAAAACGCAGACGAACGCATGCAATGCAAGACTATGCGTACGCCATGTTAAACATAGGTACGCATGCGCATGGATGCGCACGATGCGCTGCACACAAAAACGCTAATGTGAATCCAGCCTAAGATAACTTTTTCCTTCCAAATTTCATAATCTGAAAAATACGGTACTTTTATTTCAAGAATTGATACTACAATTGGTTGAATATAATGGAAAAGAATTTACTTGCACTTTACAATTTAATTCTCAGTGAGACCCCATGCAGCGCAGACTTGTCTTTATCATCCAAAAAAAGCTGCAAGAACTTTGGGGAAAATACTATAGCACATATTAATCTATACATGCACTGCTAGCTCTCTGTTTTGGTTCATAGATTGAGTCTGAAGTTGCCGACCCCATCTATGATATGCAAAGGATATATGCATATATGCATAGGATATATGTTAAAAGTTTGTCTTCATTGACAAAACCTTTAAATCTGGTTTTATACAAAAATGATTAGAACTACTCATCTCACAATGAAGTGTGTAACGAACTGAAAAATTTAAAGTCATTTTACAATATATACTTCAGTTTTTCTGCTCTGTAGCTGCCTCTGTCTGTGTTTTAAGGGGCTATCAGTAAAAAACTTGCATGCAATAAACTTTTGTACCTATTACCCTTACTGAGGAACCCATGCATAATAATAGTGGGAACAGGAGCGGCAGATGGGAGTATTCATCAGCCTCTCCTTCACTGTAAATAATAAAAAAAACAGCGTGGGTTCCCCTAAATTTTTGATAACCAGCCAGGCAAAACTCACAGCTGGGGGGCTGCAACCCTCAGCTGTCAGCTTCAACAAGGCTGGTTATAAAAACAAAGGGGTCTCCAAGCCGTATTTTTTAATTATTTAAATAAATAATTTAAAAAACGGTTGGGGTCCCCTCCATTTTTGGCAACCAGCCTTGCTTAAGCAGACAGCTGGAGGCTCGTATTCTCAGGATGGTAAGAGACCATGGAAATTGGCCCCCAGCTGAAAAATAGCAGCCCGTAGCCCCTCAGAAAAGGCATATGTATTAGATGCACCAATTCTGGCACATTGCCCGACTCTTCCCACTCACCCTCTAGCGGTGTAGTGGTGACAAGTGGGGTTCATATTTGTGGACTTGATGTCACCTTTGTATTGTCAGGTGACATCAAGCCCATGGCTTAGTAATGGAAAGGTGTCTGTAAGATGCCTTTCCAATACTAATCCTGTAGTTGTATGGTAAAGACACAGCTAGAATAAAGCAAAAAGAAAAATAAGTCCACAGCACCTCATAGCATCATAGGGTTATCCTAGTGAAAGAGAGGATTCCGCACTGCTCCTTAGCCCCAAAGCAGTTCCGTGACTGCAATCCAAATCACACACCTTGACCGAACGCCATAATACCATGAGAACTGGTGCTTACTCCAATGAAAAAACCTGAAATCAAATTATGTAGAAAAGATAAGAAAGGATGGTACTCACCGTTCTATCGTGGAAATTCTTTATTGGTTAAAAGGCATTGGCTCTGGAGGAACGTACAGAGGGTGGACAACGGCCGTTTCACGCACTTGCACTTCAACGGGTCCTGAGACTGGAATGCAGGCAGATGAGAATTAAAGAACAAACATGTGAACACACCTCCTGATTTCCGACTTACACTGCCACAATAGTGTGAAGCACATGAACAAATTAATCAAGAAAAGCAAATTAAAAACAAAGATTAAAAATCTCTATCAAGATAAGACATGGAAATACAAATACTTAATAATTCCTACAGGAAAACCGCCATATCTATTTTCTCATTTAACCCTAAGAATCCTGTGGCATTTGTTCGTAGAATCCACTTAGATTCCCTTTGTAAGAGAATTCTATGGTGGTTCCCCCCTTAAGCCGGCAGGAATACTTTTTCTACACCTGCGAACCGCAGCGACTCTGCATTGCCCCCATGTATTTTTTTAACATGCTCAATCAAGCGAGGGACCCCTTTTCCAGTAGAAATGGACTGAAAGTGCTCTCTGAATCTAACATACAATGGATGGATAGTTTTTCCTAAATAATAAAAACCACAGAAGATGACATACACAACATGGGTTGTTTTACATGAAATAAAATTCTGGATCTCATGCTGAATTACTCCAATTTTGAGGGATTTTCCTGTCAGCTTAAAGGGGCAGAAAGGGCAGTTCTTACACTTATAGTTGCCTACAGGACTGTTCAGACCTAGCCAGTTTTTACTATCACTTTTATATCTATTGCGGACCAATAGATCTTTTAAATTTGTACTCCGACGGCTCGCAAAAAGAGGACCTCTTTTAACAACATCTGTCAGACCTTTGTCCTTCTCAAATAAATGCCAATTTTTTCTAATAACACTTCTGATGCAATTGTCCATTGGACTAAATGTAAACGAAAAGGTGAAGCGTTTTTTATTTTTATTTGCAGCAGAGTTTTTTTCTGATATTGTTTGAGGGGCATTCAAGTTGTCAACCCGGGACATGGCATTATCAAGAACTGTGCTAGGGTAACCTCTATTTTCAAAGCGTTTTTTCAAAGCTTGCACTTGCTTTTGGTAGCCAGCCTGTGCTGTTAAATCTTTTTAATCTTAAGAATTGTCCATAAGGAAGGGAGTTTTTCACATAATAGGGATGTGCACTGTTAAAGTGCAAAAGGCCATTAGACGCATATGGCTTGCGGTAAATTTCTGTGTGCAGAAACCCATCTTCTACCCATAAATTAATGTCTAAAAACCCAAGAGATGTGCCTCCGAACTTAGATGTAAACTTCATATTCATATGATTGTTACTGTTTAACCATTCCACAAATGATGAAAAATGTAACCCCGTTCCATCCCAGACTATGAACACATCGTCCACATAACGAATGAATAATCGGATATACTTCAAAAAGGGATTGTGGATCGAATAAATATATTATTCTTCAAAGTCTGGAGGAACAAATTTGCAAATGTGCATGCGACGGGCGTCCCCATTGCTGTCCCCTCTATTTGTTTATACTAAGTATCATCAAATTGAAACGCATTGTGAGTGAGAATGAACATTAAACCCTCACAAATGAAATTCACCGTCTCAGGGTCTTTCCCTGTGCTATTAACAACGTGTCTAATAGATTCGACACCCTGAAATTGTGGAATTCTAGTATAAAGGCTCTCAATATCAATCGAGGCCATGCAGAAATTGTCCTGCCAATCAAAATCTTTTATAATACTGATAAAGTCCCTAGAATCTTTGATGTATGAGGGGATTTCTTGGAGTAAAGGGCGTAGCAACCAATCTATGTGCTGTGATAAGGGCTATGTGAGTGACCCTATCCCAGACACGATGGGGTGGCCTGGAGGACATGACTGGGATTTATGCACCTTTGGGATGTGATACTAGTGAGGTTTGCGGGGAAAGTTGGCTATCAATTTTTCCGCTTTTTGTTTTGATAAAACATTCCTCTCTACATATTTGCGCAAAAGTGACCTCAGATTTTCCTTAAACTTATTAGTAGGGTCCGATTTCAATGCCAAATACGTTTGACTGTTAAATAACTGTCTCTTTGCTTCTGCCACTTAAAACTCTTTAGTAAGGAGGACAACGTTACCTCCCTTATCGGCTGAACAAACTATGACATCAGACCAACTCTGAATTTCTTTAATCGCTTTTTTCTCTTTTACAATCAAATTTGGAGAGGAATGTTGATGGATTATTGCTTCCATGTCCTTAATCACTTGTGACTCAAAGACATCCACTATATTACCTGGGGAAATTGGTGGCATGTAGGTGGATTTACACCCTCCCATAAACGGTTGAACCCTAATCTCCTCCTCCAAACTGGCTTTCCCTTCTGTTGCATTTAATTTTAACAATTTGATTGCATCTTCTCTAATGTCTGCTAGAGCCCCTGTGCCTGCCAAGAATCCCAGAGGACCAATAACACAGGGAACTTCACCTGGAAGGGAAAGGGTGTTAGTAGCATTGGTGGAAACAAAAGCGTTGTGGAGATGTATTTTTCTTAATGCTTTAAACAGATCGATTTTAAAGTCCACCATATTAAACTCGGTCGGCACACAAAAATTCAAACCTTTTCTCAAAACTGACAAATGAGAGTCACTCAATTCATGATTAGTCAAATTAATGACAGAATTCTCCAATATATCGAAAGACGTTATGGTCTCCAAGAGACCTGCTTTTTCTTTGTCAAGTTGTTGCCGCTGGTATCTTCTACTTCTCCTCCCTCTGCGCACCCTGCGCCTAATGGGGTACCCGATGATACAGTATGCTGTAAAGCTTCCCTGCTGTCAGATGAATTGACCAGATCCTCATTTGCACTGGAGTCAGAGTCTGTGGTTAGGTAATCCCTCTTGCCTGTTTGGCGAGCCTCAAATTTTCCCTTGAAGTTACGTTTCCTCGGAAAATTGCTTGCCGATGTTTTACTTTTATTCCATGTAAAAATTTGACCGGTTTCATAGTCATTTTTATCATGAATGAAATGTCGGATGAAGTATAGAACGGCCATGCGTGATACACCATTCAGATGAACCCCACTTGACTCCCCTGATGAGATTGGACGAAACGCATCGGGAGAAAGGGGTATCGCGCTCACTAGTCACGGAGATGGCAATCAATCAGAGAATGCCCCTGTTAATTGGGTGAGATTGTTCCATGTTTTATTTAATACTCTGGTGTCTAGATATTGGTCTCACTATATAAGAGACGGTCTATCTAAGATATATATGCATACCTGGTGGATTCAGATTTGTTGCTGATATATATGAAGGGTATGCGGGATTATATCTTTATTAGGACACATGATACATTTCTATCTGATATACTATATATGTGCCATAGAACCCGCAGCAAATGCGATAACTGAGGCTATGTGGTTCTGTTTTATGCTGTATAGCAGTATTGTACCCTGTAGTATATAGTACTCTTGATGAGGAGAGGGAAACGGGTATGCCATACTTGGGAACATACTGATGGCATGACACCGGTTTCCAATAAAAGACGGCCAATGCTATGATATGATAAACCTAGAGACCATTTTGAGAAATATGTACTTTATGTCTTTAGAAGAGGTTGGCTGTTTTTTGACTGTGAGTACCCAATGAATATGCTTGATAATTGGGATACCTAGTAACGATGGGCAATACTAGTTTTTTTCATTTATGCGTTCTTCTTTGTTGTGTTTAACGTAACTTGAGCACCTTGCACTTTATTTTATATAAATTAATAAAAGGTATATTTTAATTATTCTATCCATTGGCTGGTTATACTATTTGGGAAGTGGATATCCTAGTGCTGTATATATCAATTCATGATTAGTCAAATTAATGACAGAATTCTCCAATATATCGAAAGACGTTATGGTCTCCAAGAGACCTGCTTTTTCTTTGTCAAGTTGTTGCCGCTGGTATCTTCTACTTCTCCTCCCTCTGCGCACCCTGCGCCTAATGGGGTACCCGATGATACAGTATGCTGTAAAGCTTCCCTGCTGTCAGATGAATTGACCAGATCCTCATTTGCACTGGAGTCAGAGTCTGTGGTTAGGTAATCCCTCTTGCCTGTTTGGCGAGCCTCAAATTTTCCCTTGAAGTTACGTTTCCTCGGAAAATTGCTTGCCGATGTTTTACTTTTATTCCATGTAAAAATTTGACCGGTTTCATAGTCATTTTTACCATGGATAAATTTATCCCTCTTCTTTTGTTTTATTTCTGTCTGCAAAACAACCAATTTATTGTCCAGCTTTTTATTCAACACCGACCATTGATTCTCTGTCAATCTCGTTTTTAACTCTTCTTTCATTTTACTTAATTCCATTTTAACCTTATCATTGTAGAACCAAATTCAAAAGATCTTGAGAGCATTTCAAAAGAATCTCATTCCACTGCTCCGAAAAATGCTTGTTGTCCAAAAATTGAGACATGGGTTTAAATACCCTCAGGCCCCTGGGGACTCTTCCACAGTCTATGTAGGACTGAAGGGAATTATTTGTCCAAAAAAGATTAATTTCCCTTTCAGCTACATCTTGTAATTTGTACTCCAAAGTCTTAGTACTAAAAGATTGGATATTATCCAAATTTTTACACTCCAAAAAATAGGAGTTACATCCTCCCGCCCTGCCAACAATCCATTTGACAAAGGTAAGGCGTCTGTTTCCATATTGCATCATAGGGTTAACTTTACCCACAATAGGGGTGCACGTCAGGTCCAAGGAGCCCCTCTTGGAATACGTTCAAACATCACAAACAGAGTAGAGACAGCGCTTCACAGATTGGTGGATTTTACATCTCCTTTATTCTGCCTTCTGTGGCAACGTTTCAATCACACAAGATCTTTTTCAAGCTAGAATAAAGTCTTTTATTAGAAATAAAACAAAACACACTTTTACTTTTTGTTGGAATATGTTTGGTGCAACAACTCCATTCCTGTCTATGAGTGTTTAGTTGCTAAATTTGTATGCTGTTCATAAAGTTAGAACAAAAAAAACTCCCAGTGGCTAACACAGGAAGAGCATGTGATTGTATTTCCTGTTTTTCCAGTGTCTGTGTATGAGAGAAGCAGCCTGCTGTAGATGCTGCACAGATAGAGACGCATAAATGATTTATTCCTGATCTATTAAGCTTATCATATATTGTTCCTGGTTGTTCCTGAATAATGAAGCTCTGTTGTCACACGCTTGGAGAGTATCCTGAATAATCGCTGCCAAAAGGTTATGGGCCCAGAGTGACATAGAACCCCAGAATAACACAGCAACAGAAGCCCAGAGCAAAAGCAGCACAGAGCAACATAGAAGATGACCGCTAGCAGCAATCCTGTCTCAGTGCCAAGCCTCACTAACCAGAACTACCAGTCCTGGAAACTCAAGGTGAAGATGCTGCTCATAAGAGCAAGCATGTGGAAATATACTCAGGAACAAGTGCCTCATCCATTACCAGATGATTGGCTGGAGAAGGATAGAAAGCACAAAGCACGATCTCCCTCAGTGTAGATGATAATCAGATTGTGCTTACATGCAAGTGTGCAACTGCAAAGGAGATGAGGGATGAGTTACAGAAAGTGCATGAAAGATCAAATCTCAGCAATAAGCTTTATCTCATGAGAATGCTGTGTCAGTATAAGCTAAGCAATGGACAGAACATGCAGGACTATATAAGAAACACCCTAGATGTTATGGAGTATCTCAGAGGTATTGGAGAAGAAATTTAAGATATTCATGTTGCTGCACTTCTGGCCTGGCCACCTTAAAGCAGACTGCAGCATTTGGAAAGCAAGAATGAGTCAGCTTAAAAAGCAGAACAGTCATCAAAGGGTTAAAAGGGTTAAAACATCTGTAAAGGAAGATAGATTTTGCATGTGTTGAAGCTGCATTTAATACCAGTACAGGCCCATCTGCAAAGCATATATGGTGTATAGATTCTGGTGCAAGCAGCCATATGACAAATAACAAGGATTTCTTCACTGACCTTAATGAAAGCAAGTCAGAAAAGGTCATCTTAGCTAATGGTCACTATATGACTTCAGAAGGAGTAAGAGAATGCTACCCCCTCTGTCCAGTTTCCTCAGCACAAAGCATAAAGATCCCAGTAAAGGATGTTCTCTATGTTCCCAGCCTTGAAAGCAATCCTCTGTCAGTAAAGAACCTCACACAAAAGGGGAATGTATTTACTTTAAAGATAACAGCGGCATCATCTCAAAGAAGGGTCATACTCTTGCAGAAGGAAAAATCCAAAATTAACTTTATCAGCTAAAATGCAAAGAAAGTGTACAGAGCTAGACAAGATCTACATAAGAACTGTATCCATGTATGGCACAGACATATTTGGCACAGAGACCCAGAAGCAGTAAGGAAACTAGCTCAACTTGCAAATGGTATTGAAATCAACCAGTGTAGTCAAATAATGAAGTGACCTAGCTGTCTTAAAGGGAAAATGTCCAGAAAATCCTTTCCTAAAATAAGCACCACTAGATCTGCACAACCGCTGGATCTGATACATACAGATGTATGTGGTCCAATGAGTGTTGAAACTCCTAGCAAGAAGAGATATTTTCTCACATTTATAATGACTACTCCAGATATACAGTCACCTACCTGCTTCACAGTAAGGGTTCCATAGAAACTTGAAGAATATCTTGCTGTAGTGTTTAACAAATTTGGAAGAATGTCAAAAGTCCAGCGTGCAGATAATGGAACTGAATATACAAGTGGTAAGGTGCAAACCATTTTGAAAAAGGATGGAATCGTGTTCAGACTACCATTCCATGCAACCTAGAACAAAATAGCATTGCAGAGAGAAAGAACAGTACTCTCTGAGAAAGTGGAAGAGGTATGTTGTTTGATGCAAATCTACCTACAACGTATTGTGGAGAGGCCATCATGACAGCTTGCTTTATTCAAAACAGAGTGCCAGGTAAAGCCACAACTAAAACTCCATATGAGCTATGGAACTGCGAGAAGCCTATCCTGAAGCACCTCAGGATATTTGGAAACAAAATATTTATGCATGTTTCCAAAGAAAAACGTTCTAAGTAGGAATCACATGCAAAGCAAGGAGTCCTGGTGGGCTATAGCAAAACTTAAAAAGGATACAGAATCCTGCACCCAGAGACCAGCACAGTAAAAATCAGCAGAGATGTAGTGATTGAAGAAAACTCTGTATCGCTCAATTCCCTGAAGGTACACCATTTATTCAACCTAAGAAGCAAGAACAAGAATCACCAAGCCCAGATGCCGAAACGGAAAACACTGAAGTGTGGATAAGCTATGAAGCCACCAAGTAAGACACAGAAGAACCAAGTCAACCTCCAGTCAGGATATCAGAAAGCAGAAGTGGTAAATGCTGCTAATGAAGAGATAGAATCCCTTGACCAACTATAGACATGGGAGCTTAGTGAGCTACCACAAGGAAAAAGAGCTATTGGATGTAAGTTGGTCTTCAAAAACAAATATAACTCAGAAGGTAAAGTTCACCGGTTTAAGGCAAGATTGTTTGCAAAAGGGTACTCTCAAAAGTATGGTGAAGATTATGATGCCACATTTTCTCCAGTTGCAAAGCAAACCACATTCAGAACTTTAATGTCCATTGCTGCAATTCAACAGATGACAGTGAGATACTTTGACATCAAAAAAGCCTTTCTACATGGTGACATTGAAAAAGAGTTGTACATGAGCCAACCCGAGGGATATATTAAAAAGGGTAAAGAGCACCTTGTTTGTAAAATACAAAAATCTCGCTGTGGACTTAAGCAGTTGG
Source organism: Dendrobates tinctorius (assembly GCF_039654945.1). Lineage (NCBI taxonomy): Eukaryota > Metazoa > Chordata > Amphibia > Anura > Dendrobatidae > Dendrobates > Dendrobates tinctorius. The sequence goes on from NW_027361795.1 coordinate 22,374,704, forward strand.
CAAGAGCTTGGAACTCGAAAATGAACAAAGTTTTGATAGGTGAAAGATTTAAAAGATCTCAAGCAGATCCATGGTTGTATATGAAAAATGTAGCAAACGAGTTGATGTATGTTCTCCTATATGTAGACGATGTGATCATGTCTCATCAAGATGAAAAGGAAATTGCAAAGCTAGGTGAAGTTCTCAACCAGCACGTTGAGACTAAGGACCATGGAAATTTGACATATTATTTGGTAATCTAAATCCAGAGAGAAGAAAATGGGAGTTTTCTTCTCTACCAAAGTTCTACAATTTCCGCAATCCTAAACCAGTTTGTAATGGCAGAAGCCAAAGGTGCATCAACACCAATGGATCCATCCTGCTTAAGGTTGGAAGGAGAAAATCTGCTACCCAGCAATGAGTTACAAACAAGCAGTGGGGGTGCTTTTGTACATAGAAAGCACAACTCGTCCGGATATCACAGCCACAGTTGGACTTCTCTGCCAACATGTAAGCAAGCAATACCAAAGAGACTGGAATGCAATTAAGAGAATTCTTCAATATCTTAAAGAAACTCAAAGGCTAAATCTTAAGATATCTGCATCAGGCGATCTCACTCTCAGAGGTAATGTGGATGCAGATTGGGCTGGAGATGCAAGTGATCAGAAATCAACACTTGTTCAATACTTGTTCAAGTAAGGATAAAATTAAATTTCTTGGTCCAGCAGAAAACAAGTGTCAGTCACATTATCTTCTACAGAAGCACAATATACGTCTGCTGCTTATGCAAGTCAAGAAGTAATTATTTAAAATAACTTTTGGAAGATTTCAGCAAGCCATTAGCTCAACCAACAGTTATCTATGAGGACAACCAAGGACGTATTAAACTTGCCATCAGTAAGAATATTAGTGCAAGGACTAAGCACACTGATGTAAAACATCACCACTTATGTGACTTAGTGGAACGTGGTGTACTCGAGTTTGTTTATTGCAAGTCTGACAAGATGATAGCCAAAGGTATGACAAAACCATTATCAAGAGCCAAGTTTGTGGACTTCAGAACCGCAATGGGACTAAGGCCGGAGTCACACTCAACGTATAAAAAAATTGGTCTGATTTTGACGGCCAAGAATCACAGGAGTGTTCTCCCAATGATGATCCGTATGTAATCCATTTGCAATGCGATGATGCGATTTCCTCGCATCTACAGGGTGGGCCATTTATATGGGATACACCTAAATAAAATGGGAATGGTTGGTGATATCAACTTCCTGTTTGTGGCACATTAGTATATGGGAGAGGTAAACTTTTCAAGATGGGTGGTGACGATGATGGCCATTTTGAAGTCGGCCATTTTGGATCCAACTTTATTTTTTTCAATGGGAAGAGGGTCATGTGACATGTGATGCTGCACATCATGTATCTTCATAGCATAGACAATTGCCTTCATATGACCCCAAAGATAAAAGTCTAAGGTGGTTAGATTGGGAGACCTTGGTGGCCATTCAACTGGCCCACGGCGACCAATCCACTTTCCAGGAAACTGTTCATATAGGAATGTTCGGACGTTACACCCATAATTGATGGTATGGTGTGGTATATGGGGTACAAAGATAGTGCTACAAAGATAGTGGGGCCAATCTTCATCAATGGAAATCTCAATGCCACTGGATATCTGAAATTGCTACATGATGATATGTTGCCCTATTTATGAACTGAAGATGGCACGTTCCCTGACTTTTTCCAGCAAAATGGTGCACCACCACATTATTGGTGTCAGAACCGAGCATTCCTACAAGGAATCTGACCCCCTTAGACTAGCATTTCTTCTGCGGTGTTGCTATCAGTGTGTCAAGAGTGGGAGAAGAGGGTTGCATTGACAATCCAACACAATGGGCAGCACTTCGAACACATTTTATAAGTGGTCATAAACTTGTAAATAACTCATGAAAGAATAAAGCTATGTTAAAACCAAGCCCACCATTGGTTTTCTTGTGAAAATTTCAATAAGTTTGGTGGGTCCCATGACCCTCTTCCCATTGGAAAAAATAAAGTTGGCTCCAAAATGGCCGACTTCAAAATGGCCACCACGGTCACCACTGATCTTGAAAAGTTTCCCCCCTCCCATATACTAATGTGACACAAACAGGAAGTTGATATCACCAGTCCCATTTTATTTAGGTGTATCCATATAAATGGCCCACCCTGTAGTATCCGTATGACATCCATATTCAATCCATATGCAATGCGATTATAATATGAGTTTTTACATACAGACGTTCTCTGTCGTTGACACATCGTTTTAAAATGAAATATTCTTCAAAACACACATATACTGTATATAAATAGTGATGAGCAAAAGTGCTCGCCACTACTTGTTACTCACCTGAGTATCACGGTACTCGGTGTACTCAGCGAGCACCAAGCATTTCCGTGATTACTCGGTGGAAACTTGGTTCTCCACATAGCTTTTTCGGCGGACTTTAGAGACCCAATCACAATGCAGGGATTGTCTGCCAGGCAATTAAATGCCACAGCTATCTTTGTTGTGGTCGTGCAATGATTGGCTGGCCGCACAGCATCATCAGGGGTATAAGAGACCGGACGCCGCCCTGCTCGGCGCATTCAGCTCCAGATTTAGATAGTGTAGGGAGAGCTGCTGTCGAGATAGGGTCAGATTTGGGGATTTATTAGTCAGTGTGGGGTCTACCATCGTAAACTACTCAAATCCAGCTAAACCAGCAGTACTTCTAAGGACCAATTCTGGAGTATATAGGTTCCAGTGTTAGGTAGGCAGGGTAGTGTACGTCGCTGTATACATATCAGTGCAAGGCCTGCAGGCACTGTATGTGTGCATATACATTTCATTGCATACATCAAGAGGGTCCATTCCCTTTCTGTGTTCTGGTGCTGCTGCTGCTGCCTGTAGGATATATTGCCCATATATACATAGCCCCAGGGTGTAATTGGCTTAGAAAATTTTTTGGCCAGGGTTTTATAGAGCTTTCTTATTGCAAAGCAATCCAGAGACCCTTTTTTTTCCTTCCATTTGCTTTTTGACAGTGCACAATACAGCCAGATCTTTTTCCTAGCGCAGCGTGAAAATCCAGCAATTTTAAATGGGTCCTAAAAATCTTGAGTGCGCAGAGAAAAATTTTTTATGTGGTACGGTTGAGAAGATTTTTTTTTTTAGTGTCTTACACAATTTCTTGACACTATTTTGCCGATGTCCCCCCATCAAAAAAAGCTACATATTTTACAGTGTGGTATATCTGTGACACGCCTCATCCATCCGTCTGCTAAAAATTTTGGTCTTTTTAGCCCTAAATTCAAGTTATTTTTGCTGTCTGACACTATACTTATATGCAGCACTATTTAGAATTAATATTAAAAAAATAAAAAAAATACAGGCCACACATTTTTTGGTGTGGTATCTCCGTGCCGGCTCATATTTGTGTGTGCTCAAAGTTTGGCCAGTTTAGGCCAGTTTTCATTTTTTGTCCCGCGTGTCACTGTACTTGTATATAGCACTATTTAGCAAAAACATAAATAAATGCAGTCCACACATTTTTCGGTGTGGTATCTCCGCGCCGGCTCATATCTGTGTGGCTCAAACTTTGGCCAGTTTTCTTTTTTTGTCCTGGGTATCACTGTACTTATGTACAGCAATATTTAGTATTTAGCAAAAACATAAAAAAATACAGGCCACACATTTTTCGGTGTGGTATCTCCGTTCAGCTCATATCTGTGTGTGCTCAAACTTTGGCCATTTTAGGCCGGTTTTCTTTTTTTGTCCTGGGTGTCATTGTACTTATATATAGCACTATTTAGCCAAAAAATAAAAAAATACAGGCCACACATTTTTCGGTGTGGTATCTCTGTGCCAGCTGATATGTGTGTGTGCTCAAAGTTTGGCCAGTTTAGGCTGGTTTCCTTTATTTGTCCTAGGTGTCAATGTACTTATATACAGAAATATTTAGCCAAATAATAAAAAAACAGGCCACACATTTGTCGTAGTGGTATCACTGTGACGGCTCATATCTGTGTGTGCTCAAAGTTTGGCCAGTTTTCTTTTTTTGTCCTGTGTGTCACTGTACTTACCGTATTTTTCGCACTATAAGACGCACCGGACCATAAGACGCAGCCCATATTTTCAGAAGGAAAATAGAGAAAAAATAATAATGTGTCAAATGGGGGTCCGTCTTACAGTCTGAATTCAGCTTACCAGGGAAGGGATCCGGCACAGGTGGAGGAGTGGTCACAGGGCTCATTCAGTGGTCCAGGCTGGTGCGGTGGTGGCGGCTCTGTGCAGGGGCAGTTGGGCTGTGCTGGGGCAGGTGTGCTGTGCTGGAGCAGGTGGGCTGTGCTGGGGCAGGTGGGCTGTGCTGGGGCAGGTGGACTGTGCTGGGACAGATGGGCTGTGCTGGGGAAGGTGTGCTGTGCTGGGGCAGGTGTGCTGTGCTGGGGAAGCTGGGCTGTGCTGTGGCAGCTGGGCTGTGCTGGGGCAGGTGTGCTGTGCTGGGGAAGCTGGGCTGTGCGCGGGCAGGTGGGCACTGTGGTGTGGTGGTGGCGGTGGGCTGTGCAACGGTGCAGGGGCAGCGGTTCTGATGCAGGAGCAGCGGCTCTGCCGACATTTCCTCAAAGCCCGGAAGATGGCCGCTGGTCCGGGGACGGCGCATGCTCAGGTTCAGATCTCATCCCAAGATATCGGGACGGTTGAGCATGCTCCGTCCCCGGACCGGCGGCCATCTTCCCGACGTCCATGTTCCCGAAGGCCACCGCAACATGGCGGCAGCCAGCAACGGATGTGCGGGGGCCTCCGGGCTTTGAGGAAATGCCGGCAGAGCCCCCATGGAGCACAGAGAGCCGCTGCCCCTGCACCGGAGCACAGCCCGCCGCCACCACCACCATACCACAGAGCACCAGGGCATCTGCACCAGCCTCCAGCCATGGTCGGAAGTGAGTATTTTGCGACCATAAGACGCACCCCCCACTTTCCCCCAAAATTTTTGGGGAAAAAAGTGCGTCTTATGGTCCAAAATACGGTATAATTTTAAAAAACAGACCTCATTTTACAGTGGGGTATATCTGTGAAACGCCTCATACATCCGTGTGATTACAATTTGTGGATTTTAGGCCGGTATTCCAGTGTTTTCCTGTCTGTTACTCAAGTTATATACAGCACTATGTTGCATTATTTTAAAAAACAGGTCACATTTTACAGTGGGGTATATCTGTGACACACCTCATACATCCGTGTGCTAAAAATTGAGGCATTTTAGGCCTAAATTCCCTTTTTTGGCAGTCTGTCACTCTCGTTATATCCAGCACTCTTTTGCATCCAAAAACAACCCACATATTTTACAGTGTGGTATATCTGTGACACGACTCATACGTCCGTGTGATAAAAATTTGGGGATTTCAAGGCAGGTATTCCAGTGTTTTCCTGTCTGTTACTCAAGTTATATACAGCACTCTGTTGCATTTTTTTAAAAAACAGGCCACATTTTACAGTGGGGTATATCTATGACACGCCTCATACATCCATATGATTACAATTTGTGGATTTTAGGTTGGTATTCCAGTATTTTCCTGTCTGTTACTCAAGTCATATACAGCAATATGCTGCATTATTTTAAAAACAGGCCACATTTTACAGTAATCTGTGACACGCCTCATAGATCCGTGTGTCAAAAATTGAGGCATTTTAGGCCTAAGTTCCCTTTTTTTGGCAGTCTGTCACTCTCGTTATATCCAGCACTCTTTTGCATCCAAAAAAAACCCAACACATATTTTACACTGTGGTATATCTGTGACACGCCTCATACGTCCGTGTGATAACAATTTGGAGATTTTAGGCCAGTATGCCATCGTTTTCCTGTCTATTACTCAAGTTATATACAGCACTCTGTTGCATATTTTTAAAAAACAGGCCACATTTTACAGTGGGGTATATCTCTGGCACCTCTTAGACATCCGTGTGATTTAAATTTGTGGATTTTAGGCCGGTATTCCAGTGTTTTCCTGTCTGTTACTCCAGTTATATACAGCACTATGTTGCATTATTTTAAAAAACAGGCCACATTTTAGAGTAGGGTATGTCTCTGACACGCCTCATGCATCCGTGTGCCAAAAATTGTGGCATTTTAGGCCTAAATTCCCTTTTTTTTGCAGTCTGTCACTCTTGTTATATCCAGCACTCTTTTGCATAAAAAATAAACATATTTTACAGTGGGGTATGTTGGTAAAAAGAATTCTGTTTCAAGTTGCAATGGCAGCTTCATGACTGTGTTAAATGCTCCAACTACTACCACCATCATCATCTTCAGCTTAGAGGCAATCACTGCACAGATAGAAAGTCTGAGTAGCAGAGGGTGAACGCTTAGGCGGTGTTGTACTTTGTCTTGTACTCTGTCTCTGTTATATGAAGGCTAAATATTCTTGATGAAATCATGCCTGGAAGAACCAGAGCAAGATAATGTGGAAGATCACGGGGACAGGACTCGCAACTACTGAAGCCTGGTGTTCCTGGGCAGGATTCTGACAAGCCCTCACCTACTAATACTGAACTGGTTGGACGATGATGTTTAAAAGAGCCCATGCATTTTCTATAACTGAAGCTAGAGAGTCTGACATTTCAGCTGCATTTCAAAAGATGTCAATTGGAGTGCATGGTGGTCGGAGATGTGACTTCTACACCACCACACGAGCTGCCGCCTCTCCACCACCCGAGTTGCAGCACCCCCCACCTTCTGTCTCTTTCCAATTCTCCTACAGAATGAAAGTCCACAAGGACAAGGTCCTCTCCCCTCTGTAACAGTCTGTCATTGTAATGTTTTTTGGTAAACAATATTTATTACTTTGTATGTAACCCCTTGTCATGTAAAGTACCATGGAATTAATGGTGCTATATAAATAACTAAATAATAATAATGATACTATATGGGTGTTTCCACGAGACAATCCATCAAACATGTTATTGAAGGAATTTTTTTTTCTGACAACTCTGTTCAGCTGTGCAGAAACTATGTCAACTTGGTAGCTAGACCCCAGTGGGTGTTGGCACAGTGTCATGTTGACTACAGTCTCCAGATATTATTTAGGTCCCTAATCTCACCTCTACTTCAGCAACATGATGAATTAATGGGAAAAGCACTTGGTATTGGTGTAGCTGTTGTTTTCTTGCCAAAGAAACTCAATAACATCAATGAGGTGGTTAGTCGCAAATGGAATGGAGATATAGTAAAGATGACAATTGACAAGTAGTTTCACATTTGAGGTAAAGCACGCTTCAACAAGTTGCTATAACTCTTACAACATTATATTCCAAAGCCTTGATGAAAAAGGTTAATATTTTGTGAAGCAAATAGGTATGAATAATTAATCACACAAATGATGTTACATAATTCTAAACATACACAACCTATCAGTGGGTAAATTGTTTTCCCCCGAAAATTTTTAGTTTGAGAATAGTGTAATCTTGTGGAATGATATGAGCCACAAAGTCCTTCAAATTGAAACTGTTCTGGATGTACTGTACAATTTTCTCTAGAAAATTGGAAGTACATGCCTTCTATGCTGCTTGCATTAAAGAACTGATTTGCCACATATGTATGGAGTCAGGATGAGAGGGCTGCAGGTACCTGTGCTGCGCCGTGTCCGGAACTGTCAAGGCTGTTTCCCCTGTTTTCCCGTGGAAGGAATAGGGGAACCGACAGGCCCCATTACACAGAAAGAGGGGTCGTGTTTAGACAGGGAACTTGGCTGGAAGCTGAGGGGAATAAAAGCAAAGCAGGAGTGAGTCACCAGCTGTGACCATGTGAGCAGCAAGGGGGGCAGTGCACTATGCACCCAAAGCGCAGACGCTGCGGTGAAATGCAGTAGACAGACAGACCCGGTGACCTAGAGGCAGGGGGCTAGCATCAGAGAAAGCGGGCAAGACAGTAAAGATTTTTGGCATGGACAAGCAGCGCATAGGAGGCTGAGTAGAGCAGTGGCGCTGCTAAGGACTGTTCCCGTTGTCTCCAGCCACTAAAAGCGGTACTGCCATTTAGCAAGGTGCTGTTTGCCCAGTAAGCGCCAGAGAGTGAGGTGCTGTGCGCTCCTTGACCGTGAGTACAGCGCATGTGCGCAGTAGAGAGAGCCAGTTCATGCCACGTGTTCAGCGTGGATAACCAATAATTATAAGGCACAGAGGAATGACAGAGGACATTGGTACAATCAGCAAGGAACTCCCTCAGAATATTCCAAAACTTTATACTACTTGTGAGAGTCCCCTGCGCCTCAGGGACAGGGCGATGGGAGGGTCTGAGAAAACTCTCCCCAAACTTTGCCAGTGTTCCATTGCCTTTGCTGGCTTGGAGTTGTGTCTCTCTCACCTGTACTCCTTGCTTGGCCAACAAACTGTGACCTCTGCTGCCAGCGTTTTCAGATGTGAATTTTTTTAATAATTCCGCCAGAAGGGCCCTCTGTTTCTCCAACATTTTAGTCACCTATCAGCCTCTGGAATAAGAGATGTAAAGTTCTCCTTGTAGCATGGGTCTAGAAGTGTCACCAATCAGTATTGCCCGTCACCCAAAATTTTGATAATGCGAGGGTGACAGGAAAGGCAGCGTAACATAATCTCAGCCATGCATGCAAGAATGCTAACAGTCAATACTTCTGTGTCCTCACCAAGAGGACAACTGACCATACTCTCCTCCTCCTCCTTGTCATCAGACCTCCAACACTTAGAACTAACCTCAGTAATATTGTAAAAACATCATTGTAGATACTTTCTTGTAAATGCACCCCTGTATTTTTTATCTCAACCACGTCATTTTAGATTGTAAGTTGTCACGAGCAGGATTGTTTTGTTTGGGTTTAATTATTGATATCATTGTTACTTAGTGTAGATTGTAAGCTGTCACCAGCAGGGTAGTATTATTTTGGTTTAATTATTGGATTATTGTTATCATTGTTCCTTAGGACTGTTGTGTTTGAAACTGTTAAACTGTAGATATGTTTTCGCTCTATAATAACTCTCAATCTTCAAATTAGAATACAAGTAAGCAGGATGGAGATGTTAATTATGGTGTCATTGACGCTCACCCTCTTTGTGGATTCCTCAAAGTTTTGGAGGATGTTACATATGTCATATCACTACTCAGATGTAATGTGTGAAGACCGAACTGAATACCGACAACCTTGTTGATGCTGGTAGACTAATCATCAACTGCCCTTTCTGCTCGCAAATCCTTTCCAAGATCTGCAGTGTAGAGTTCCAAGGCCTGGGGGCATCACACACCAGTCAGTGAGCTAGAAACTGCAAGCACTGCTGAGTCAAGGGCGGATGAAGCTGTAGCTGATTTACTAAAATGGGTATTTAGAGCATTGTACTTTTCCGAGCATATCTGCCAGATCTGTGTCGCTTTTCATAAAACGTTGACCAATTTGGCTAAGTGCATGAGCCAGGCATGGCACGTGTGTGAGCTCGCCTTGCCACAGAGCAGCCACCAGGTTCCAGCCATTGTCACAAACAACGATGCCTGGCTGTGGGTTCTGCAGTCTCAGTCACCGATCTGCCTGCTCTTTCAAAGCTGTTCACAATGCTTAAGCATTGTGGGGTTTGTTACAGAAGCATATTGGCTTCAACACAGCCTGTTCCGCTTTGATTAGGCAATGCTGCAGTGCTTCCAGCTTGTCACTGATGTGCTATGTGCTACCTTTTGTAGCTGGAAACTGAAGAGGAGGCGAAGGAGGAGTAGGAGCTGTGTTATGATTAGGTAACCGAGGAGGATAATGGGGAATTGATTAGGCAACCAGATAACCAGAGAGGTTGGTAGCTAGCGGATTGCAGACCCCTAAACTGACAACACAACTAGAATTAGCCATGGGACATCCCTACGATGCCCTAGATGCCTCGTCACGGCCACAGAATTAACTAAGCCTAAAGAGAGAAATGAGAAAGCTAAACTGCCCTGGAGTAGAACCCCAAAGGAATAGATAGCCCCCAAACATATATTGCCGGTGAGACAAGATGAAGCACAAAACACAGGCAGAGAATAGAGTAAGCAAATGATGGGGCCCCAACTGTCTAGATAGGACAGGACAGGAAAGGATACTGTCTGCAATCATGCAAAAAACCCTAAGAAAAATCCAACACTTCTGATATGCAAAAATACTGAGGCCACATGACCTCTCCCCCACTAGATCAGAATTCTGGTTACTAAAAAGACTAACATATGTTGTGGCATATGGAACAGGGTCCAGCACAGGTCCCAACAGGGAACCAGGCTGAACTCACACCAGCTAAGCAAAAATCAGAGACAAGCAAAAATGGATCCAATGCAAAAAAAGATTCAAGAAGACAAATAACTTATCTGAAATGCAGGATGGAGCAGGAGACAAGCAGACTTCAAAATATGCTCAGGAAGCAAACCAATTCACCAGCAAGAGCTGAGGGAAGGTTGTTCACTTAACCCCTTAGTGACAGAGCCAAAATTTTAAATCTGACCAGTCTCAATTTATCTGGTAATAACTCTGGAACGCTTCAACAAATCCCAGTGATTTTGAGTTTTTTTTTCGTGACACATTATACTCTATGATAATGGTAAATTTAGGTTGATATGTTTTGTGTTTATTTATAAAAAATATCAGAAATTTGAGAAAAATGTTAAAAAATAAGCAATTTTCAAACTTTGAATGATTATCCCTTTAATCCAGATAGTCATACCATAGAAAAACATTAATAAATAACATTTCCCACATGTCTGCTTTACATCAGTACCATTTGTAAAATGTTATTTTATTTTATTAGCCTTTTAAGAGGTTTAAAAAGCAGTAATTTTTCATTTTTTCAAGGAAATTTACAAAATGTATTTTTTTTTAAGGGACCTAACCATGTTTGAAGTGACTTTAGGGGTCCTATATATTGGAAAACCCCAAAAGTGATACCATTTTAAAAACAGCACCTCCTGACATATTGAAAACTGCTGTCAGGTAGTTTATTAACCCTTCTGGTGATTTTCAGGAATTAATGCAAAGTTGCACGTCAGGAATGAAAATGTGTATTTTTACCACCAAAATGGCACTAACTTCTGAACAGGTTACAGCAGCCATCGGACTCTAAGGCCACTATTTGGTCATAAATTGCAATGGCAAACATTAGGACCACACAATCATGATCTCAGGGTGCCGATGGGGATAAAGAGGGAGAAGCCACACTCTGTTAACCATTTATATGATGTAGTCACTATTGACAGCAGCATCTAAGGGGTTAAATAGATTTGGATGTTGAAAACACTGATAGTGGCTATTGGAGCAATTTGTCAGCTAGAGTGTACAGCCAACAGCTACTGGATAGTCCTCTGTATGGGGATGCTATTCTCTTATATCTCAGGTCAGTTAAAAGACGTATTGGCGGTCATTAAGGGGTTAAATCTCTCCAGTCTGTAACACCTGACCTTCAATCATCCTGCTCAGGTGATTGACTTCTGTCAGCTAGACCAGCTCCATTACCAGCGGCAACCAGAGGGAGCCCAAACTCAGAAGCCAGGTCAAAAGTGTTCACAACAGAGCTGTACACTGTGGGGGCAATCCAGATTGACAAAGGGCACACAATGCTTGGTGTTTGGGAGGACAGGCACCATACCAAGGTTGGAGAGGGTCCCGGCTTCCACTATATTAACCCAGTGTACCCGCAGTGCGATATACCATCCCTGACCACAAGCACTTGTCCACGTGTTTGTGGTTAAGTGGACTTTCCAAGTACCAGCATTGTTGATGGCACAGGTAATGTTGTGGGACACATGCTTGCTTGTCTAATATCATGACAGCAGACAGGGAGAAATAGTGCTGGGTGGGGACCGAGTACCTTGTTACGGTCACCGCAATCAAGTTGCGGAAAGCGTCCATTTCCCAAGAGCCTAGAATGCAACATTTCGAGTACAAGCAGAAAACAAATTTGTGAATTTAGTACTGTGGCCTGTGGGCCGTTGGCTGCGTCTTTCCGCTTATGGTCCAATGACTAGGGTATGGACAGCTGAAAGCTGCACTGGGACAAGGATGTGGACGTGCTTGATTATGGTGACTGTGGTTGATTAAGGTGCAGGGCAGGAGGCATCTTCACATGCACCATGGACAGGGGATTGGCTTGCATGCACAACAGCGGATGAAGCAGTAGTATCACCCGCAGACACTGTTCATGGAGCCTGGTGATACTACTGGTAAGGCTGGTAGTTTTACTCCCCCTGCAGATGTGGCCATGGCCAGAGGTGCAAATGTCCTTTTTGGGGTTATCGGCAGACTATAAAAAACAAGAAGACGGGTAGGGACATTCATTGTCTCCCTCTACCACACCACCTCCTCACCTCAACACCTGTCTTTCGTTGTTCACCAAGGCTCTGTTCTATGACCCCTACTCTTCTCCATCTACACCTTCGGCCTGGGCCAGCTGATGTAATGGCACAGTTTGCAATATCATCACTATGCCGTTGACACGCAGATCTACCTATCTGTACCTGACATCACCTCCTTACTGACCAGAATCATACGTCTTCCCGCATAATCATCTTTTTTTTCTGCTTGCTTTCAAAAAGTGGACATGGACAAATCAAAATACATCTTCTGTCAAGCATCTCACACTGAGTACACCAGAGAGCTGTGTATGCCTCATTCGGTACCACTTTAGTAAGAGGTAAATTTTGACCTGGAGAAAATGATTTTCAAGACATTGGTTGCCTTTTGGGAAAAATTTTTGCAGCTGCGATCTTCACCTTCTTGGTTTGGATTTGGAAAATTTCTAAGTTGTCATCAATACAATCATTGTCCATATGTTGTAAAGAGGAAATCAGGTTTTTCAAAGGGTCATGGTTATTTACGTTTTGTGGCATTCCTATATCAGTGTTGGTTACACTCGGACAATTAATTTTAGACTATGACATTTGTATATTATTGGTAATAGTATGGGTGAAGATGAAGAAGCTTGTTGCACGGGTGTGTTTATAGATACGGACGGTGCACTCCTCTTTAAACTTAGTTTTTCACGAGCATCCATCAGTTTGTTTGGTTTTCCTCCTGCACTGATCTGCTTTCTATAATTCAGCATCTCACGAACATGTTGCACTTTGCCCTTTATACAGACACGTACGTGTTTGACAACATATTTTGGATGGGCATTTCTTAGGGTGAGTCTCATACGCGCATCTGGTACACTGATTTTATGACGGGCATGAAACCGATGATGGTAATTGATGGTGGCGAAATGATGATTCATTGTTGGCTGTATCATGGATCTCATACCTCCCATAGCCACAGCTGTTATTAATATTATTAATTAATTAATTAATTAGTACTTTCCCATTCCTGTCATCACTTCATTTAACGATTTGTCCACCATATTTTTACTAAAAACCTGCACCTTCCCATCAGTAACTGTGTATAAAACCATGTTACAGTTTTGCAAGGTGTTTATGATGCCCCCCCCTAAAAAAAGGCCACACTATGTTGATATCTGCCCCCAGGGACAAATGTTTGCCAGCCCATACACTTAGTGTACGGGCATTCCAAGTCTGGGAGACCCGCTCCTATAAATTGGGCATAGTTTTTAATCAGGCTTTCCTCCACGTCTCATCAACCACTGCCACTAGATCACCAGCGTTAACATGTTCCGTGCTGCTACAGCCAGTGTCGAATTCTGAACAAGGGTGGATGTTTTTTCAGGGGAAAATGTTTGTCTGCCCAATACACTTAGAGTATGGGCATTACAAGTCTAGGAGACCCGCTCCTTTTTAATGAAACATTTTTTGTTAAGAGGTCCTCCTACATGTTTCTTCCAAGGGGGGATTGGGGTTATTGGGGTGCATATGACTTAGTATCAGGGCAGGCCTTGCAGTCAATGCATAAGAAAACAGAGTGGGAGTACAAAATTAATAATGTGAAGTGGATTTTCCTGGGCCCATCCAGTACCTGGGTTCAAAGGCTTATTGGGGTGCATATGACTTGGTAGCAGGGCAGGCCTTGCAGTCAATGCATAAAAAACAGAATGGGATTACAAAATGAATAATGTGAAGTGGATTTTCCTGTGCCCATCCAGTATGTGGGTTCAAAGGCATATTGGGGTGCAGATAACTTGGCAGCAGGGCAGGCCTTGCAGTCAATGGATAAGAAAAGAGTTTGGGATTACGAAATGAATAATGTGAAGTGGATTTTCCGGTAGCCATCCAGTACGTGGCTATAAAAGCTTATTGGGGTGCATGTAACTTTGGGGCAAGCCAGGCCTTGCATTTAATGCAAAATTTTTTGTGGAAATCCTCTTGGACATCTCGTGAAAGGGGTATTGGGGTGCGTCGCAATTCTTGGCAGCTCATTCACTCACTGCATAGGCAATAACAGTTTAGGAGACCCACTATTTAACAATCGCCCTTTAAGAAGATTAATGCCGCCTGATGCCCCTGTAAAAAGCCCTTGTTCTCCTGTAATAAAAATAAAATTAAAAAACAACAATATACCATACCTGTCTGTCCTTGTGTCCCACTCTGTATTCTATATCTGGGGGATATACACTTTTCAACCTGGATGATGCTAAGATGTAGGTGTCGGGCCGAAAAACCACTGGTGAATGAGGAGACTCTGCCAGCGCCTGACCCGCGATGAAGTCTGGAGTGTGGGAAAATGAACTGCAGCTTCTGCAGTGATTTTACAGAATGAATTACTGACTGTTCTTCTATGTATATGTATCTCTATATCTCTCTCTGCAATATAAGTATATATATATATATATGTGTGTGTGTGTCTGTCACTGATATATATATATATATATATATATATATATATATATATATTGTGTATATATATATATGCTTCAAGTGAAAAAAGGTCCAGCTCCAGGAATAAAATTCAATGCTTTCATTAATAAACATTTAAAAAAAAAAAACATATACATAGCTGCTGTGATCATATAATCGGTATATCCCTTAGACGCATGGGGATAATTCAGAGGAGCTCTGTACGCGTTTCAAGCATAAACTGCTCTTAGACTTACACAGCAGCCATGTATATATATTTTTTTTTAAAAGTTTATTAATAAAAGCATTGAATTTTATTCCTGGAGCTGGACTTTTTTTCACTTGAAGTATTCAAAGACGTTTCTGGCAGAGACGTGTCCGTGCTCGGATGTATTGAAGTTAAGGATGAACCACGAGGGGTGAGCTGAATATTTTTTCTTCTTTGCATATATATATATATACTAGCTGAAGAGCCCGGCACTGCCCGGGCATAGTAACTAACTGTAGTTAGTTATAGCAAATTATAATTATCCTCCATCCCATAGTCCCGTGCCCATATACCCATCATACATATCCACGATCCCATAGGCCCCTGGTCATATACCGATCATACATATCCTCATCCCATAGTCGAGTGCCCATATACCCATCACACATCCTCCATCCCATAGTCCCATGCCCATATACCCATCACACATCCTCCATCCCATAGTCCCATGCCCATATACCCATCATACATATCCTCCATCCCATAGTTGAGTGCCCATATACCCATCATACATATCCGCCATCCCATAGTCCCGTGCCCATATACCCATCATACATATCCTCATCCTATAGTCGAGTGCCCATATAACCATCACACATCCTCCATCCCATAGTCCCATGCCCATATACCCATCATACCATCATACATATCCGCCATCCCATAGTCCCATGCCCATATACCCTTCATACATATCCTCCATCCCATAGTCCAGTGCCCATATAGCCATCACACATCCTCCATCCCTTTTGTGAGTTCATTTTTCCCTTCACCATTGAGGTCTGATGAACTCCCTCCTCTGGTGATGGAAGGTAGTGAGGCTGATTACCAAACACATGGGCAGCTAGATGATGACTGGGTGGCTGGAATTGAGGACTGGATATAAGGCTGCTGACGCCCTTCTTCCTGTCACATTTAAAATTCATAATGTGTTTCATAAGTCCTTGTTGAAGAGGTTTGTTGAACCAGTAGTTCCTGTGGTGGCACCTCCTGACCCTATATTGGTTGAAGGTAACATGGAATATGAGGTAGAGAAGATACTGGATTCCCGTCTGGCTAGACGGAGACTCCAGTATTTGGTTAAGTGGAAGGGTTATGGTCAGGAGGATAATTCCTGGGGTGAGCTGAACTCCATTTTTGTCTCTGATCTGTTGATATTTTGCTCTGTCTTCAGAATATACCTGAGTGCTGATATAGTCTTTTGAAGCCTAGCGACTTCAGGGCCTGTTTTTCCTATCAGTCGGTTGGCTCATTTTGATAGGGTTTTTGCGGATGGCAGACAGCAGCTTTCCTATCCTGTCCTATGTAGTTAGCTTGGGCCCCATCATTTGCTCAACCTATCTTTCTATCTGTGCTAGTGTTTTCATCTTGCTTCACAGTCATTATATGTTGGGGGCTGCCTTTTGCTTTGGGGTCTGCTCTGGGGCAGTTTAGTTTTTCCCCTTTCTGTCTTTAGGCTATATAGTTCTCCGGCTGTGATCGAGGGGTCTAGGGCACCGTAGGAACCCCCCACAGCTACTGCTAGTTGTTGTGGATAGGTTCAGGGGTCTGCAATCCGATAGCTGCCAACCTCTCTGGTTTTTCTGGACTTATCTGGTATTTTGTTTTTTCCTCCTTCGGTGACTCATCATAACACATGCCATAGTCAACCATTATGACATCATAATGAGCAGCGGGGCTTGCAACCTATGATGACATCAGCGTCGCCATGGCAACCATTGTGACATCATAATGAGGGGCGGGGCTTGATACACACACTTTTTCCCCATTATGTAGATAGGGGCAAAATTGTTTGGTGAATTGGAACGCGCGGGGTTAAAATTTTGCCTCACAACATAGCCTTGGACGCTCTCGGGGTCCAGACGTGTGACTGTGCCAAATTTTGTGGCTGCAGCTGCGACGATGTGGATGCCAATCCCGGACATACACACATACATACATACACACACATACACTTGAGCTTTATAGATAGACTAGCTCAAGAGCCCGGCGCTGCCCGGGCATAGTAACTAACTGTGGTTAGTTATAACAAATTATAATTATCCTCCATCCCATAGTCCCGTGCCCATATACCCATCATACATATCCACGATCCCATAGGCCCGTGCCCATATACCCATCATACATATCCTCCATCCCATAGTCCAGTGCCCATATACCCATCACACATCCTCCATCCCATAGTCCCATGCCCATATACCCATCATACATATTCTCCATCCCATAGTCCCATGCCCATATACCCATCACACATCCTCCATCCCATAGGCCTGTGCCCATATACCCATCATACATATCCACGATCCCATAGGCCCGTGCCCATATACCCATCATACATATTCGCCATCCCATAGTAGAGTGCCCATATACCCATCACACATCCTTCATCTCATAGTCCCATGCCCATATACCCATCATGCATATCCTCCATCCCATAGCCCCGTGCCCATATACCCATCATACATATCCGCCATCCCATAGTCCCGTGCCCATATACATATCCGCCATCCCATAGTCCCGTGCCCATGTACCCGTCAAACATATCCTCCATCCCATAGTCAAGTGCCCATATACCCATCACACATCCTCGATCCCATAGTCCTGTGCCCATATACCCATTATACATATCCTCCATCCCATAGTCGAGTGCCCATATACCCATCATACATATCCGCCATCCCATAGTCCCGTGCCCATATACCTGTCATGCATATCCTTCATCCCATAGTCAAGTGTCCATATACCCATCATACATCCTTCATCTCATTGTCCCATGCCCATATACTCATCATACATATCCTCCATCCCATAGTCCCGTGCCTATATACCCATCATACATATCCTCCATCCCATAGTCCCGTGCCCATATACCCATCATACATATCCGCCATCCCATAGTCCCGTGCCCATATACCCGTCATACATATCCTCCATCCCATAGTCCCATGCCCATATACCCATCATACATATCCACCCATCCAATAGTCCCGTGCCCATATACCCGTCATACATATGCTCCATCCCATAGTCCAGTGCCCATATACCCATCACACATCCTCCAACCCATAGTCCCGTGCCCATATACCTGTCATACATATCCTCCATCCCATAGTCCAGTGCCCATATACCCATCACACATCCTCCATCCCATAGTCAACCATTATGACATCATAATGAGCGGCGGCAGAGCTTGCAACCTATGATGACATCAGCGTCACCATGGCAACCATTGTGACATCATAATGAGGGGTGGGGCTTGACACGCACACACTTTTTCCCCAGTATGTAGATAGGGGCAAAATTGTTCGGTGAATTGGAATGCACGGAGTTAAAATTTCGCCTCACAACATAGCTTAGGACGCTCTCGGGGTCCAGATGTGCGACTGTGCCAAATTTTGTGGCTGTAGCTGCGACAGTGCGGATGCCTATCCCAGACATACACACATACACACACACACATACATACATACATACATACATACATACACACTTTGAGCTTTATATATTAGAAGATATATATATGTATGTATTCTATGTGTATATATCTATTCATTTCTAAGCTGTCAGTGTGATTTTACTGTAGCCGCATATGAATTGCCGGCTTTTCAAAGGACACCGTTGCATAAAAATCGGATGGTGCGAGTGCTGTCTGATTTTTTACTCACATCCATAGACTTTCATTGGCGAGTCTCGGCCGATATACGCAGCAAATCACAGCATACTGTGATTTCACTCGCACGTATAATATGGCCGAGAAAAAAAACTGTGATGGGAGCTGCCCCACAGATTAACAGCGGTACGAGTGCTATGCGATATTTTATCGCATAGCACTAATCCATATTCCTCACTAGTGTGACTCTGGCCTAACAAGATACGTAGTTGTTGAGTGGGGGTGTTGGAATATGTTTGGTGCAACAACTCTATTCCTGTCGATGAGTGTTTTGATGCTAAATTTGTATGCTGTTCATAAAGTTAGAACAAAAAAAACTCCCAGAGGCTCACAAAGGAAGAGCATGTAACTGTATTTCCTGTTTTCCTTTGTCTGTGTATGAGAGAAGCAGCCTACTGTAGATGGTGCACAGATAGAGACACATAAATGATTTATTCCTGATCTATTAAGCTTATCATATATTGTTTCGGTTTGTTCCTGAGTAAAGAAGCTCTGTTGTCACGCACTTGGAGCATATCCTGAATAATCCGCTGCTAACACTTTATTATTTAAAAGAAATAAACACAGTTATACTCACTTAATGCCTATTCCACCAAAGTCCTCGTACTCCTGTAATAAAACTAAAATAAAAAAACAGCAATAAACCATACTTGTCTGTCGTTCTGTCCCATGCCGTAATCCTTGTCTGGGGGATAAACAGTTTTCAACCTGGACGGTGTCAAGATGCGACCATCCAGGCTGAGAACCATTGGTGACTGAGCGACTGCGACTGCAGCCTCAGTAACCGATGGTGAGATCATTGAGGTTACCTCCTATCACTGAGGCTGCTTTCCAAGCCAGGCTGAATTGTACTGACCTAGGTGAGATGCCCGCTAGCAGAGTGAGAGTTTTCCTCGCGGTGCTAGCGGGGATCTCACTGAGGTCACCGTAGTTCAGCTTGGCTGGGAATGCATCCTCAATGACCGGAGGTAACCTACTGTTGATAACGAGCCTTGTTGAAGTTGACAGCTGAGGGTTGTAGCCCCTTTGCTGTGAGTTTTGCCTGGCTGGTTATAAAATATACATGCCTTTTTTTTAATTATTTATTTACAGCGCAGGAGCATCTGATGAATACACACATCAGCAGCTCCTGCTCTTACTGTTATTAGTGGCAGCAGGTGTCGGATGATGGGATCTGTAGTCCCATCAGCTGACACCAGTGACCAGAGGTAAACTTTATACCTCTGATCACAGCTGAGTGCTCACGCTGTCTTTTGACAGCGTGGGAACCGTGGCTCTTTGACCAGCGGGGATGATTTCACCACCAATCAGAAGCGGTGTTTGCCGTGCTGTCATGCACATGACAGCGTGTCAAACAGTGGATGTTCAGGCCCACCATTAATGTGAATGTAAAGTGAGTCAGGGTTCGGGTCCGGGTATTGTTCTGGTACCCAAACCCGAACTTTTTGTAACTGTTCTGCCGAACCTCCAGGACCAAAACACCCAGGGGTCTGCCCATCTCTAGTCTATAGTAATTATATAATTCACTGCACACTCTTGTGGATTATCATGCCAAATAGTTTAAATTTTATTAACACACAATCTGGGAGCTTAACAGAATAATGCAATGGAAGTGATATATAGTCTAGTCTATAGCATGCCATGGTTATGAAAACATAACTGTCTTTTTCTGTGAATTTGTCTATTTACAGGAGCAGATCCTCGTGGAGAAGAGATGTGACAAGCAAGTTTCTCATTGTGTGAGATGTAATAATATAGCTTTCATCTCTTGGTCTAGACTCCTGCATGAGTCTAGTGTGGGCGGATGGGCAGAACAGCTGAGTTTATAACAGAAAAGGTATATCAGCTCCTCATCACAAGGAGAAATGAGAAAAAAAGACAAACATAAAGTTTTGCAATCTCACCCCAGGGAGACATACATGAGTTGAAGCTCAGGATTCGCAGTGCAGAGAAGGTTAAAGAGGGGTATTTTTCATACATTTAATAAACAGAAGGAACCCCTGAAGGTAAATTGATTACAGGTCCTAATGCTGGGACTTTCAGTAATCTTGTGTAAATTATTAAGGATCCTTGCACCACTGCTGGTGAAATAGTTACATGAGTGGTCCTCTGGAATCAGATATACTTAGCATGTGGGTATATAATTCTTGAGTGTTTCTCCATTAAACAAAGTCAATCTGACCAATGAGATTCAAACAGTTCAACATTACTGAGCACATATGTAGATGCTGGACACATGGGACACAAACAGTTTTTTTTCTTTGTTACTTTTACTTAAAAGGGTAGTCTCAAGTCAAAGTAAATTTTATTCTCATTCCCTATTTATTTAGTGCCATAATCAAAACTAATTTCTAATATGCTTGCATTAAAAATTACCTACTGTTCCCTAACTACACTATCAAACTACTTTTCTGCATTTTTCCCCTACTAAGATATTCAAACAAAACATCATAAGGGGGCAGAGGATGCGGTCACCACCACAGCCTCTGCCACTTGCCTGAACTGAAGTGTCATCAATGACACTAGTTTCAGGGCCTAGGCTAATCCCTGCTTTGTCCCCGTGCAGAGCGAGATAAGCACAATCACAGTGCACACTCTGTGTTGTCAGTAGAGATGAGGGAACTTGTTTGGAAAAAAATCCCCAATTTCAATTTCGGCATGAACCTTGCAGATTCAGATTCATGTTCAGATTCCTTAGCATTTTTCCTTATAATAGTCAATATTCGTACACGGTTTGGTAAATTTGCATGGGTTGATATTTCTTATGCTGTCATCTGCATGACAGCATGAGAAACAACGGCGGCTCCGATCAGCGTCAAGATCGTTACGGCGGACAGAGCGCTGCGATTCCCACGCTGTCAGATGACATTGTGAGCCTGGTCATAGGTGTCAGCTGATGGGACTACTGCTCCCATCAGTGTATGCCTGCTAGCGCTGATAACAGCTAGCACTGATAGGAATAGTCAACAGTCGGCGACTGCGCTATAAATAATTTTTTTTTTTTTTAAATTACTTGGGTTACCCTATATTTTGGATAATCAGTCAGACAAAACTGGGAGCTTCTGGCTGCAACCTGTCAGCTGTCAGCGTTGTCTTGGCTGGTTATCAAGAATAGAGGGGTCTCACACCATTTTTTAAATTATTTAAATACTGTATTTTTCGCATTATAAGATGCACCTCTTTCCCCTAAATTTAGGTGGAAAATGGGGGTGCGTCTTATAATGCGGATATACCTTACCGGCTGCAGTGGACCAGAGTGCCAGAGTCGCTGCGAGGAGGCAAAAATGGTGCATTGCTGCAGGCCCCAGGCTGGGATGAGGGGGTGCTCCGATCTGCACTGATGCGGTGCGCTGTTGTGTGGAGGGGCTCCGCCAGCATTTTATGAAAGCCAGGAGCCTCCCTGCATGCCCATTTCTGCGATGTGGTGGCCTCCATGAAAATGGCCTGCCGGGGTGGTGCATGCTCAAATATAGACCATTTTCCTGGACCTCCTGCATCTCATTGCCGAGATCTCAATCTGCGCATGCAACGCCCCTAGAGGCCATTCACCCGGAGGCCGCTGCATCGCAGTAATCGATGTTTGGGGGCTCCCACAAAATGCCGGCGGAGGCCCCTCCGCATCACAGAGCACTGCTGCCATTTTCACCCACAGTGGAATACCCCTTCATCCCAGCCTGCAGCTTGCAGCAAAGCGCCACTCTTGCCTCTTCTAGCAGCGATCCTGAGACCCCGCTTCACTGCAGCCACCATCCCCGGTAAGCAGTAAGACGCATGGATTATAAGAGGCAGCACCATTTTATTAAAAAAGTGTTTTTTTCCTATTTTCTCAAAATTTGCAGTGCGTCTTTTAATCCGGTGCATCTTATAATCCGCAAAATGTGGCAAATAGTTAAAAAAAATGGCTTGAGGTCCCATCCATTTTTGACAACCAGCCAAGCTAAAGCAGATGGCTGGGGGCTGGTATTTTCAGGCTGGGAAGGGGTCATGGATATTAGCCCCCCTAACCTAAAAATAGCAGCCCACAGCTGCCCCAGAAAAAAGTACATCTATTACATGTGCCAATTCTGGTGCTTTGCCCAGCTTTTCCCACTTGCCCTGTGGCAATGGCAAGTGGGGTAATGGTTGTGGAGTTGAATTCATCTTTGTATTATCAGGTAACATCAAGCCCACAGGTCAGTATTGGAGAGGCGTTTATAAGATGCCCCTATTACTAACCCCATAGTCAAGTTGTAAATAAGCACACAACCAGTGAAGCCCTGGTCTCCTGTAAGAAAACAAAAATAAGACAACCATATCCCTCACCTGTTTATCATTTTTTCCCATGCTGTAATCCATTTCTGGGGATAAACAGTTTTAAATCAGGACAGGGCTAAGATGCAAGCATCCAGGTGGAAAATCACCGGAGAATGAGCCACTGCGACTGCAGCCTCAGTGACTAGCGATGAGAAAAAGTATCATGGTGCAGCAGTGAGCTCCGTCAGTTCACTACAGTTCAGATGGTAAACTCACTCACTGAGCTCAATGCTGCACCATGACACTTGCATGGTGCAGCACTGAGCTCAGTGAGTTTGCCATCTGAACTGCGGTGAACTCGCTGAGCTCAGTGCTGCACCGTGACACTTTGTCTGACGGTGTGAGCGAACACTGCAGTTCATTGGCCTGGCTAGGAATGCAGCCTCAGTGACCTGCAGTAACCTTGATGATGTCACTGCTAGTCACTGATACTACACTTGCAGCGGATCATTCTTCCCATGGTTTTCAGTCTGGATGGTCATATCTTGGCACCGTCCAGGTTGAAAACCATTTATTGCAGACATGATATGGTGTGGGACATCTTCACTTTGGAAAGATGAGGGATATAGTTGTTTTTTATTTTTGTTTTTTTGCAGAAGTCCTGGGCATCACTGGAATTAGGTGAATATAACTTTGTTATTTTTAAATAAAAAAGTAAAACTTTGTGTCTGTGTGTTTCTAATAAAGGACTTTATTCTTAGTAATGGGAGTTAGGCAAACAAGTTGGTGAACATTTAAATGTTCGCAGATCCAAACCGAATGTCAAAAGGTTTGTTCATCTCTAGTTGTTGACTCAGATCAGCAGTAACAAACCAGCAACAGATCGATGTCACACAACCTGGCTCACAAAAGCCAGGGAAGTCACCCGCGTTAGCGGCACCCTGATGACACCCCAGGGTGGCTTCCTGATGACACTTCATTTGAGTATCGCAACGTGTATTGGGATACTCATTGGAAGCGCCATCAGAATAGAAATAGGGAAATAAAAGTAGAAAAGCATTTAGATAGTGTAGTTATGGAAGGATAAGGAATTTTTGATGCTAGTATATTAGACATTGGTTTAGATTATGGCATTAAATAGATAGGGATTTGGAACAAAATTTTCTTTGACTTCGAACCTCCCCATTGAAGAGTCAACACAAATTGTGCCTCAGAAATACCCCAAAAAACATAATGCAAACAGCCATTTAAAAAAAACTGAAAACTAAAGTAAGATTTTTTTCTTTGTCTGGTAATGATAGCTATCCATCGGTAAAATTTCTTAAACAAAATGCTAGGAAAACATGAAGAAGCATGAAACTAAACATATATCGAATTTTTGCTTTCTTACAACAGTTCAGCACAAGCTTGCTGTTCATGTGTATCTCCCTGCGGAAGGATTCCACAAATACCAGGTTATTATTTTGTAAGCATGTAAACAGTACAAAGACAAAAAGTTCTGTATATTACTAAGGGCATAGCGTGACTTGTGAATATGGAAAATTGTCATTAAAAGGGTTGTCTGATCCAAACATATAAGTATGCAGTCAGACTCTATGTGACTGCAGACTTATGAATCCCCCCAGTGCACGCTCCCGTTTCTGAATCATGACCGACGCAGCCTTGCTCTATCATGCATATCCTCCGGTCCCAATTCAGAAAGCGGCAAATCATTAATAAGTCTGCAGTCACACAGAGTGACTGCAGACTAAGGGTGTGTGCATACGCTGCGGACTGTGCTGTGAAATTTTCCACGCAGATTTGTGTAAATGCGCAGGTAAAGCCACAGGTCAAAAGACCTGCGGTTTATTTGAAGATTTTTTGCGGTTTAGCCTGCGGTTTGACACCTGTCATGGAGCAGGTGCCAAGCCGCAGCGGAATCACAAAGAATTGACATGCTGCGGATTTGAAACTGCAGCAAATGCGATCGGAAAATTCCACGGATTTCATTTTCCATTGATTATAATGGTACTGTACACCGCAGCAGAAACTGCTGCGGATCCGCAGGACCAAATCTGCTGCGGATGAGCAGCAGAATCCGCAGCGTGTGCACACACCCTTATTGGCTTGGATTGAACAACCTCTTTAATTTCACAAATACTGCAAAATCAGATTGCATCTTGTTCACTGGTTCTACTTGCAGATCACAGATATGGAGATAATTGACCTAGCACATACTGATCCATACTTCTAATGGCCTGAATTTGCTTATAAAGGGCCTGAGTGAGGATCTGAGCCAAAAGTTATTGCTAAAAATAAGTGCATTAGTAATTCTACATATGTTAGGCAACAAAATGCATACCCTGAAAATGCAAATGCAGTAATTGCTTCAGAAACAAATAATTAAAATAATGTCCTTGATTAAAATTAAATAAATATCAAATAGAGATGATCAAATTTATTAGATGTGAATTGAATTCAAGTAGAATAATATGAAATTCACAAAACCGAATTTGAACAATGTGCAATTTAATTTTGGCAAATCAACAAAAGAATAATAATAATAATAATAATAATAATAATAATAATCTTTATTTATATAGCGCCAACATATTCCGCAGCGCTTTACAGTTTAACAGTTTCAAAACACAAGTCATAAGTAACAACGCTAACAATACAATAATTAAAGCAAAATAAGACGAAATAAGACGACCCTGCTCGTGAGAGCGTACAATCTACAATGAGGTGAGGGAGATACAGAGTACAGGTGTGTATTTACAATGATGTATTTACAATGAAGGTCCAGCCATCTTGCAGGAGTGAAGGATGGATGGAGATAGTGAATGGGCTACGCACGCACACTTACACAGAGAATGACTTTGATTAGTGAATGTGATAGGCCGCTCTGAACAGGTGTGTTTTGAGGGAGCGCCTAAAACTATGCAAATTGTGGATAGTCCTGATTTCTTGGGGTAGAGCATTCCAGAGGATAGGAGCAGCACGGGAGAAGTCTTGGAGTCGGGAGTGGGAGGTACGGATTAGTGCAGAGGTTAGTCGAAAGTCGTTTGCAGAGCGCAGCGATCGGCTAGGCCGATAGACAGAAATGAGAGAAGAGATGTAAGGGGGTGCCGCACTGTGGAGAGCTTTGTGGGTGAGAACAAGTACTTTGAATTGGATCCTATAATGAATGGGCAGCCAATGTAAGGACTGGCGAAGAGCGGACGCGTCCGAGTACCGATTACCCAGATGGACGATCCTGGCTGCTGCATTGAGTATGGACTGGAGAGGGGATAGTCGAGTGACGGGGAGGCCAATTAATAGAGCGTTGCAGTAATCCAGGCGAGAGTGGATCAATGCAACAGTGAGGGTTTTTGTTGTTTCCATAGTGAGAAAAGGGCGGATTCTAGAGATGTTCTTTAGGTGTAAGCGGCAAGAGCGGGCAAGGGATTGTATATGGGATGCAAAGGAGAGATTGGTGTCAAACATAACACCCAGACAGCGCACCTGCTGCCGGGGTGTTATTGTGGTACCACCCACGGAGAAGGAAATGTCAGATTTAGGGAGGTTAGTAGACGGCGGGAGCAGAAGAAGTTCAGTTTTGGAGAGGTTGAGTTTCAGATAGAGAGCGGACATGATATTGGAGACTGCGGACAGACAGTCACTGGCGTTCTGTAGTATAGCGGGGGTAAGGTCGGGGGAAGACGTGTATAGTTGTGTGTCATCAGCATAAAGATGGTACTGAAAGCCAAATCTGCTGATGGTCTGTTCAATTGGGGCCGTGTAGAGAGAGAAAAGAAGGGGGCCAAGGACTGAGCCCTGAGGTACCCCGACAGCAAGAGGAAGAGGAGATGACGTGGAGCCAGAGAACAAAACACTGAAGGAGCGGTCAGAGAGATAGGAAGAGAACCAGGAGAGTGCAGTGTCCTTAATGCCTAGTGACTGGAGCCTAGAGAGTAGGAGATGGTGGTCAACAGTATCGAAAGCTGCAGATAGGTCAAGAAGAATGAGCAGAGAGTGGTCACCGTTACGTTTTGCTGTCAGAAGGTCATTGGTCACTTTGATGAGTGCAGTTTCAGTCGAATGTAGGGGGTGGAAGCCGGACTGTGAAGGGTCTAGAAGGGAGTGAATGGAGAGGTAACGGGTAAGGCGGGAGTAAACTAGGCGTTCCAAAAGTTTAGAGATGAAGGGGAGATTGGAGACTGGTCTGTAGTTGTTTGTGCAGGATGGGTCGAGAGCAGGTTTCTTTAGTAGTGGAGTAACGATGGCGTGTTTGAAGGAGGATGGGAAAATGCCCGAGGAGAGGGAGAGATTAAAGATTGTAGTTAGGTGGGTTGTGACGACTGGAGAGAGAGACTGGAGGAGATGTGAGGGAATGGGGTCGGTAGTGCATGTAGTCGGACGAGAAGAAGAGAGGAGTCTGGAGACTTCTTCTTCTGTTATGGGATCAAATGTGGAGAGTGAGCCAGGGGAGATGTAGGAAGGGATGGGAGTCACAGCACTTGGTGGTTGGGAGCAGATTTCTTGACGGATATTATCTATTTTTTCTGTAAAGTGGGAGGCCAGGTCATCAGCACAAATGTCTGTGATAGGGGCTTGTGCTTTTGGCCTGAGGAGGGAGTGAAAAGTGTCAAAAAGTTTTTTGGGGTTGTTGGCTAGTGAGGAGATCAGGGTGGTGAAGTAGGTCTGTTTGGCAAGGTGAAGGGCAGCGTTATAGGTTCTTAACATAAATTTGAAGTGGATGAAGTCTTCTGGTGTGCGGGTTTTTCTCCATAGGCGTTCAGCACTCCTGGAGCATCGCTGGAGAAGTTGAGTTTGCAATGTGAGCCAGGGCTCTTTTACTCTGTGTTTGGAGGTTCTGAGGGTGAGGGGAGCTACTTGGTCAAGGGTGCTTCTAAGAGTGTCATTGTAGTGATGAACAGCCAGATTAGGACAGGAAAGAGAGGAGATTGGGGACAGAGATGAGTGTAGGGAATCTGAAAGTGTCTGAGGGTTAATAGCTTGTAGATTTCTGACTGTGTGGTAGGTAGGAATGAGCTGGGGAGAGAATGTTGTGGTCAGAGAGTGGAAGCGGTGAGTTGTTTAGGTGGGAGATTGAACAGAGCCGGCAGAAGACCAGATCAAGGGTGTTACCGTCCTTATGTGTCTCAGAGGTTGAAAGCTGTGAGAGGCCTAGAGAGGTGGTTAGTGATAGATGCTGGGATGCAGATGTGGAATTAGGGCTGTTAATGGGGATGTTGAAGTCTCCCAGGATGAGGGTTGGTAGTTCTGAGGACATGAAGTGTGGCAGCCAGGCTGAAAAGTGGTCAAGGAAGAGGGTGGGTGAGCCTGGGGGCCGGTATATGACCGCTACCCTGAGGGAGAGGGGACGGAAGAGCCTGATGGTGTGGACCTCAAAAGAAGGGAATAAGAGTGATGGGACTTCGGGGATGACCTGGAAAGTGCATTGTGGGGACAGGAGTATGCCAACTCCACCACCAGGTCTGTTTGTGGGTCTCGGGGAGTGAGAGAATTGTAAGCCACCGTAGGAAATGGCAGCAGGAGAGACAGTGTCAGAATCCGGAATCCAGGTTTCAGTGAGGGCCAACAGATTAAGAGAGTTGTTCAGAAAGTAGTTGTGTAGGAAAGGAAGCTTGTTACAAGCAGACCGTGGATTCCAGAGGGCACAATTAAAAGATTGAGATGAGGGAGTGCAAGTAATGTTAATCAGATTATTGTGGTTTCAATATGAGGTAGGGTAGGGGTCGAGGTTGGGGGATGGTGGACCAGGGTTGGGGGAGATGTCCCCTGAAATCAGTAGGAGAAGGAAGATAAAGAGCCAATAGTTGTTGGAATTGTAAGTAGTTTTTTTCTGCGATGTGTTTGGGCAAGATGGGCTGAGGTTTCTCAGGAAGGTGAGGAGTGTGTGGGAGCTGTACATGGGAGAGGGAAGTATAGAGGGGCTGATGTGTATGAGTCGTGATGGAGGGGGGATAGGGTGATGAATGTGGATGGCAAGGGAACACAGGAGGATAAAAATAAAGCACATGGTTAAAGGGGAAGGCAAGGTGTGGGTTACCTGACTCCTGCCCTGACTAACTGCCATGTATAACTGCCGTTTTGCTGGATGCTTATCTTCTGTGATGCTTTGCTTATGGGATGCTTGCGTGCTGTACCCCACACTGCGTGCTTCCCCTTAGCAACTACTACATATATAGGCCACACTACAGGGTCAGGAGAGAGGGATTGTGGGAGATGGTTGGGTATAATTTGGCAGCTGGGGCCAGCACACCAGGGGATGGTTAGATGATCAAAGGCACTAGACCAAGATGTGGCAAAATGCTATAGCACCTTCCACCTGATAAGATCTAGAAAGGCCCCAGTCACAGATCTAAAGCAGTAAGTATTACATACAGTGCAACAAATGAATTATACCAAAGCTTTAGCAAGCACATTTAAATATGCAGCAAAATGGTCAAGCAGCAGAAGTATGGAGTTGTACCATTTGGATATATTACAGCAGAGAAATAGAGGCAGCAGAGGTGGGAAGTTGTATCATTCAGGCTGCTTGCTGGCAGTGAATGGAGTAAATACATGCAGGGTGGCTCAGTTGATTACCATTTGGATATATTACAGCAGAGAAATAGAGGCAGCAGAGGTGGGAAGTTGTATCATTCAGGCTGCTTGCTGGCAGTGAATGGAGTACATACATGCAGGGTGGCTCAGTTGATTACCATTTGGATATATTACAGCAGAGAAATAGAGGCAGCAGAGGTGGGAAGTTGTATCATTCAGGCTGCTTGCTGGCAGTGAATGGAGTAAATACATGCAGGGTGGCTCAGTTGATTACCATTTGGATATATTACAGCAGAGAAATAGAGGCAGCAGAGGTGGGAAGTTGTATCATTCAGGCTGCTTGCTGGCAGTGAATGGAGTAAATACATGCAGGGTGGCTCAGTTGATTACCATTTGGATATATTACAGCAGAGAAATAGAGGCAGCAGAGGTGGGAAGTTGTATCATTCAGGCTGCTTGCTGGCAGTGAATGGAGTAAATACATGCAGGGTGGCTCAGTTGATTACCATTTGGATATATTACAGCAGAGAAATAGAGGCAGCAGAGGCGGGAAGTTGTATCATTCAGGCTGCTTGCTGGCAGTGAATGGAGTAAATACATGCAGGGTGGCTCAGTTGATTACCTGTGTGAAGAGAGAAGATGAATGTTAATTCCATGCCATGTATAACTGCCGTTTTGCTGGATGCTTATCTTCTGTGATGCTTTGCTTATGGGATGCTTGCGTGCTGTACCCCACACTGAAGAATGCTCACATAGGCTGATATGACCACTGGTATGACGCGTGGGCTTCTTCATAATGCTTTGCAGCTATCACATCACATGGTATGAGGATGAAAAGGTGTAAAAAAAAAAAAAAAAACAAC
The DNA here is from genome assembly GCF_039654945.1 of Dendrobates tinctorius. Lineage (NCBI taxonomy): Eukaryota > Metazoa > Chordata > Amphibia > Anura > Dendrobatidae > Dendrobates > Dendrobates tinctorius. Next base: position 22,405,010 of record NW_027361795.1, read on the forward strand.
ATTTGTTAAAAGACAGCAACACAGTTCAAAATCAATCTTTTTTTTTCCTCTGGCTATCATGTAAATAAGGATATAAAACAGCTTATAAAGGAAGCCATAATTCAAGGAAATTACATGTTCCTCCCACTGGTGAGCATCAAAACATGGCCACAAAATAGAGCAGCATACAAATAACTTATAATTATAATACAAAAAAATAAATTAAAAATTACATATTCAATCTTTAGATGAAAAAGCAATTATGAAAAAAAATTCTCGAAATTAAAAAAAATTACATCTACTCTTCAATGTTTCCTATCAATAGGACTTCACCATAGAGAGCACATATTTTGTCATCTAATTATCGAATATATGCCACACTTTTCTCGATCACAGCATAATAATGTTCCCTTTAACAGTGACATCATCAAATTGAGTCAGTATTCTGCAGAGAACAGTCTGCCTGTTCACAAATGATTAAGAAGGATCATTTTTGGACTACCGTATTTTTGATTTTTAAGACTCAGGACTGCCAGCTGTCATTCATTACTTTGATGATTTTCTTTTAATCGGCCTTAGTAATGACAACACTTGTGCTTACTTGTTGCATGTGTTCAAGCGCCTGAGGGGACACATCGGCATTCCTATTGCAGAAGATAAAATCGAAGGCTCAACAACAATATTTTTGGGTATCAAGCTTCAAATGATCTCAATAGTTTTTCACCTCCCAGCTGAAAAATTGCAGAAACTGGCATCTCTTATTCATTAAGTGGTTGTTGCTGGGAAGGCAAAACGTAACCAAGTACAGTCTTTGTTAGGCCTATTGTTTTTTGCATGTCGGATAATACTTATGGGGCGTGTTTTTTCCAGACGTCTGTCATTGGCTACATGTAGCATTCAAAAACCAGACCACTTTATCGAATTTACAAGAGCCATACTTGAAGACTTGGTATTCTGGCAAAAATTCTTAAAATCGTTCAATGGTTGAATGATTTGACAGGAGTATGAGGTATCCAATTTGACCTGCAGCTGATGTTGGACGCCGCTGGTAACATTGACTTTGGGGCCATCATGGGCTCTGCGTGGTGCCAGGCGACATGGCCACTGAGGTGACGTAATTCTAGTTTGATTACTAACTTGACGCTTCTTGAGCACCTTCCCATAATAGTGGCTGTTCAAATTTGGAGTTCGTAGTTGGCTAACAAGAGGATTCACTTTTGGACAGTGCTGTAATTTATGCAATTAATTCACTAAACATTTCTTCATTTCCAGTTTCAACATTACTATGGTATTTGGCTTTCTTCATTTGAATACATGGTTCAGGGCTCACCATGTTCCACTCTAGTGACCCGGTCCAGACTGGGTATGTCCCTTTAAGTAACCCTGGACCGTGAGTAGCTTTTGTACACCTCAACTCACCCCTAAGTTATCCTTTTACTGTTATATGGTTTAAATTAATTCATTACTCACTAATCTCATATATTCATGATTTATATATTAATCTCACAATGTGAAGTCTGACACAAGAATTGAGAGTTATCCTATTGGTCAGTGACCCTGTCACCAAGGTTCAATGGAAGGAGCTACCTCCAGTCTCTGTGGAGACAAGACAGGGTTCTGGAAAGTTCACTGAGGAGACTGGTTCAAGATGTAACCCAGAGCAGACCTCATGTGAGGGGTCTCATGACCCCCTCCAGGCTCCAAGCCTGGAGGTTCATCTTTCTCTTCATCTCAAGCCTTACAGCCAGGCCTAATGACTTGGATCTTCCTCTGACTTCTACAGCCAAGATGGCTGAAGACTTTTAACCTTTTTTTAACCCTGGGTCCCTACTGTCCGGTTTAAGGCGTGCTTCTCCAGCATTAGGTCGCACTAAATGTGTACAGAAGACCTATTGCTCTGGGTGTTGAGGAAATCGAGGATCCCCTGCCTCATCGCAAATCATCCGTTATTTACTTCAAGTATATTTCAGCATGTACCGTGACCAGCTGAGGAAATGAATATGGGATTTCAGGTCTGTAAATATTGCCATAAATTCCCTCTTCTGCCTTTATGCTACCAAGAGACTTTGAACCCTCTTATAATTACCTGCAAGTCCTGCTCCTAACTAATACAGGTTCTTAAAGCTCCAGAACCTCAATTCTGTGTCAGAATCCAATCCTGAGCTGTATTGGCCGTGGGTTCCCCACGTGAACTGTTACCATTACTCCATGTTACTCCATGTTATATCTCCCCATTCTGCTGAAGTAAAGCAGCTGTTATCCTCGAGATCTGTTATCTGTGGTTCTTCAATCGGCTGTGGACACTACGTGGGGGTGGATAACAGTGAACGGAATGGCCCCATACAAGGGCTGTTGCACCACACTTAAGCAATGGATTAGCGGTGTTAGGGAACACACTAAATATAAATGATAGAAAGTGCGTTCGCCACCCGGGGTCCACCGTGCAGTACGTGTAAAAACCGCTGCTAGACAATGGCAGACGCGCGATATATGGCGGTACAACGCGCACGGGTTAACTGCCACCCGATGTGCGCTGAGCGGACTCTGATAACACACAGAGGCGCTGTAGGGAAAATGAAACGTAAACACCGAGCCTGTTAGCTTCACAGGTCTCAGCTGGATTGCACGCACGGTATGCTACCGCGGACGCTGGTAAGTGCTGCTAACTGCAGCATGGCGGTAACTACTGCCGCTATACGATAGCTGCAGCGTGGCGGTAACTACTGCCTCTATATGATAGCTGCAGCATGGCGGTAACTACTGCCGCTATACGATAGTGCCGTGAGGCGTGACACCATCGGACGCTAGTGTAGAGGTGTGGTATGTACTGTGGCCTATAGCTTGCCACTGACTGGCACTGACTATCTCTCTAGTTCCTTATCCACATACGTAATATCAGAGGGAGGGGAATCTTAATGAGTCAGTCACCAGAATCATACATCCATCACCATTCACACATAGCAAGTATAGTCTATACTAGCGCATGGCCTTTTATAGCCATGCACTTCCGGGACCTTCCAGACCTCCGAGATGGGCCAATCAGATCAGGAGAAGGACCCGAGCACGTGACTCCCTATCTCCACTGGGAGATCGTCTTGTGGGCATGCCCAGTAGCGCGGCGAGAGGACTTAGCCTCTGGAGTGGTTTCCTGCAAAGCAGGTTGCGCTGCCATTGCTGGTCCAGAGGTGGCAGCAACATCCAGACCCAGAGAGCTGGTCTGAGCAGGGCGCCTGGATCGCCGAGATTGCTGTGCAGGTCCCTGAGCAGTCAGAAAGGAATTGGACACTGCTGGATGTATGGCTCTGGATTCCTGCTGTGCAGCTGCGGGAACCCGACGCCTAACAAGCGGACATCAGTCAGTCATCAGTGTGCACAGTCTACGTGGCGGAGAGCAGCCTGAGATACTTGGTTAGGTACTGCAAGTGGTAGATTTCCTTCTACTTCTGAGCAGCTTTTAGAAATTAAATTAACACTGGATTTTTGGAGAAAAAAGCGCGTTCAGAAAGGGCTCTAAGGTATTGCTTTTATGCTGAAGTTATGGGGGGGTCTGCAATGTCACTAAGGAGTTTGTCATAAAAAAGATAGGGGCTGAGAAAAAGAGAGGCAAGGTGGCGACAATAGGCAGTCACTGGGAATGGTGAGAGCATCTTATCACCGTGCATCCCGGTGGTCACTGGAGCGGGAGAAGCAGTGACTCGCCGGTGCCTGCGCAAAAGAACAAAGAGGACAACAAACATAGAAGGGGGGAGTGATGTGTAATCGAGCTATTGCTAGGCGCAAGCATGGAATTTTGGGGCCACCACCACCACAACACGTCACAGCGCAGTGTGACACTGACGGGAGGGGGCTGGTATGATAATGAAAACCCGAGGCAGAGTTTTCGTCCAGTCACCTCATGCCCCGGAGCCTGGAATAAATTATTAACATGACAGACTAAAAGAGAATTTCTCCACAAGAATACTGCTGATATGAGGCATACAGGTTTAACTGTTATTACCACTGTCTCATCTGTATACCCATATTAATAAGTTAAAAAAGCCCCAGGGGGTGACAGACTCCCTTTAATGGCTATAAAGACAAGTTCCTACTGCAGGAACTACAAAGAAAGATAACTGTCTGTGTGAGTTTAATATATGGTATGTTATGTATGTGTAGTCACATCTGAGAGATATATAGAGGGATGTAAGTCTGGTGTCTGAATTTATTTAGTGGTCTGCTCTGATGTCTAAATTAATTTAGGGTTCTCAATTATTAACATGTATGAATTTTGGATTAAATTATGAATATATTTTGTCTAAATTCTGAATTAATATTTGTATCTGGTCTGGGGTCTGAATTAATTTATTGTAACCAATTGAGTGGTCAAAGTTACAGATGAGTCAGCATACGATGTGACAGCCGGCACAGAGAATGACAAACCTATATAGAGGAGACACGACTAGAGTAAATTTCATACATATTTATTAACATACTAGAAATAATGAAAAAAAGCATAAAATCTCTCAACAGAAAGTAAATGCGGTGAGCGGAAAGAATTTACAAATCAGCGTATAATACATTGTTACATAAGCAGCCAGCAGAATAAATACAACATCCCTTGTAAAAGCTGCGGCGAAACGCGCGTTGGGCACAGTGGTCTAAGTGATAAGCAGTCTCCTCTATCTTAGGCTAGTTTCATACTAACGTATGGAGGAGCTGTGGACGTTTGCTGGCTTCCTCCGTGAAGCTCCACCCCTGGCCACATCTCTTCCGGTCAGCTCCGCCTCTGTCGGCATGCGGCCTGCGTACCCTATCTAAGTTTGGAGAAGCTGTCATAGTGGTTTGTATTGGATGCAGTAAAAAGAGAATGACTAATGTGAGAGATGTTTGTGTCACTGAATGTAAATGTTTTTCTTCATCCTCTGAAGTTGCCCTAGTAATTTGGTATTGTGGTTATTAATTGTGCTTGGTTCCAATACCGTATTTATTTCATAAACTTGGTTGTGGTACTATAGTAATATGCTGACGTTGGTCTTGGTAACTTTTGTACAGTGCTTTTTTCTGGTATCACAACTGTACAGTGCTTTTTTTTGGTAGCACAACTGTAAACAGGGGTTTGTTATAGCTGAAAACAAGGTTGAAACTTTTCGCACTCAGGCCCTCTTCTCCCGGTGCCTAATTCCAACCATGTGTTCACAGGTCTATATTATTTTCTGATGATAATTTCAAGGCTCATTCATTGTAGTGGTCAGAACATTGAAGATGTAGGACAGGTCGTGGACAACAGAAAATGTTGCGCATTTCAAAATTTGAAGACTGTAATGTGGTGACCTACATAATACTGGAAAGTCTTCATTCAAATGCATCTACAAAGTAGCTTAAAGCAAAACTAAATATGTAAAATTGCTGATATGTTTGAGAGAGGGCTGTACTGGATATTCTAGTTTCTCAATAAATACTAAAATTGAATGCCTTCCTACATATCGTGAATAGGGCAAGGTGTGTCCAGTTTGAAGTTTGGTAAATGCAGCTGTGGACATCTGACGCACATGAGCACATTCTCGGCTATCTTTAGACTGTAATGATGCAGGGAGTAAAGGAGCAGTCATTTCTTGTTACTAGCATGAACTTTTAATTTGAACCCCACTAAATATGTGCTTTATATCTGAACTACAGTATATTAAGGTGATAAACATGCTGCATACATTATTAGATACATCTCACTCCCAAGACATGAGCCCACTCACACTATACTATACAGCCGGCATCTGCCTGCAACAGCAGCGGCAAGAGCTTGCTCTGATCACTACTGTTTAACCATTTAAATACCATTGTCAAGCACTGACAGTGGCATTTAAATGACAATATTGTCGGTGGGCTCATTCACTGACTCTCATTTCTTCCCCATTGCAATGTGATTATGGCCTCATCAGGTCTAAAAAAAATCGAATTAATGTATCCAGTTTGTATTGTGAGATCTGTTGATAGGTCACCTTTTTCTATCTCTACATTCCTTTACATTCAATTCACAGGCCTTTAATTTTGCTTATGTACAGGGACATTATTGAAGGGCAAGTCATGAATTCATGAATTTAAAGAAGTTAAATATTATCTTGTGACCTATTGTATTGGTATGTAGATGAATATGTTGCATTCTCATGTACAGTGTTACCATTAAATATTTATATATTGCAACAGGGAATATGATTCAGGTAGTTGCGTAACTATCGAGGGGCAGAGGGGGCAGTCCTCCCGGACCCCTCGATTGGAGGGACCCACCCAGAGTTAGGGTATGTTTCCATGGGCAGGGCCGGTTTTAGGCAAAGTGAGGCCCTAGGCAAAGTTTAAAATGGGTCCCCAAATGCTAACATGCATAGCATTTCGGTTGTAGTACATGCGCTGAGTTCAGGCCGCTAAACAAGCGTAATCGACAATATTGAAATCGTTCAACACTTGTTTCCCGACCTCTTTACACCAACTGAGAAAGAATGATGGGGACAAAACAATCTCTATTAGATCAATCTGTCCCCATACAGTATCATGTTATCAGCAGCACATCTACAGTTTACACCAGGCAATGTGCTGCAGAGAACAATTATTTCTGTTCTGGCATAACCAATCAAATCACTCGAGGAATATGCAGCATTTTGCCTGTTTAGTATAATACACACCATAGTCCTCCATATATTATAATGTGCACCACAGTCCTCCTTATTGTAAAATGCACACCCCATAGTCCTCCATATAATATACTATGCCCCATAGTCCTCCCGCATAGTATATAACATAGCCCGCATAGTATAAAGCACAGCCCGCATAGTATAAAGCACAGCCTGCATAGTATCTAACATAGTCTGCATAGTATAAAGCACAGCCCGCATAGTATATAACACAGCCTGCATAGTATATAACACAGCCCACATAGTATATAACACAGCCCACATAGTATATAGCACAGCCCACTTAGTATATAGCACAGTACACATCTCCCCCAACCGAGAATGGCACCACAGTCCAGTACTCACTGTTATATTAAAAAAAAACACACTCCTCACCTCTCCTTTTGCCCGCCCTGCTCCCGGCTCCTGTCTCAGCGGCTGCAATGCCTGGCACACAGTGAATGTGTTGGGCGTCGGGTTTCTGTGTCTGCTCTGCAGGAGTCCAGAGCCTCACATTCTGCGGTCTTCTGCTGTCTTTCTACTGCAGAGGAGATTACTTTGCAGCAGACCGCTCCAGAGACTAAATCCCTATGTGCTCCTACTGGCATGCTCATGAGATGATCTCCCATTGGAGATCGGGAGTCATGTGCCCAGGTCCTGTTCCAGATCTCATTGGTCCATCTCTGAGATCTGGAAGGTCCCGCACGGCTATAAAAAGTGCGCATGGCCGTTCCGCCATGCGCTAGTATAGACTATACTTGCTATGTGTGAATGGTGACGGATGTATGTTTCTGGTGACTGACTCATTATAAAACCCCTTCCCTCTGATATTACGCATGTGGATGGGGAATTAGTTTAGCAGTCAGCGCCAGTCAGTGGCAAGCCTTAAGCCACTGTGCACACCTCACCGCTACGCTAGCGTCCGACATTGCGCTTGCTTTCTGGTTTTATCGTCGAGCGGCAGTGTCCTACGCCATGCTGCAGTTGCAGCCCTTCTTGGCGCTCGCAGAAGCGACGCCACACACACGGTAGGTCTAGAGTGACGCAGCTCCTCTGTCTTGGGTCCTGCTCCTGTGACCTGATACCGTGTGTGCATTTACCTGAGGCCTTTGTCACTAACAGGTTCAGCATTTTGTATGTTTTTGTTGCGGCACCTCTGTGTGAGAACAGAGCCCGCTCTGCGCACTCCGGGTGAACTTGAACCTGTGCGCATTATACCACCATATTGGCACCTCTGTGTGTGAACAGAGCCCGCTCTGCGCACTCCGGGTGAAGTTTAACCCGTGCGCATCATACCGCCATATTGCTCCTCTGTCATTACCTAGCAGCGGTGTATCACCTACTGCACGGTGGACCCCGAGCAGCGAACACACTTTATTATTTATTTTTATTTAGTGCGTTCCGCCGTTCCTAACAGAATGTGTGATGACGTCATCGCGCACCCGCTGTGTCAGAGGCAGAGCGGGGAATGATGGGAGAAGGAGCATCAGCTGACGCTCTCTCCTCCATCATTGCTTTGAACTGTACTGGCAGACGCCGGTATAAAGTAGTTCAATGCGGCGGTGGGGGGAGCCGGCGCTGGGAGCAGGCAGGCCCCCCTGCCTCACGGGCCCCATAGTAGCTGCGTTATGTGCCACTAGCTGGGGGCCCCTGGGGGAGCAAGGGCCCTAGGCAGCTGCCTCCTCTGCCTGCCCCATAACACCGGCCCTGTCCATGGGGCGTAATCCCTGCATTTTGGAAGCAGCAGATACCCTGCTCCACCCAAAGTGCCGCCCCTGTTGAACGCACAGTGATTCTGCATGTGTTCATTGAACACATGAGGAATCACTGCATCATATTCATAGACTGGGTTGTTTATCTTGTGGAGATGGAGCGTCTCAGCAAGATAAATAGACATGCTGCGGTCTATAAAGACGCGCCGCATGTCTGGTTACTAGTGGTGAGTGAATGTGCTCGCCACTACTCGGTACTCGCCCAAGTATCACTGTGCTCAGTGTACTAGGCGAGCACCGAGTATTTCCAGGATTACTAGGTGGGAACTCTGGTCTCCATCCAGAATTTTTGGCAGACTTTAGAGACCCAATCATGGTGCAGGGATTGTCTGCCAGGCCATGAAACGCCACAGCCATCTTTGTTGTGGTCGTGCAGTGATTGGCTGGTGGCACAGCATCATGAGGGGTATAAGGGATCAGACGCCGCCCTGCTCAGTGCAATCAGCTCCGGATTGTGAGAGTGTAGGGAAAGCGGTTGCCTTGATAGGGTCAGAATTGGGCATTTCTTAGTTAGTGTGGGGTCTACCATCCTAAATACTCACATCCAGTTAAACCAACAGTCCTTCTAAGAACTAATTCCAAAATATATAGGTTCCAGTGTTAGGTAGGCAGGGGAGTGTATGTTGCTGTATACACATCAGTGCAAGGCCTGCAGGCACTGTATGTGTGTGTATATAGAGCATTGCATATATCATATCTGTGCGTGCTGAAATTTTGGCCAGTTTACCGCTTTTTTCTCTTTTTTGCCTGACTGTCAGTTTTGGTTAAATAAAGCAGTATTTAGGCCCAAAAAAAACATACAGGCCACGCATTTTTTGGTGCGGTATGTCCGTGACAGCACATCTCTGTGCGTGCTTAAATTTTGGCCAGTATACGTCTTTTTTCTCTTTTTTACCTGGCTGTCAGTTTAGTATTTAGGCCAATAAAACATACAGGCCACACATTTTTTGGTGCGGTATCAACGTGTCAGCTCATATCTGTGCGTAGTGAAATATTGGCCAGTTTACTGCTTTTTTCTCTTTTTTGCCTGGCTGTCAGTTTTGGTTAAATACAGCAGAATTTAGGCCACAAAAAAAATATACAGACCACATATTTTTTGGTGCAGTATCTCCGTGTCAGCTCATATCTGTGCGTGGTGATATTTTGGCCAGTTTACTGCTTTTTTCTTTTTTTTGCCTGGCTGTCAGTTTTGGTTAAATAAAGCAGTATTTAGGCCTAAAAAAACATACAGGCCACACATTTTTTGGTGTGGTTTCTCCGTGCCAGCTCATATCTGTGTGTGCGCAAAGTTTGGCCAGTTTACGTTGGTTTCCTTTTTTGGCCTGGCTGTCACAGTTCTTATATCCAGCAGTCTTTTGTATCCACAAAATACCAAAAAATTAATACAGTCTGTTATCTCTGGCTGAGGCCTGGTGTATCTGTGGTGGAAAATTCTTTGCTTTGCAGGCATACTTATCACATCTAATTTTTCTCCCATGAAATCCATTTGTATTGAGCTTTTCAAATATTTCAGTAGTCCTTTTAAAATGGGCAAGGCAAGGGGCAAGGGATGGAGACGTTGACGTGATGCTGATGGTGCATGCGGAGGACGAGGCTGTGGTCAAGCTGAAAGTGGGCCACAGCAAACACCCACATCTTTGCACTCGACCTTCATGTCCCAGTTTCTAGGGGACCGCACCACACCACTATTGAAGCCAGAGCAGTGTGGATGACATAGTGACTGATCCAACCTGGCAGGAGAACATGCAGAGCGAGGACAGCAGCACACATGGGGAAGGAGGCATATCACCCTAACAGGCAGGAAGAAGCAGTATGGTGGTCGCAAACAGAAGGCATGCATCCGTTCCCCATAACACCAACAGGACAGAAGTTGCCATTCCTTCTGTTAGATCTTCCCAAGTCTGGTTATTTTTTAAAGACTCTGCTGATAACCCCAAACAGGCCATTTGCAGCACTTGCCATGCCCGCATCAGCAGGGGTAGCAAAACTACCAGCCTGACCACCACCAGTATGATTAGGCACATGGCAGCAAAGCACCCGACTTTGTGGGCCGAACCCCAGGCTCCAGTGACACTGTCTGGAGGTGACAACACTGCTTCTTCCACTGTTTTGCATCCAAGCCAATCACCAGTTCACCGTGCCTGTGAAGATGCCTCGGGTCCTGCACCTGTTGTTGCCCACAGTCAACCAGCACCATCATCAAGCCCGTCTACATCCTTCTCCCAGCCCAGCCTTCAGTTGTCTATACCCCAGTCACTGGAATGCAAGCGGAAATACCCAGCCAATGCCCCACAGGCCACAGTACTTAATTCGCACATTTCTTGTCTGCTTGCGCTCGAAATGTTGCCTTTTAGGCTCGTTGAGACAGAATCTTTCCGCAACCTGATGGCGGCCGTCCCAAGGTACTCACCCCTTACACTCGGTCCCCAGTCGCCACTATTTCTCCCGTTGTGCCGTATCGGCATTACACCAGCATGTGTCCCACAACATTACCCGTGTCTTCAACAATGGTGTTACTGGGAAAGTCCACCTAACCATGGACACGTGGACAAGTGCCTGTGGGCAGGGATGGTACATCTCACTGACGGTGAACTGGGTTAACATAGTGGAAGCCGGGACCCAGTCAGACCTTGGTATGTAACACATCCTCCCCACGCTGAGAAATGCGGGCCCTACATCAATCAGGGTTGACCCCACAGTCTACAGCTCCTGCACCTCCTCTTCTTCAGCCTCCATCTCTGAAATGAACACATCAGTCAGAAGCTGGAAGCACTGTAGCACTGCCTCAGCAAGCGGCAACAGGCTTTGCTGAAGCTAATCTGCATAGGTGACGAACCGCACAATGCAGAAGAGTTGTAGACAGCGCTGAAAGAGCAGTCAAATATTTGGCTGACATCACTGAACCTACAGCCAGGCATGGTCATGTGTAACAATGGCCAGAACCTGGTGGTGGTTCTGAGGCAAGGTGAGCTCACACACGTACCTTGCCTGGCTCCTGTGCTTAACCTCGTGGTTCAACGTTTTCTCAAAAGCTACCTGGAGCTGCCGGATCTGCTAGTGAAAGTACGCAGTCAGCCCAATTTTAGAAAGTCAGCTACAGCTTCAGCCGCACTTGCCGGACTTCAGCAGCGTTTGCATCTTCCAGCTCACCGACTGGTGTGTGATGTCCCCACACGTTGGAACTCTACACTGCATATGTTGGAAAGGATTTGTGAGCAGAAGAGGGCAGTTGTTGACTACCAGCATCAACAAGGCCGTCGATATTCAGTTGCGACTCCACACATAAGACCTCAGGAGTGGACATGGATGTCAGACATATGTACCATCCTCCAGAACTTTGAGGACTGCACCAAGATGGTGAACGGCGATGATGCCATAATTAGCGTCACCATCCAGCTTCTCAGCATTCTGAAAACCTCTCTGCTCACAATTAAAGATGATACATTGCAGGCAGAGCATGAGGACATGGAGCAAGGAACCATACAGGGTGATTACACTCAGCACAGCCTCATGTCGTCTCAACATAGATTGGTATACAATGAGGAGGAAGACAGGAGCTACTTTCTTCAGCTATAAACGGTAATAGAAGCACAGCTGTCATACCGTCTGTTCAGTGGGGATGGCCTGAGGACAGGGAGGTCAGTCGCCCTGTTGGTGAGGACATGGAAGTCTTGCTTGTAAGTAGTCTGTCACGCATGGCTGACTTTATGTTGCGCTGCGCTTCCCGTGACCCTCGCATTATAGATATTTTCGGGGACACTCATTACAGGTCGGTGACACTTCTAGACCCACGCTGTACCAGAGGACCCTTGTAGCGGAATTACCATTGTGATTACGCTGGCAGCAGACATCAAAGTTTGTTGTACAGCCAAGGAGTCCAAGCGAGAGAGAGAGAAATTCAATCCAGCTCAGGCAGAGGAACAATGGCAAAGTTCTGGGACAGTTTTCTCAGACCCTCCCATCGTGCTGCCACAGAGGCAAGGGGTGGAGTCACAAGAAGTGCAATGTTTGGGAAGATGGTGAGGGAGTACCTTGCAGATCGTACAAACATCCTCCAGGATTCCTCTGTGCCTTTTAATTATTGGGTATCCAAGCTGGACACGTGACATGAACTGGCTCTGTACGCCTTGGAGGTCCTGGCCTGTCCTATTGATGGCATTCTGTCAGAGAGGGTTTTTAGTGCCGCTGGTGGAATTACAACAGATAAGCGCATCCGCTTGCCAACTGACAATGCTGACCTGAAGACTCTTATAAAAATGAACAGGGGCTGGAAAGGGCAAGACATCTGTACACCACCGAATGAAAACATCGAAACATAACCTCTAATTATTTTTTTTGTTGGTTGGGGAGGTGTTATGAGCTCATTTTCTGCTCCACCAGTTGAGTGTTCCCCTTCCGTTGTCCCTCTGGTGGTGACGGGAGGTGGTGAGGTTGGTTTAAGTGGTAGTGATCTGCCACCTGGTGAGGAAGATAGTGATTGGATCTCTGGAGTATCAGACTGGATATAAGACAGCCGACGCCCTATCCTGTTGCTGGTGATTCAGTCTGTTTCTCACGTCTAGGACTCAGCTCTGTTCCAGTCTTTTAAAGATAAGTTTGTTTTTTGCTATTGTTCACACTTGCTCTTGTTGGTGTTTTCAGTTTTTTTGTGTGGTCAGCCAGCCCGGCTGGGCTGTGCTGAATTTCCACTCTTATTTGCCAAATTGCCTTTTTTTGTCTCTATTAGATTGGCCTCATTTTGCTCTGTCTCAGAATATTTCAGAGTGCTGATATAGTGGGAGAAGTCTAGTGACTTCAGGGTTAATTTTGCTATCAGTTGTGTTGGACATTTTGTAGGGTTTTTTGGCAGACTGCAGACAGTGTCTTTCCTTTCCTGTCCTTTCTAGTTAGTCTGGCCCCATCATTTGCTCAGCCTATTTTCCTGCCTTTGTTTCTGTCTCTCCTTTGGGGTCTGCTCTGGGGCAGTTAGTTTTCCTCTTTTCCTGCTTTAGGCTTATTTAGTTTCTCCAGTTGTGACGAGGCATCTAGGACCACCGTAGGAACGCTCCATGACTGCTGCTAGTTGCGTGTTAGGATCAGGGGTCTGCAGTCTGCATAGTTACCAACCTCTTTGGTTTTCTGAGACATAGCTTGCGTTGTTTTTTATTTTCTCCTTGGCTACCCGTTCATAACAGGGAGGTGTATTCTCATGCACCTCTTCACAATCACACATGGTTATCCGCTTCCTGATTGGGTCTGTTTGGTGTTATCCTCCTCCTTATCCTCATCCTCATCCTCCACAACCAGTAGAACTCCAGAATGAATGTCTTCCATGAGGCAAAAGTCACTATATTTTTATTTATATCCCTGTCTCTGAGCTGTTGCTAGGGACAAACACATATCATTGGACACATTCTGGCATCATATCTATGAGCCTGTGTTCGCCCCTCCCTTCCGTTATTGTCTTTCATAGTTGGATTCACATTTTTAATTTATTTGATTTCAGTATGATTTATCATTATGTCTCCTCCTACTCCGCCACTAGATGACCAGGGTTAACGTGTTCTGTGCTGCTACAGGCAGTCCAATTTTTGGCAAGGGTGTCTATGATGCCCATAGTATACTTTTAAAAATGTACCCCCCCATGGGGAAATGTTTGTCAGCCCATGCACTGCATGTATGGGTGTAACAAGTCTAGGAGACATGCTCCTTAATATTGGGCCTAGTTTTTAATGAGGCCTTCATCAATGTCTCCTCCTTCTCCACCAATAGATGACCAGGGTTAACATGTTCTGTGCTGCTACAGGCAGTCCAATTTTTGGTAAGGGTGTCTCTGATGCCCATAGTATATTTTTTAAAAATGTACCCCCATGGGGAAATGTTTGTCAGCCCATACACTTAGTGTATGGGCATTGCGAGTCTAGGAGACCCGCTCCTTTGTAATGGGATATTTCAAGGGTTGATTGGGGTGTGTGCAAATTTTGGTCAAGGCGGCCCTTACATTCAATGCATAAGAAAACTGTATGACAGGACCAACTGAAAATTGTGAAGTGGGTTTTCATGTGGCCTTCAAGTATCTGGGTTCAAAGGCATATTGGGGTGCATATGACTTGATATCAGTGCAGACCTTCCATTCAATGCAAAATTATTTCAGGAGGCCCTCCTGTGCCTCTCGTGAAAGGGGTATTGGGGTGCATTGTAATTCTTGGCAGCCCAGCCACTCACTGCATAGGCAAAAACAGCATAGGCGACCCACTGTTTAATAATGGCCCTTTAAGCAGCTTAATGCCACCTGATATAAATAGGTTTTGTGACTTTAAGAGTTTAAGAGTCCCTTCTTCAGAAATGAAACAAGATGTGTCTCCTTATGTGTCGCACACCACATGGCCAGCTAGGGTTGTTAAATGTTACAATGACATTTCCCAGTGAACGCATTAGTATTGGTTGAAACCTATGTTAAAATTGAAAAACGCATCAAAAACACCGCTTGTGAACATAGCAAAAGTGGTGGAGGAACATTTTGGTCTGATGTTAATTATTTTGCCTTATATACAAGTCATTAACCTGGAAAGGATGTTCCTTAACATATTTCCCTGCAAAATCTGTTTTGGTTTCGTTTTGGTATGTTTTTTGGCGCACAGGTAAAAATGGCATGAAATTCTGAAAAAATTGGTTAAAGCTGTGAACTAGGAGTCAGGAATGCTTCCAGGGGTGATCCCCATGATGTCCCCGTGTCATTTGAGCAGTGTTTCCATCATTTTCAGATGTTTTTAGACCTTAAAGGGAACCCCATGGGGGATCGTGGTAAAAATGCTCGGGTCTCCCATAGGCTTACATTGGGCTCGTTGTTTTGTCCGAGTACCCTAGTATTCCAATTTGCTCGAACCAAACAACAAACACCCAAGCATTTTAGTGCTCGCCCATCACTATAAGACACCCTACGCAAGAAAACTGTCACCATTCCCATTTAATTTGGGGGAATCCATATAAATGGCCCACCCATAAAAGTTTGCCTCATCACTGAACATAATGTTCTGTGTAAACTGAGGGTCCTGTTCCAATTTTTGTTTTGACCATTCTGCAAATTCAGCGCACAGATCTGGGTCACCAACCATTCCCATTTTATTTAGGTGTATCCATATAAATGGCCCACCCTGTATAATGGGCCCCATATAATGTGCCATACATAATGGGCCTCATATAATGGCCCATACATAAGGAGCCTCATATGTTGCCCCATACAGTATATGATGGGCCTCATATATTGCTCCATGTATAATATGCCCCATATAATGATCCACGCAGAATGGGCCCCATATAATGCTCCAGTATATGATTGGCTCTATATACTGTATTTCTCCATAGATAATGGGCCCCATATAATGCTCCAGTATGTGATGGGTCCCATATAGTGTTCCATACATAATATATTGCTCAAAACATTTAGAAAAAAAATTAAATACTCGCTCTGCTTTGGACTCTTCAGCGTCTACATCTTACGGCTCTCTGTACTGAGACTGTTAAGAGCAGAGAACGCACTATATTGACGTCATTGCACCCTCTGACCTGAAACGTCACAAAGTCAGAAAACGCGGAAGACGCTACTGCAGAGCACAATGGAGAGGTAAGTATTATAAGTACCAGGGCCTACTCGCAGGCACTGGCATTGGCCCCCATAGTGTGCCGGTGTTCCTGATGACAAGTGGATCACCCATCTGCTCAGGGCCCTGGCACTTGCCCGGGTGTGCCGGGTGCTGACACCAGCTCTTAGGGACAGTGTTAGGTTCTGTGGGAGTACTCTGTAAAACACACAAAAATTGAGCTTAGTTAAAGTTGGTATACATGCAGGATATAAACTCATGTTCACATTGGCCATAAAACATTGAAAAAACATACAAATTGCAAAGTAAACAAAAACCCTGTTATAACTAAATAAGTAAAAAGCAAGTGCGTTTAAATAACACAAGGTTCTTGGTAATACAATTTTTGATAAAAAAAGCATGAAAGCCATCGCATCGTTGCCAAGGTGACTCTGATCGAGACGGTCCTACACTGTCTAATATTAAAACCTTACCATGTGTCAAAGTTGACCTCAATATGTGAATATGGGCAGACAAAAGGACCAGGTAAAACAGCCTGTGTAGGGGTACTCTGAAAAACAGTCTGTGTGGGTATACTTTGCAAAACAGTCTTTGTGGGTGTACTCTGCAAACAGTGGCGTATCTTGGGGGGGCAGCCGGGGCAGTTGCCCCGGGCGCAGCCAGCAGGGGGGCGCAGTCGGGCCGCCTAATGCAGCGGTCCGCAGTGTCCTCCCTGGCGGCTGCGTTCTGCCGCCCCCCGCCTGAGAGTCGGCGGTTCTCTGTGTCAGCTGTCAAGCTGACAGCCGGCGCAGAGAAGGAGGCCGTGACGGCTCCCAGGAAGCAATTGTACTGGCGTCTATACAGACGCCTGTACTATTGAAGCTCTGACCGCCGGGCCAGAGCGACGTCAGCATCGTGATCAGGTCATGTGATCACGCTGCTGACGTCACTCCCCGGCGCCCAAAGCAAACGCTGGTGGTAAGTGTGCTTCTCTGTGGAGCTGAAGAACCACCGAATATGGGAGATGAGGGGGAGTTAATGAGTGGAGATGGGGGGGATTTGTAGAGGGGATGGCGGTTAATGTGTGGGGGTATTTAGAGTGGGGATGGGGGTTAATGAGTGGGGATGGGGGTTAATGAGTGGGGATGCCATGGGGTTAGTGTGTGGGGGGATTTGGAGAGGAGATGGGGGTTATTTAATGTGATGGGGTTAATGAGTGGGGATTGGGTTAATGTGTGTGTGGGTTAATGAATGGAGATGGGGGTTAATGTGTGGGGGTATTTGGAGTGCAGATGGTTATTTAATGTGTGGGGGGATTTGGAGTGGTGATGGGGTTAATGAGTGGGGATTGGGTTAATGTGTGCGGGGGTTAATGAATGGGGATGGGGATTAATGTGTGGGGGTGTTAATGAGTGGGGATGGGGGTTAATGAATGGGGATGGGGGTTAATGTGTGGGGGTATTTGGAGTGCAGATGGTTATTTAATGTGTGGGGGGATTTGGAGTGGTGATGGGGTTAATGAGTGGGGATTGGGTTAATGTGTGCGGGGGTTAATGAATGGGGATGGGGGTTAATGTATGGGGGCGTTAATGAGTGGGGTTGGGGTTAATGTGTGGGGGTATTTGGAGTGCTGATGGGGGTTAATGAGTGGGAATTGGGTTAATGTGTGGGGGGGATTTGGAATGGGGATGGGGGTACTTAATGTATGTGGGGGATTGGGGATGGGGGGATTTAATGTGTGGGGAGATTTGAGGACACAAAATAAAGAGTATGTATGAGGAAACAGTATGGGGGATTGGTGCAGACAGTATGGGGAGCGAATGGGTTAATGTATGTGGATGGACACAGTATGGGGAGTCAGGGGTATGTGTGAGCAGACAGTATAGAGAGTGAGGGGGTAAATATATGAGGAGACAGTATAGTGAACAGGTGGGATGCTAGAGGGGAATAGTGTGAGGCGACAGTATATTGCAGATATTTTTATTTAGGAGCATTATAATGACACTTCTATCTTTAAGGGCGTCGTGTGGAGATTTTCTGCAGAAGACCGGAGAAGATGGAAGTCTACAGAGACGAGATGTGGATGAGAAAACTCATCATGGGGTCTAGAAGAAAAGGTGACTGACTGCAGAGACGACGTCATCTATAAGGTACTTGGATGTAAATGTTATTTGTGACACTGACTAATTCTCATGCTTTTATTTGTTAGGAACATTAAAGGGGTTGTCCAGGTTTGTGTTGAGTCTGCAGTCATTCTATGTGACTGCAGATGTCTGAATTCTCACAGTGCTCACTGAACGCTGTCAGGATTCTCTCATGCCGGTAATTTACATACATGCGGTCACATGCTGACTAGACATGTGTGGCCTCACTCAATGAAAATGAACGGAGCGAGGCCGGGCACGTCTAGTCGGAATGTGGCCAGAAGTATATAAATCACATACTTGTGCTGACATGACTGTACATCAGCAAGGGAGAATCCTAAAAGTGTGCAGTGCATTCGTTGTGAGAATTCAGAAGCTGCAATGTCAGGATTCAGCTCTGCAGGTTGCCGTAGTCATCAAATGGACACTTCACTCATATGCGATTTTCATAGGTATGGTCCTGTGACAACGAGCTTCTCTTCCTGCTTCTCTCAGTTTTTTACTGAACATTGAGAGCATTAGGAGGAGCAGCTCGTGGGTACATGGCTAAGTGTGCAAGTCGCATATGTTCTTTGGGGGGGGGGGGCGCCGAACCGAATTCTTGCCCCGGGTGCCAGAAAGCCTAGATACGCCTCTGTCTGCAAAACATCCTTTGTGGGCGTACTCTGAAAAACAGCCTTGTAGGGCGTACTCTGCAAAAAGGCACTTTATGAGGGTGTTAAAATTTAGGAGAGCATCAAATAGGGGATGTGACCATGGTGCTGATAGTAGTGGTGGTGCTGCTGCAGGGAAAGGACATTGATCTATGCCTGCTACGTGCCCTAATGAAATACTTTTCTCTGGTGCATGCAGGTGACAGGACATCCTGCATAATTTGGTAGGCCCAAGGACCGCTGGACGAATGGTGAGGCCAGAACATGTAGATGCAGTTTTAGATTGGGTGGCTGAGAGTGCCTGCAGTTCCTTCGCTTTGTCTTCCACTCTGTTCCCTGCTGAAAGTGCAGAGTTTACACCTACAGCCCATGAGTATCTGTCTTCCTTCTCATCCCTTTGCAAATCAGGCAAGCAGTCTGAGCCACAAGTCATGCAGTAGTCACTTCTGCTTTTTCATTACTTTTAGGCCTCTTTCACACTTCAGTCTTTTTGTTTCAGTCAAAATCCATCGTTTTGTGAAAAAAAAAACGGATCCAGCAAATTTGCCCACTGGATCAATTTTTTTTGTCATAGACTTGTATTAGCGACGTATTGCCGTTCGTTTCATCCGTCATTTGACGGATCCGTCATAAATTCTTTGTCAGTCAGCCGGAGACAACAAAGTAACGTTTTTTGTGTACGTCGAAAAGTCGGACAGCGACGGATGCAGTGCCGTCCGTCCTTGGCTATAATGAAAGCCTAGGGGCGCAGGATCCGTCGCTGTCCATCAAAAGACAGAATCCAGCAACGGATTCTGTCTTTTAAAACTGAGCATGCCCAAAATAGTTTTTCTGCATTTATTTTAACCCCTCCAGCTGCTTTTTCCATTCTGGTGTAGGGAAGTGAGCTGGCCTATGGACCTGTCTGTAGGAGGAACAGTGAATGTAAAATGTGCAGTAAATATACTTGAAGTGAATTTGCATAGACATATGGGGAGACAGCTAGAAAGAGTGAAAGATGGTGAAATACTGGGTTTTGGCCACTAGGGGGAGACAAGGACAGCAGGAAAAAGAGGCGGTGCAGTACTGAAGATTGAACACTAGAGGGAGACAAGAGAGAGTAAGAAAAGGACTTAACAGCAGCTAATGCTTAGGAAACCGCAGAGTCATGGTGGGTGGAGTTACGGGGACTCGAGAGGGGAATTCCCAGGGAAGGGAATAAAAGAGGGAGAGAGCAAGTCCAGGGAAGCCAGTCCAGGAGGAGAAGTTCAGGAGAAGAGGAGATGGAAGGAACAGACTGAAAGAGGAAGAGCTCCGGAAGGGACTGGAAAGAGAGAAGTCTGGGGGGTGGCCCTGACAGGATAGCCGCAGGGCAGAGGAAGCCTGGGGGTACCAGACGGACGGACTCAGACAGGCGAAGCGCTGTGGTGGTAGGCCTAGGGCAGCCACAGCGACAGAACCGCGAGGGACGTCAATACAAAAAGGAGAAAAAGGTGCAAGGTACCCGGGTCTGTGTGTACGGAGGCTGTCTTGTAGCTGTGGACGTCGGGAGGATGGCCAATAAAGAGGACCTGTTGAATGTACACTGGTTTCTGTCTCCAGTCTGTTCGCGGCGAAAAGGGACCACCCCCCAGTCGGCACACATTACTATACTGGCACCAACAAATTCTCTCTCTTTCTCTCTCTCTCCCTCTCTCTCTCCCACAATTCTGTCCCTTTAAAATTCCACCAACAGCTGCTTCGACGGATCCGTCAAAAAAAAGGACCCGGTGCGTCATTTTTTTTTTTTTTTTACAATCTGCACAGGATCCGTTTTTTCAACACTTTGACAGATTGTGACTGATTCTAAAAGACTGAAGTGTGAAAGAGGCCTTAGAAGTTCACAGCTCAGGAGACAGGACTGTGACTTTCTACTGCATCTGTTCTGCTTTCCTGTCTCCTGAGCTGTGCTTTTCTAAGGTCTTTTGAGCAATGGGTGAAGGACTCGGGACATGTTCCCCATAGATCTGCTCAGAATTAATGATCCTAAAACATAAAATAATATCTCACACGTTTTTTCTTCATGGTGCATTGCAGCCAATTATCAGTCTATCTAAACAGGGTGTCAATCACCAGATGCAGGAGCAAAACATTTGGTCACAGGGTAATATTTTTTAAAGCTTACTCAACCCACAAAACTCCAGTACCTTTAAAAATAACTGTCAGGAAGACCGCACTGAACGTGCTCACTGAGCCAGTGCGCGTGTCCTGAGTTAAGCGAACTGTGCTCAAAGATACCTGTGGAGCGGGCAGCAGCCGAGTAGGTGCCCACTTCAGAACAGCAGGACCTGAAGCACGTGACTGCTGGGGGCGTGGCCTAAACTCCAGAGAGCTAGGAGATGCAAGAGAACTCCTAGCAGGGTAACTGTGAGACAAAGTTACCAAGGGGCATAGACAGGGAGGATAGTCAGGACATAGCCAATGAGTCATACACAGAGATAGCTGCAAGGTACAAGAGGGGCGAGCAGAGAGTAGTCAGATCACAGGCAATGAATCATACACAGATAGGGTAGCGCAGTACAGAATCAACAGGCAAACTCACAACGGGGAACAGAATCGGGTCAGAACCATATAAACCAGCTATAACAACGAACAGGCACCCAGAGGTTACCACACTCGGACAAAGGCAAAAGTATAACTTACAGGGATTGGAGTTTCCCAGGGGTTTAAGAAGCTCTCCCAGAACCAAAGAGAGGCTACAATCATTAACCCCAGGTGTGCAGGTCAAAACGTGCACTGAGCTACAGACATTAACCCCTGACGTGCAGCTCAAAAACCTGCACTGGGATCAAGACAGTACCTCCCTCTCAACGAGGGGCCTCTGGACCCCAGGCTTCCCCAGGTACTTGGCATGGGAAGCCCGAATCAGGCGATCTGCATGTACAGAGCAAGCAGGGACCCATGAGCGCTCCTCTGGTCCATATCCCTTCCAGTGAACCAGGTACTGCAAAGTGCGGCGCACACGCCGAGAGTCCACAATATGTCCAAACTCATACTCCAATTGACCCTGCACCAGCACTGGAGGAACAACAGGCTCGGAGTCCTCTTTGACAGGCCCTATGGATTTCAACAGAGATTTATGGAACACATTGGATATTTTTAAGGAAGCGGGGAGACGCAACCTATATGCCACTGGGTTGACTATCTCCATAATCTCGTACGGACCAATGAACTTTGGTCCCAACTTAGCTGATGGCACAGTTAAGTTGATGTTACGTGTGGAAAGCCAAACCTTCCTTCCCACCTGAAACATGTCTCCCGAGGCTCTCGTTTTGTCAGCAAAATATTTGTACCTCCCCTGGGCCCGAGAGATATTACGCTGGACTTCAGCCCAGAGCTTTTTAACCGTTGAACGGACCCCTCTATCCCTGGGCAACCGGAATCCACCCATGAAAACTCCCCAAAATGCGGATTAAACCCATAGTTAATCAGGAATGGGGATATGTTGGTGGACTGACTCACCCGGTTGTTAACGCATCACACCAATCTTCCTGTCTGGCGGAGGTCAGACACCTGAGAATTTGTTCCAGGGATTGATTGGTGCGTTCTGTCTGACCAGTACTCTCCGGGTGATATGCTGATGAGAAGGAGAGTGAGATGCCCAATTTCATACAGAACGCCCTCCAAAATTTTTCCACAAACTGCACACCTCTGTCAGACACAACATTCAGGGGTACCCCATGCAATCGGACCACATGCTGCACAACAACCTTGACAATGTTTCTGCTGAGGGTAATGCTGCCAAGGGAATGAAATGGGCCTGTTTAGAAAACCTATCCACCACCACCCAGATCACGGTATTGCCCCTGGAAGGTGGAAGGCCGGTTATAAAATCCATGGAAAGATGAGTCCATGGCCTATCAGGAACCGGTAAAGGGATGAGTTCCCCAGCCAGCCGGTTATGCGAGCTTTTGGAACGGGCACACACACCACAAGCAGAAACAAATTTCTTGACATCGGACCTTAGTGAAGGCCACCAAAAACCCCTGGCTACTGCCTTTCTAGTGGCCGTGATACCTGGATGAGCACTCACCCTAGACTCATGAAACTCCTGAAGAAGTCTAGGCCGCAATAATTCTGGAACAAACAATTTATCCCCTGGCCTGGTTGCTGGAGTTAGGGCCTGAGCCCTTAGAATTTCTTGTTCCAACTCAGATGAGACCCCCGCCACTACCATCCCTGGGGGAAGAATGGAGGATGGCTACTCGGGGGAGACACCAGGTCAAAACTTCTGGATAAGGCATCCACTTTGACATTTTTGGACCCCGGTCGAAAAGTAATGTAGAACTGAAATCATGAAAAAAAAAGTGACGAACGGGCTTGTCTAGGAGTAAGCCTCTTAGCAGATTCAAGGTATGCCAAATTTTTGTGATCCGTGACAACTGTGATAGGGTGAGCCACCCCTTCCAAAAAGTGCCTCCATTCCTCAAACGCCAGCTTGACCGCAAGAAGTTCTCTATTGCCTACATCATAGTTTCTCTCGGCTGAAGAGAACTTCTTGGAGAAGAAGGCACAGGGTCTGAGATTGGTAAGGGTGGCCGGACCCTGGGACAGCACAGCCCCCACCCCCACTTCAGAAGCATCCACCTCCACAATGAATGGTTTGGACGGGTCTGGTTATACCAACACGGGGGCGGACATGAAACATTTCTTAATAGCTGAGAAGGACTCCTTAGCGAGTACAGACCAATTTTTTACATCAGGGCCCTTCTGGGTAAGATCCGTGAGTGGTTTAACCACTTGTGAGAAACCTTTAATGAATCTCCAATAATAGTTCGCAAATCCTAAGAAGCGCTGGAGCCCCTTGAGATCTCGAGGCTGAACCCAGTCAGCGATCGCTAGCACCTTCTTAGGATCTATACGAAACCCCTCACAGGACACAATCAACCCCCAAAAAAACAGTTCCTGTACAAAAAATGAACATTTTTCCAATTTAGCGAACAATTGGTTCTCCCTGAGTCTCTGGAGAACTGTCTGTAGATGTTGCAAGTGAGATTGGCTGTCCGGGG
The DNA here is from genome assembly GCF_039654945.1 of Dendrobates tinctorius. Classification (NCBI taxonomy): domain Eukaryota; kingdom Metazoa; phylum Chordata; class Amphibia; order Anura; family Dendrobatidae; genus Dendrobates; species Dendrobates tinctorius. The sequence goes on from NW_027361795.1 coordinate 22,428,782, forward strand.
AATACACCAAAATGTCATCCAAATAAATAATAGCAAAACGGCCTATCAGGTCAGAAAACACAACATTGATGAAATTCTGGAAAATAGCGGGTGCATTAGTTAACCCAAACGGCATTACCAGGTTTTCAAAGAGTCCTTCTGATGTGAGGAACGCAGTTTTCCACTCGTCCCCTTCCCGAACCCTTATCAGATTGTAGGCCCCCCCCGGAAATCTAACTTGGAGAACCATTGGGCCCCAGCTAACTGGTTACATAAGTCTGGGATGAGGGGAAGCGGGTAAGTGTTCCGTTATCTTGTTCAGTTCCCGAAAGTCGAGGCATGGCCGCAAACCACCATTCTTCCTCACAAAGAAGAATCCTGCTGCCACAGGTGACACACAGAAGGCCTGATATGCCCTTTGCGGAGTCTCTCAGCTATGTACTCCTTCATGGATTGGCGTTCAGGCCCAGACAAATTGAACAATCGAGCCTTAGGTAACTTGGCTCCGGGTACTAAATCAATGGCACAATCGTAGGGTCTATGTGGTGGCAGCACCTCTGCCTCACTTTCGGAAAAAACATCTTCGAAATCCTTCAGGTACTCCAGAATACTTTCCAGACCGACAGACGACACAGATACGGATTTAACAGTTAACAAGATGTCCCAGGTTACCACATTTATCCTTGCATCCCCATTGAGTGATCTCCCCTGTAACCTAATCAATGGTAGGATTATGGCGTTGAAGCTGTCGTAGCTGCTTTTTGTTCTGACCAAGCATCAGGTATGCCAGATCACCAGTGAGTCCGGATTATGAGGTTTTTCGCCCTTCTGTTGACAAGCGCTTGGAGACAAGAGACTCAACACACAAGCCGTTGTCAAATCACTTTACCTGACATAATGAAATATAAGGCAATATTTTATACCATTTACAACAAATGTAATTCTATGGAGCTCATGTATCCCCCCATCACCTTCAGATTTATATCATGTTTACAATGTGTCCAGAACATGTTGTAACTGACTATGGAGAACAAATATGATAACAAGTATAGTTTCCTTGAGAACAGAGACTAATAGTCTACATGAGAATAGTTCTAGCAATAATAAGGCAGAAGGCATTAGAAGTCTTAAAGGCAATTAAAGGGATATAAAAGCAAACCATTACCTCTTCTATATCAATTTCCCCCTCTTGTAAATGGTATAACCTTTGCCACAGGGTCAGCTGATGTCCACAAAGGAGCTACTGTCTCATGGGTCTAGTACCAATAAGGGGCTTCCTTCCTGCTTCGCCCATCCACCCTCAGTGTGGACACTCACTTTCCCCATCAGCAATGGCTACCTGGGGTCTATGATACACTACAGAAGGTTCAGCCTTAGATTCTTTTTTTATGCATACATTATTCAATAGCTTAAGTAATACATATATTAGCGCTTTTATGGTTATATAAAACAATAAGCAAAACAACAAAATTTGCATACAAGTCTGTACAATGCCAAAAATCCATCCTGCAAGGCCATTAAACCAATTTGCTGGATTTAGGAAAGAGAATGTGTTACCCCACCAGGAGTCTCTGTTTGCACTGTGTTGTTTTAACCATTGGTCTCTAAGTTCACCTATTTTGTCTATACTGGCCCAGATCTGGAGATTGCTACCAGGGTCAATATAATTACAACAGGTGGGACCAATTATTTGACACATTCCTCCTTCTTTTGCTGTCAGGTAATCTAGTACTATAGTATGTTGGTTAGTAACTATGATTAATTGTCTCTGTATTGTATTAGTTTCATTAAGAACTTCAAGAATCTGGAAAATCTGATCGTCCAGGTAGTCGGTAGCTTCCTCTAAATTTATCCCAAATTTGTGTTATGAAGGGGTAAATTAGCATACTACTGAATATTTTATTCTTTATCCCCATTTCTACTAGATGCGGCCTACCTTTTGGCCGGGGCTTATTGTCTGCAGCCCTTCTATACAAAGTTTTACTATGAGGAACTATGAAAGTGGCTGGTGTCAGATTGGCAAGAGTGCAAACCCTCCCAATGTCTGGGCTCACCCACCTGTAGGCACGATGTCCGCAAACCAAGAATACTCCTTCAGGGAGAACACAAATGTGACCAGGGGTCTGTATACATTGGTATAAACTCAAAAGTCCTGACATAGGCTTATGGGCACACCAAGTATTATTCATTTGTTTTCCACTTATACCAGATGTACATTTACCCCTTTCTTTTGTTATTATTTTACGCATATATGCTCTACAGCCTTCAACACCATCCTGGTACACCGTCTCATTAACCTGTGTTTGATCATGAGTGTATATGCGGAAGCAATTATTGTCCTCACCACAGATGTTTGCTCCACTGTGTTGAAGACTGAACCACAGTCCATCATTGGGAATGGGGTCTGAGTGAGGGATTTCAGTCCTCCTCCTGATGACCATATTTCCGACGTCTGAATCATATTCCCGCCACCACATTTGTACCTTAGGCCGCATTATATTAAACTGAAACCAGGGATTAGCGGCCCATCCGATTACAGCCAATGAGGCAGATATATCACGGGGCACATCTTTTCCCCAAAACCTAGATTGAGTCCAAGTCTCATTATGTATGCAGTGTGGGGTTAATACCTCCCATGGCTCCAGAGGTAAGGCTAAGTACGGCATGGTCCTCGCAGATACTGGACTGTGTGTACAGATCCAACAGTCTTTTGGTTTCTGTCCTACATGTCCTTTATAAGTAGAGCATGATGCCGAATAAGTTTGTTGTCTCAGTCAGCATTTAAGAGCTTATCCTGTGTCTCTGCAGTGTACAGTAACCCTGTCACTGCCAGCAAGGTGATGAGTAGAACAGTCATTCTGCTGTTGAAAAGACTTTCTTGCAATGACTGGTGTGGATCTAGGTGGGCTTCCCTCAAGTTTAACTGAGGTGGATGTGGTCAGCTGGACTTGGAAGGGGCCATCAACTCGTGGGTCCAGGCTCCTTCTCACGTGTCTGTGTATAACCACCCAATCACCTGGATTCAGCTGATACACATCTGCACTGGCATTAGGATCTGGAATGGATGAGAACACATGTTTATGCACCACATTAAGTCTTTTCTGCAAGGCCTGGACGTAGGCTGTCATAGAACCATGTTGCATTTGTAGCACCTGTGGGAAGTACAGACCAGTCTTTGGTGCACTACCAAACAGGACTTCAAAGGGAGACAAGCCTCTCTTTCTATTTGGAGTGTGTCTGACTGGAAAGAGTGCAAGAGGCAAGCACTCTACCCAGCTCTTTCCTGTCTCTGCCCATGGCCTTTTGAATTTTCAGTTTGTGTCCCATTTAGTTTTTCCACCTTCCCACTACTTTGTGGCCTATATGGTGTATGAAATGCTGGCTGTACACCCAGGGCCTGCATGACTTCCCTCATTATTTCTCCCGTGAAGTGTATACCCCTATCGCTTTCTATAGTTTCTAGGGACACCATACCTGCAGATCAGTTCTTTCATCAGTTTGTCTGCAGTTGTTTTAGCATTTGCACATTTTACCGGATAGGCTTCCGGCCAACCAGAGAAGAGATCTACACATACTAAGATATTTGCATACACTCCTACCTTGATAACTGTATGTCGTCAGTCTGCAGTCTCTGAAACGGGTAGAGAGGCCTAGGTTTCGCTTTCTTAGGGACTTTTACTGTTTTACCTGGGTTGTGCTGTGCACAGATGAGGCATGATTGTACAAGTTTCGCGGCTGCGTAACTGAAACCAGGAGCGATCCAGAAGGCATCTACCATGGCACACATGTGACTTTTTGAGGTGTGAGTGGGGTCATGTGTTGCTTGCGCCATAATCGGGAACAGGTACTTCGGTAGGCACAACTTATCCTTATTCTCCCATACTCCGTTCAAGTTCAGCTCAGCTCCCAGTCTCCCCCAGTGTTCCTTCTCTGTTTTGGCAGCCTGCTGCTGGAGGGATTTCAGGACATCTAGGCTCTGTGTGGCTGGAATATGCTGACTCCCCGCCACCGTCCACTGCTCCCTAGGCCGCCTTGCTGCTACTTTAGCAGCCTCATCCTCCCTTCTGTTGCCCTCTACCTCCACGGAGTCACCTTTTGTGTGAATGTGGCGCCCACAGGAGCATGGCCGCCACTGTGGCTTTGTCTTCCTCCAGGGAGGGTAATGCCAGGCTTGGAGGCAATGACGGGTCTCTCTCACAGTCAATCTATGCATGCAACACAGTTCCACTCCAGACCAGCAGGGGGAGCTCTGAACCGGAATTAAGGGGAGGAGTGCTCTCTGAGGGCCAAGAGGAAGGAGTGGTTAGTTAGTCTGCGGAGGGTGAAGTGTGCAGACGTGTGGAAGGAGCGCTGAGATAGAGCTGAGAGGAAGAGCTCATCTCCTGTAGGAGCACATGAACTGGAGCCTGGTTTCCACGGCTGTATAGACACTGATGGTCCTACAGCAGACACCAGAGGAGTAGAAGGCTGTAAATGCTATACTCCCATCTAAGACTTGAGGGCACCACAGCAACACAGATAGTGAGCCGGGACTTAGGAGTGAGGAGTCCCTGGAACAGGCTACAGTTGTCTGCCGTACAAGTAGAGTTCTTAGGAACGTCTGACAGGAGGAACTTCAGTGTAACTCAGTACTGGAGATCCCTTAACTAAGCGCTAGGAAGGAGACTGCACAGCCCATCTACTGAGAGAGAATCCCTGAGTTGCTTCCAGGCTAGCCTGCTCCATTACCATCTGTAATCAGGACCCTGGACTGCATTTATCAAGTAAAGGTACGGAAATTGCACCCCGCTGTGTCTTGTCTGATTCCTACCTTTCCGGCATTGCTACATCCCCGTGCCAATCACATCTACACTGCCCTGGGACTACAGCTTCACATGTGGGGAGCTTTTACATATCTGCTGCACCATACCATCAGTCCCAGCAGATCTGCATGCAGCGTCGGCTTAACACCTCCCCTGCCGAACACCACGGGTGGCGTCACGAACTATTCATCTAACTATATTCCACCATTACCATTTTCCCCATTACTTGGGCGACCAGGGCCACGGTCCGGGTCACTGCTGCTGTGACACATCCCACTGATTCCGGCCCGGTACCGAGTACCCCACAGCCCTGGGAGGGCGACCCAATTTTGGCGTCACAAACAGGATTATGGAGCCCGGTACCCCCCCGGGTCCTGTGTGCCATAGACTGTGCTGGCGTAAAAGACTGTGTGTGAAATTGGCGCCAATTGCCACCATTGCTGCGCTGCTTGGCGCGCGCGGGAAGAAAGAGGGGCGGGCCTTCGTGGGCGGAGCCTGCCACAGAGCGCAAAGAAGTGAAGTGCCGCGCGGGAAGAGAGGACAGCGAGTGAGAAGGGGAGGAGCCGAGGCCTGCAGCCCGGAGCGTCAGGCCTGCGAATCGGCCGCCGGTGAGCTCACACAACCTCCGGCCCTGGCTAACGATAACTAGGGGGGGAAGAGAATGTCTGTGCCAAGCAACAATGCAGCGGTGGATGCCGTTGCCAACCCCGCAACACCGCAAGGAGAAGCGCCCACCGTAATGGTCCCCGTAATGCCGCTGTCCATGCCCTACATACCGGGAGCGGCCTGGCTACCGCAGTACTCGGGTGAGTCACACACCCTGAGTGAATTTAAAGAGAGAACTGTGCAGTTTGTTTAAAGTATACCCTCTGTCTGAAAGCCAGAAAGTGAATATCCTGATTGGACAGCTAACGGGTGCAGCACAGAGAGAGGTGAAAGCCTGGCAGGACACTGATAAAGAGACTGTTGCAAAGATCCTGGCCAAGCCGAGAAGCACCTTTGACACCCGAACTGCAGCTGAAATCAAGATGAGGTTATTTGGCTGTAAGCAGAAGGCGCAGGACAGTATAAGGGACTATGCTCTCAACCTGCATGAGGCACTGCGAGCAGTTAAGCAAGTTGATCCTGACAGTGTAAAGGAGGAAGATAAACTGTTAAAGGAGCAGTTCATTGAAGGACTGCTATCCAGTACCCACAGAGGACAGTTGCGCATCATAACCCTGCAAGACCCTGATCTGGACTTTGCTGATTTTAAGGACAGGGCGATTCGGGTCCTGCAGGAATCAACTGACAGCCGTCCAGCGCCCCCTAGACGCCCAGCGATCACACCTACCATCAGGAAGCCACATCTTTTCCTTCCATCCCTGTGGAGGCTGATGCACAGACTCTGGATAAAGATCCACCTGAGGAGCTGCATCTTCAGGTTCAGGAGTTGACCAGAGGTATGGCTGCACTTACTAAAACCGTGCACCTGCAGGTGTCCTCCAAAGAGAAGACCAAGCTTGCTTCCAGTCCAGAGGATGTCCTGTGGCTCCGGAGGAGGAGAGCCCCGCCACTCCGAGGAAGGAACAATGATCGCTATGACCAGGACGGACGTCCCATCTGTCGTCGCTGCTACAAGGCAGGTCATCTTGCAAGATTTTGTCCTTTAAACGAGCAACCCCTGGGGCAGAGGGTCAACCCCCAGGAGTAGGACCACAAGGCCCAAGGAACTGGCGAGCCAAGTATGTGGGAGGGAGACTGATCCTTCCAGTGGTGATTGACGGCATCCCCATGAACGCTTTGCTGGACACTGGCTCCCAGGTGACCACCATGTCCTATATCCTCTACAAGCAGTATTGGGCTGATTCTGAACTTACTCATGGCCCAACTGATGAACTGACAGTAGTTGCCAGTAATGGTCAGTCTTTGCCACAGATTGGATGTAAAGATATTACTGTTAAAGTGGGTCGGGTAGAGCTAAAATCTCAAGGTCTGATAGTTGTTGATATTGATCGACATGAATGTAATCCCATGCTGACTCTTTGTACAAATGTAATTGAAAATTGTCTTTCCGATGTTATTGTCTTGTTGCAACAGGTGGCTGAGACTGCTGGTTCCAGTGAACAATGAGTCCTGCAGAAGGAGATCAGAGTCCCTGCAAAGACAACAGGTAGAACTCTCTGGCGGAGAAATTGGCAGTGTCAGAGTGAGTGATCCCTTCCCCATTGCAATACCCCCCAGATTTGAAATGTTGATTTGGTATTGGGCAGCTATAGGTCTCAGGGGGAGATATTACCAGGCATTGGTAGAACCAGTATACTCCGATAGCAGGCCCACTGTCCTGACAGCCAGAGGGGTGGTTGATGTACGTAAAGGGAGAGTACCTGTACGCCTTTTGAATTGTGGGGAGGAGGAGGCCACAATACCTCGGTACCCCACAGTTGCTAAGCTGCTCACTGTTAATAACAACTCTTTGCAGGCAGCAGAGCCCTTGGTCTCATCCGATCAGGTGGAGGACAATGGCTCTGTGAAGCAGATGGAGGAGTGGTGCCAGCAACTGCAGGTGGGAACTGACTCTACACCTTCATACCAGAAAAATGGGGTTTACAGAGCGACACAAGAGTATGAGTGGGTATTCAGCAAACACCCACTGGATTTTGGGCAGGCAAAAGGGGTTCAACATCATATCCCCACTGGAGACCATCCACCCATAAAGGAGAGGTACAGACCTATACCCCCAACACAATACCAATGTGCAAAAGGGATGTTGAGGGAGATGAAGGAAGCTGGGGTTATCAGAGACAGTTGTAGTCACTGGGCGGCTCCAATTGTTTTGTAAAGAAAAAGGATGGTACCATGAGAATGTGTGTTGATTACAGGAAAATTAACAGCATTACACATAAAGATGCCTACCCATTACCCAGAATTGAAGAGTCATTAGCTGCACTTAAAACTGCTAACTACTTTTCCACCTTGGATCTCACCAGTGGGTATTGGCAGGTTCCCGTGGCAGAGGCAGACAAGGAGAAGACAGCATTTACCACTCCAATGGGTCTCTGTGAGTTCAATTATATGCCATTTGGGCTCTGCACTGCTCCAGGAACATTTCAATGGCTGATGGAGTGCTGCCTGGGACACATGAACTTTGAGACAGTCCTGTTGTACCTTGATGATGTCATTGTTTTCTCCAAGACTTATGAAGACCATCTGGAACACCTGGCTGAGGTGTTTGAAGCCTTGTCCAATTTTGGCCTGAAGGTGAAGCCTTCCAAATGCCACCTCCTGAAGCCCAAGGTACAGTAACTCGGTCATGTAGTGAGTGCAGAAGGTGTGGCACCAGATCCTGACAAAGTCACAGTCATCCGAGACTGGCCAAAGCCCAGCAACCTCTATGAAGTACGCCAATTCCTTGGGTTGGTAGGCTACTATCGAAGGTTCATCGAGGGCTTCACTGAAGTAGCCACTCCTATGCAAAATCTCCTGGTGGGGCAGTCCAAGAAAGCCAAACAGAAGAATTCCACATTTGAATGGACTGAGGAGTTGGAGAGGTCCTTCACTAGATTGAAGATGGCTCTCACGGGAGATGAAGTTGTGGCCTACCCAGATTATGACAAACCCTTTGTGTTGTATACTGATGCCAGCAACGTGGGACTGGGAGCAGTACCGTCGCAGGTACAGAATGGCAAGGAAAGAGTGATCTTCTACGCCAGCAGGAATCTGCGTCCCACTGAAAGGAACCCAGACAACTATAGTTCCTTCAAGCTGGAGTTCCTCCCCATAGTCTGGGCTGTGACTGAGAGATTCAAGCATTACCTAGCTTCAGCCAAGTTTACCATCTTCACGGACAACAACCCGTTGACTCACTTGGACACTGCAAAACTAGGTGCACTGGAACAGCGATGGATGGCTCGGCTGTCTAACTATGAGTTTACCATCAAGTACCGGGCACGGCACAAGAATGCCAATGCTGATGCGCTGTCCAGGATGCCTAATCTGCCAGATGCAGGAGAAGACCCTGAGGCTCTTGAAGAAATAGAGTTACCTCCCTTGCAGCGGCTACTGGCGGCCCAGCGTACTCAAAGAGTGAGAAACAGACGGTCTGGCTTGAAGGAGGTCACCCTAAATCCATTGCCCCATCATGACTGGGCAGAAACGCAAGATAGTGACCCTGCAGTCCACCTGGTGAAGGAGCTGCTGTCACAAGCTGACTCACGCCCAGAGTCGGATGCCCCTGAAGAAACTCAGCAGTTGTGGAAGGAATGAGGTCGGCTGTTCATTTATGAAGGAAAGCTGTGTCGGAGGAGTGTCAATGCTCGCACTCATGAGCAAGTTTGGCAGGTGATAGTCCCAAAGAGAGAGGCATCAATGGACCTGGAAGCATACCACAATGGAGCTGGACACTTCGGATGGAAGAAGTTGGAAGCATTGCCCCGGGAGAGGTTCTACTGGGCTGGTATGAGGAAAGCCATTGAGAGGTGGTGCCGGGAGTGTGGACAATGTAACCTGCGCAGAAAGGATCGAAACAGCCAGAGAGCTCCTCTACAGCCAATCATCACCAAACAGCTACTTGAGTTGGTAGCCCTGGACCATGTGAAGCTGGTTCCAAGCCGATCAGGCTACATCTAGATGGTAGGGGAGTTCTTTCCTCCTTGTGGGAGGACTGTCCAACAATATTGTTTACCTTCATGAGTAAAGGAAAAAAGATACTGACAGTCAGGGTGCAGGGGTACAGAGAAAAATGCATTTGCTAAATCAATGACTGTGAACCATTTTGACATCTTTGGGATCTGTGACAGTACTGTGTGTGGATCAGGGACGATTGAGGTCACACTCTCTGTAACATCATTAATAGCCCTTAAGTCATGAACCCTTCTGTAAGTGTCAGCAAACCCTTGAGTCCTTTTTCCCTAATTGGATACAAAGGGGTGTTTCAGGGGGAAGACCTTTGCACTAGAACCCCTGCCTTAACATGCTCTCTAATATCTCTGCTCGGGCCATTGATTTGGCTTGGCTCAAGGAGTATTGCTTTAAACAAGGAGGAGTGGTTCCCCCCCTTTTTTTTTTCTTCCCATTTAATCATGACAGTAAATTCATAGGGGTATTGTCACTAACAATAAGTTTTGTAAGGCTGGTTTCACATTTGCGTTTTTTAGCGCTGGAAAAAAACGCACACCTGCGCATGCGTTTTTTCCCCTATATTTAACATGGGTGCGCATACCTGCGCACTGGTCAGCGCATGTATGCGATTTTCATGCGCTGCGTTTTTTTGGGGTGTGCGTTGGGATTTTCCAGACGCAGCATGTTGCATTTTTTGGCCCTGCAAAAAAGCGCATGCGCACATATGCGCACGTTTTGCGCTAAAAATGGCCATTATAGCCTATGGATGCGCATATGTGCGCACTGGCATGCTCATGTATGCGTTTTTTTGCATATGCGTTTTTTTTTTAAACCATGGAATTTAGGGGTTTGGGTTAGAGTTAGGGTTAGTTAAGGGGGTTTAGGGTTAGGGTTATGGTCAGGGTCAGGGTTAGGGTTAGGGTTAGGGTCAGGGTTAGGGTTAAGTATGGTTTTGTTAAGGATTAGGGTCATGGTTAGGGTCAGGATTAGGGTTAAGTATGGTTTTGTTAAGGGTTAGGGTCAGGGTTAGGGTTAGGGTTAGGGTTAGGGTCAGGGTTAGGGTTAGGGTTAGGGTTAGGGTCAGGGTTAGGGTCAGGATTAGGGTTAAGTATGGTTTTGTTAAGGATTAGGGTCAGGGTTAGGGTCAGGATTAGGGTTAAGTATGGTTTTGTTAAGGGTTAGGGTCAGGGTTAGGGTTAGGGTTAGGGTTAGGGTCAGGGTTAGGGTTAGGGTTAGGGTCAGGATTAGGGTTAAGTATGGTTTTGTTAAGGATTAGGGTCAGGGTTAGGGTCAGGATTAGGGTTAAGTATGGTTTTGTTAAGGGTTAGGGTCAGGGTTAGGGTTAGGGTTAGGGTCAGGGTTAGGGTCAGGATTAGGGTTAAGTATGGTTTGGTTAAGGGTTAGGGTCAGGGTTAGGGTTAGGGTTAGGGTTAGGGTCAGGGTTAGGGTTAGGTATGGTTTTGTTAAGGGTTAGGGTCAGGGTTAGGGTTAGGGTTAGGGTCAGGGTTAGGGTTAGGGTTAGGGTTAGGGTTAGGGTCAGGGTTAGGGTTAGGGTCAGGGTTAGGGTTAGGGTTAGGGTCAGGGTTAGGGTTAGGGTTAGGGTTAGTTAGGGTTTAGGGTTTGGGTTAGGGTTAAGTATGATTTGGTTAAGGGTTAGGGTCAGGGTTAGGGTTAGGGTTAGGGTCAGGGTTAGGGTTAGGGTCAGGGTTAGGGTTAGTAAAGTCATGGTTTTGGTAGTGTGAGGGGCCACCTAAAAATGTTGGAAAAAAACGCAAACGCGGTAAAAACGCGCTAAAAACGCATACAAACGCATAAAAACGCTGCGTTTTTTTCATGCATGCTCATAAAAATGCTTGAAAAAAACGCAGCAGTTGTATGCTTATGTATGCGTTTTTTCAATGCGTTTTTTTGCGGGAAAAACGCGCTGCAAAAAAAAGCAAGTGTGAAACTAGCCTAAGTACCACAATTCCAGCACCTCACTGTTTCTAGGTCCCCTGGTCCCCTATTACGTCTCCGCTTTTTTCCTTGTGCTCCAGCATGCATGACAGGTCATCTTATCATCCTTGTTTGTTCAACTCCTTTAGCCACCTTCAGGAGATCTGTTAGATCTACATTTCTCCATTCCGGTCTGGCTGTCTGTACTGCGTCTCGTAAGCCCTTGCTCATACCGTCAATGAATGCATTTACCAGTATCTTAACATCGAGTGGACTTATGGGACTGTACCCCATGTCTGCCCATTTCAGCTGTAACCGTCGAAAGTACATCTCTACACTCTCTCCTTTTTTGCTGTGGCACGTCAGTCAGGAGAACGGACTGCTCTGATTGTTTCAGTATAGCCCATTGTTTTAGCGATTCACAGTATGTCTCCCCAGACCGTGCAGATTTATCATCCATGCCCAGAGCTTGATCCTTTGTCACATCTGTATGTGTCTTAATTATGTGTCCTAATATGTCACCTGCTTTTGAACTCACCAAGCTCTCTAGGTCTGCCCAGGTACACTTATATGCCCGCTGTATTTCCTTTATTTGTCTATAAAATGGGAATGGTTGGTTTTCACAGTTAGGCAACTGCTTTAACATAGCCAGCTGATCAGAGGAGCCCCAGGGATAATACTCCTATATCTGTCTTATTCTAGTCGCCCTTCTAGGTCCTGATGCGGTTGGCCGTCTGATGTCTACTGTCAGCTTACTCCTCAAAGGTCAATGTCCCCTCTACCCACTAACCATACTATTATGTCACTACATATGATCTTGTCTGGACAGGATTTAGTGCAATTTGCTTAGGTCAGTAGCACAGGTCACACAAGTAGCTATTCAGTCTGGGTTTCTCTCAGTCTGATCACAGTGTTTACAAGTCCATCTGTTTTGTCTGGGTCTCTGGTTAAATTTGGTCAATCAAAACATTCATAATACACCTTACTTCCATACTGCTGCACATTCTCAGACACTATTTATTCACTTGCTATATTCTTCCCTTGTCTGTGCCTTTTTGCACATCCAAACATTCACACTCTGGTATTTTTGCCTTTTTCAATATTGGTCCCACTTGTTTTACTGCTTCCTTCTCTGTCTTTTACAATCTGCATAGCTGTCTTGGATCCCATTGGGGGCACCGACCGTATACAGAAAAAGTTGCCCATGGCTTCAACGTTTTTCTCCCGACAGCTCACCTTTATTCTGAAATGCCCTTCTAGTGTGCCTAACCATATCTACGGGTGGCCACACGTAGCAAGTCAGAGCGAGCCTGCCAAGGTGTAGCGGGAATGCTGTTTGCCTCTCACCCGGTAGACCTACAGGATGTAACGAGAAGGCTCTCCGCCTCTCACCCGTTAGATCAGCTGGCTAGAATAGGAATAGGCCTTTTTCCTTCCAGCCCAGCTCCATGGATTGTGGGAAGGTAGCTTCAACTTAGACAGCTCATCTTTCTTCTGAAATGCCCTTCTGTGTGTCTGGACCTCTGTCTTACAGTCCACACATAGCAAGTCAGAGTGAGCCTGTCAAGGAGTATCCAGAAGGCTCCTTGCCTTCGCCTCTCACCCACAACAAAAAAAACCCGCTGACTAAAGTAAGAAGGCCCAGGTGTGATAGGCCTCTAACCTTCTTTATCAGCCATACAGTCAGCTACCTCCTCTGTTGATCCACAGTCAGCTACGCATCAATCACTCAACTTGAAGCAGGTGAATCTTTTACCAATCTTTCAATCACACTGAAGACCAAACAATCTTCCACAAATTTCCTTAGAATAGGCACAGTTTCTTTCCTCCCTTTTTTGTACAGCACTGTTGCTTTAAACAAACCACAGATCTCTCAGTGCGTACCTTATTAAGGATAGAAATACAGAGAATTTTGAGCGCAGCTCCATAAATTATTAGACACTCAGCAGATATAAGAGATAAGAGCGAAGGGAGAAGAAAAACTGTGCAGCGGCATCATTCCCCCCTCCCATCAGAATGTAGCATCCTTCACAGAGTTCCGTAGTTCTTTAGACATAATCAGAATCAATCTCCTCAAAACCCTCATCTCTGGTGACCACTGAACTTCACTGTATGGGCAAATAACTGTATAATGTGAGTATCCACGCCTTGCCCTTGCCTGGCCAAATGATTCCAGAAAACTTTTCAATGTCTCATACCACATATAACACGAGCTATATCATTACTCAATTCATTCAAACTCAGATGCAGATTGAAATATCTGTAAAGTACCCGTCCTGGACCTTGCACTAGAACTGGAAAGGTAACAATATTTGGAGTCCATGAAAAAATTCTGTAGGGCTCTGCCCCTTGACTCAGTACCCCTAGAACTCCTGTGCAATCTTCACAGAATGGTGCAAATTCATCAAATTCATTCATGCGTGCTCATTCAGGGATTTTTTTTTCCCTCTCTCTTCCCGCGGTCCTTTGATTTACAAAGAGAAGATAACAAAAATCTCTTATCTCAATTACTCATCTCTCATCTCACTCAGAGGTTATTTATTATTATTATTATTATTATTATTATTATGCATTTATATAGCGCCATTTATTCCATGGCGCTTTACATGTGAAAAGGGGAAATATAGACAAGTATAGTAAACATGTGTAAGACAAGGGACACACTAGTACATAAGGAGAGGGGACCCTGCCCGCGAGGGCTCACAGTCTACAGGGATGGGTGAGGATACAGTAGGAGAGGGTAGAGCAGGTCATTCTGTGTTTCAGCAGACCGAGGATCATTGCAGGCTGTAGGCTTGTTGGAACAGGTGGGTCTTCAGGTTCTTCTTGAAGGTTTCCGTTGATGGTGAGAGTCTGATGTGTTTTGTGGCAGGGAGTTCCAGAGTATGGGGGAAGCACGGGAGAAATCTTGTATGCAGTTGTGGGAAGAAGAGATAAGGGGGGAGTAGAGAAGGAGATCTTGAGATGATCTAAGGTTGCGTGCGGGTAGGTACCTAGAGACCATGGCACAGATATATGGAGGAGACAGGTTGTGGATGGCTTTGTATGTCATAGCTAGGGATTTGAATTGGAGCCTCTGGGCGATAGGAAGCCAGTGAAGGGCCTGGCAGAGGGGGGAGACTGGGGAATAGCGGGGAGACAGGTGGATTAGTCAGGCAGCAGAGTGTAGGATGGACTGGAGCGGAGCCAGAGTGCTAGAGGGAAGGCAAGAGAGTAGGAGGTTGCAGTAGTCAAGGTGGGAGATGATAAGAGCATGCACTAGTGTTTTTGTGGTTTCATGGTTGAGGAATGAGCGGATCCGGGAAATATTTTTGAGTTTGAGGCAGCAGGAGGAGGCGAGGGCTTGGATATGTGGTTTGAAAGAGAGCGCAGAGTCGAGGATCACCCCAAGGCACCGAGCGTACGGGACTGGGGAAAGAGACCAGCCGTTGACATTGATGGATAGGTCTGGTGGAGGGGTAGAGTGAGATGGAGGAAAGATGATGAATTCTGTTTTATCCATGTTCAGTTTGAGAAAGAGAGCAGAGAAGAAGGCTAAAATAGCAGACAGACATTGTGGGATTTCAGTCAGTAAGGAGGCGAGGTCGGGTCCAGATAGTTAGATCTGCGTGTCATCGGCATAGAGGTGATACTGCAAACCGTGGGATTCTATGAGCTGTCCCAAGCCGAAGGTATAGATGGAGAATAGTAGGGGTCTTAGGACAGAGCCTTGGGGAACACCGACAGACAGGGGGCGAGGTGAGGAGGTGGTGTGTGAGAGGGAGACACTAAATGTTCGGTCTGTTAGGTATGATGAGATCCAGGATAGGGCCAGGTCTGTCTGCCGGTGTCGAAGGCAGAGGACAGGTCCAGGAGAAGGAGGACAGAGTAGTGTCGCTTGCTCTTGGCGGTTAGTAAGTCGTTAGTGACTTTAGTTAGGGTAGTTTTAGTTGAGTGATGCAGTCGGAAGCCAGATTGTAACCTGTCAAAGATGGAACAGGAGGAGAGGTAGGAGGACAGTTCAAGATATACATGCTGTTCCAGTAGTTTTGAGGCGTAAGGGAAAAGAGATATTGGGCGATAGTTAGACACAGAGGATTGGTCAAGTGAAGGCTTTTTGAGGATGGGTGTGATTGAGGCATGTTTGAAGGATGAGGGAAAGACACCATTTGTAAGTGAAAGGTTGAAAAGGTGTGTTAGAGATGGGATGAGGACTGTGGCCAAGTTAGGGATGAGGTGAGACGGGAGTGGGTCGAGGGCACAAGTGGTGAGGTGTGATCTTGACAGAAGGGTGGAGAGCTGATCTTCTGTCATGGTGGAGAAGCTGGCTTTTGCAGAACAGGGCTGAGTGGCTAAGAGGGGCATTGAGGGCTGCGGGCCAAAGTTTTGTCTGATCGTGTCGATCTTCTGCTTAAAGAAGGAGGCAAAGTCTTCAGCAGAAATGAGAGGAGGGGGAGGAGGTGCTGTGGGACGGAGTAGAGAATTGAAAGTGTTGAAGAGCTGTTTAGGGTTGTGAGACAGGGAGGATATGAGAGATGCGAAGTAAGTTTGTTTTGCGGCAGAGAGCGTGGACTTAAAGCTGGCAAGGGACTGCTTGTATGCATTGAAGTGCTAAGTAGAATGGGTTCTCTTCTATCTCCGCTCAGCGGCCCTGGAATCCTGTCTCAATTCTTTGGTCAGGCTGGTGAGCCAGGGCTGCCTGTTGATTGTTTGAGTTTTGCTCTGCGTGAGGGGGGCAGCCAAATCAAGCATTGCTGTTATTGTGGTGTTATAAAAGGTGGCAGCAGCATCTGTGTCATGAAGGGAAGCTATGTCTGTAAGAGGGAGAAGGGATTCAGAGAGTGATTGTAAATTGAGGTGTTTGAGATTCCTGCGAGGGAGAGCGAGTTTATGGAGCGAGGGTTGCGCAGTAGGAGAGGAGAGGGAGGAGAATGTCAGTAGGTTGTGGTCAGACAGGGGGAGGGGTGAGTTATTGAGATTATTGAGGGAACAGAGTCGGGTGAAGATAAGGTCCAGCATGTGACCATCTTTGTGAGTGGCCGCAGAGGACCATTGAGTGAGGCCGAGGGAAGTCGTGAGTGAAGTTTAGAGGCAGCCGGGGTGGAAGTGTCAATGGGGATGTTGAAGTCGCCTATGATGATGGTGGGGATGTCAGCAGAAAGGAAATGGAGTAGCCAGGTGGTGAAGTGGTCAAGAAAGGTGGAGATGGCTAGTTCTGGGGGGCGGTAGATGACAGCCAGTTGGAGGTTGGAGGGGGAATAGATGCGGACGGAGTGCACCTCGAATGAGGGAAGAGTAGCGGAGGATGGCAAAGGAATTGGGGTAAAGGAGCAGGTATCAGACAGGAGCAAGCCAACTCCTCCACCACGCTTGTTGCTGGGGCGAGGGGTGTGAGAGAGATGGAATCCGCCATAGGAAAGCGCAGCTGGAGAGGCTGTGTCAGAGGGAGTGAGCCATGTTTAAGTGATGGAGAGGAAGGAGAGTTTGTTGGTGATAAAGAGGTCATGGATAAATGATAGCTTGTTGCAGAGAGAGCGTGCGTTCCATACGGCTCCAGGTAAGGGGGTTGAGGGAGTGGGAGCTGGATGAATGGGTATGAGGCTATCATGGTTGCGAAGATGTGTAGAGGATCGTGGCAGGGTGGTAGAAGTGAGTGTAGGGAGGTGTTGAGGAGGGCCAGGATTTGGGGATATGTCGCCAGCAATAAGGAGTAGTAGACAGAGCATTAGAAGGTGGGAGCAGGATAGGACATGATGTGGCCGTGTGGGTCTGGAGAAAAAGGATTGTATGTGGAAGAACAGTTGTGACGAAGAGGTGAGATAGCTGGGAAGGATGGAGGGGGAAATGACAAGTTCCTTACTGGGTGGAGGGATTTCAGGAGTTAGGGAGAAATAGAGTAGTATGGAGGTGATAGTAAAAAGAAGGCGAAACATTGTTGTGTTGTTATAGTCCGTTACCTTACAGTCAATTCCAGTCCAATTCAAGTCTAATTCAAAGTACTTAGAAATTAGTACTTTGAAATTGATGGAGCCGACTACATCTGGAGCAGACCCATGGTGGTGAATATATGTGCAGCTAAAGACAATCAGGTGTGAGTGAAAGTGGGGTGTGACTGCCCAGGCCAAATGCACAAAGTTAAGCAGAGGTCATAAAAGGGGGAAGAGGTTGTACAGACTACTTAGATTTGTGGCAAAGATAACAAGATGAGTACAATTATGGATACAAGAAGATGGGTAAGCTATGCATACCATATAAAATACAATGCAGTTCACATAGGGCATTCAGGAGCATGAGAAAGTGGTGGAAATTCAGCAATGCATACCTGTGGAACAGAAGAACATCTCGGTCAGATGGTGATGATGATGACAATACTGTAGGAGTCATGAGTGACTAAATGCATTCTAGAATTCAAGTCTAATTGAAAGTACTTAGAAATTAGTACTTTGAAATTGATTGAGCCGACTACATCTGGAGCAGACCCATGGGGGTGGTGGTTCTCATAGACACATATATACAAGAATTCACACAGCCTGCCTATCTTGCATTTTGGATTTGATTGACACTTTAACCTACAGCCGTGTCCACTGACACTCTGAGAACACCAGAACACCAAAGCCAACTTCTTAAACAACAAGAATCAATGAAAACCAGAACAACCAAAAACCACAGCCCTATACAAAATGCAGCCTCATATGATTTACTGCCAATCCAAAATCACACTGCACAGAGTCTATCCCAGGCTTTGTGCTACACAGTACACCAGTACACAACCAGTTAGTATATTAGTATATTGCCAGAATAGATTGACAGATAATACAGATGACAATTATTATCTTATTACTGTTATTCAACTCTCATACGGACGTACTCACCACTCACTGGTGATGTGGGTTCTTTTGAACCGTGTTGTACAGTCTTACCCAGAGATATGTAGGCATCCTTAGAGAGGTTGCAGATGCAGAATCAATGTAAGAATAAATGATCTCACCTGCTGCAGCCTGGATTCTGCATGTTCAACCTCCCAGGAAGCTCCCACATACGGATTCCGAATAGGCTGGTTTCCACAGCCCCGTTGGGCATCAAAAACTGTCGTAGCTGCTTTGTGTTCTGACCAAGCGTCAGGTATGCCAGATCACCAGTGAGTCCGGATTATGAGGTTTTTTTCCCTTCTGATGACAAGCGCTTGGAGACAAGAGACTCAACACACAAGCTGTGATCAAATCACTTTATCTGACGTAATGAAATATAAGGCAATATTTTATACCATTTACAACAAATGTAATTCTATGGAGCTCATGTAGCCCCCCCACCACCTTCAGAATTATATCATGTTTACAATGTGTCCAGAACATGTTGTAATTGACTATGGAGAACAAATATGATAACAAGTATAGATTCCTTGAGAACAGAGACTAATAGTCTACATGAGAATAGTTCAAGCAATAATAAGGCAGAAGGCATTAGAAGTCTTAAAGGCAATTAAAGGGATATAAAAGCAAACCATTACCTCTTCTATATCAAAGCCAAGGCATCCCCAGTACCAGTCCTGCAGGCAAGTTATCTAGCACAAGACAACTTAGTTTTTCCACATGAGTGGAACCCACTTTTAGAGAAAGAAGTTCAGACCTGCAATAGATACCGTCCTGGGTAAGAGGGGACTAGTCAATTGCCACAAGTTTAACAGGTTCCTGAAGCCTGACTGTCCCTATCTTATTAAGAGTCATAATTTTGGTATCAATCAGGTTCACAGCAGAACCACAGTCAACAAAAGCAGTAGTCTGAACCGGACCATTACCATTTTTGCACGTGAGGAAAATTGTACCTGAAGGTCTGGGTAGCCTCCTCGACTACTACCCAGACCTAGTCGTTTCCCGCCATCTTGGAGGATGACGGACAGGAGGGGCAGTCCTTCTTCCAGTGTCCCGATTCCCCACAATAGAAGCACAACTGCTTCTCCTGGCAGCGTCTTCTTTCCTTTTCCTCACAGGTGACAGCGCTCACCTCCATAGCCACAGGAAGAGTCCGGGTCTCATCTCCACTAAAGAATAATGGTGCTTCCAGTTGCATAACGTCTCTAGCCCGCAGTCTGCAATCCATGTGAACCGCTTGGGTCATGGCATCCTCCAGGGAGTCAGGTGCAGGATGGAGTGCCAAGGCATCCTTCAGACGTTCACACAGGCCTCTACGGGACAGCCCCTGAAGGGCGGCATCACTCTAAGAAATCTCAGCTGCCCAACGTCTGAATTCAGTACACAACCACTCAGCCGAGTGCTCCCCCTGACAGACACTCATCACCTTGTCCTCAGCCAAACGCACTCTATCAGGCTCATCATAAATAAGCCCTAAGGCTTCAAAAAGCACATCCACAGACATTCTCTCAGGGGCAGAAGAGGAAAGCAAAAATGCCAAGGCCCCAAAGCAGGGACATAACCACCCCCACCCTCTGTTTCTCATCCCCAGAGGAGCGGGATCGCAAAGAGAAAAAGAGCTTACAGCCCTCCTTAAAGACTCTGAATTCATCTTTGTTACCAGAAAACGTATCTGGCAATTTAACTGGGGATTCGGGTGGGACTAAAATGACGGGACTAAAATGACATCTCTATTCCCCACCTGCTGAAAGCCTGCGGAAAGCACCCCCTGAACTGAGTCCTCAACCTACCGTTGGGACTGGGCCAGAGCTTGGTGTTCCAAGCTAAGCTTCTGCAGCGACTGAGTCAAGTATTTCACCTGCTCAGATAAAGCACACATTGGGTCCATGCTGCAGAAGTGAGGAGAGAAAAAAAATTCAAGGTCAGTTATAACGTCAGGAACACCGCACTGAACGTGCTCACTGAGCCAGTGCGCGTGTCCTGAGTTAAGCGAACTGTGCTCAAAGATACCTGTGGAGTGGGCAGCAGCCGAGTCGGTGCATACTTCAGAACAGCAGGACCTGAAGCACGTGACTGCTGGGGGCGTGGCCTAAATTCCAGAGAGCTAGGAGCTGCAGGAGAACTCCTAGCAGGGTAACTGCGAGACAAAGTTACCAAGGGGCATAGACAGGGAGGATAGTCAGGACATAGCCAATGAGTCATACACAGAGATAGCTGCAAGGCACAAGAGGGGCGAGCAGAGAGTAGTCAGATCACAGGCAATGAATCATACACAGAGAGGGTAGCGCAGTACAGAATCAACAGGCAAACAGCCTGTTCCTGTCACAGCGGGGAACAGAACCAGGTCAGAACCATATAAACAAGCTATAACAACGAACAGGCACAGGCACACAGAGGTCACCACACTCGGCCAAAGACAAAAGTATAACTGGCAGGGATTGGAGCTTCCCAGGGGTTTAAAAAGCTCTCCCAGAACCAAAGAGAGGCCACAATCATTAACCCCAGGTGTGCAGGTTAAAGCCTGCACTGAGCTCCAGACATTAACCCTTCATGTGCAGCTCAAAAACCTGCACTGGGATAATGACAATAGCATTGTCATTATAATGCTACTGAATAAAAAGAACCACTCATGCTGTGCCGTAAATAAGACTATCACTGTGCCCCCAAATAAAAAAATTGCCCCTCGTTGTGATCCCTGCACAAAACATTACTGCACAGTCCCTCTTAACGTCATGGTCAAAACACTGTTCTTGGCTATCATGTGACGTCATTGGCCTCTATTCCTGTATCCCTCATAATTTAACAATTAGATCTTTGGAATATTTTTTGAAAATTTTAGTAATTATACTCCTGCAATTAAGGAAATTATCCTAATGGGAACTAAATTCTTGTTGTCACATAACTATTTTTCTTTCAATTGTGTCTTTTATATTCAGAGGCAAGGAGCCCCATTGGGGCAGGTTTCTCACCATCTATAGCTAACATTTACATGACAGTATGGGAGGAACTTTATATATTCTTGGATTTTTTGGATATTTCCCTCAAATTTACATCAGAGGGAATACCGATTACTCCCTTTAGAAAAAACCTAATAACGAATTCAACACTCTATGCTACTTCATGTCATCACAAACTAATAAGAGCATCCCTTTGGGGGAACTATATAGAATTAGAAAAAATACTACTACAGATACAGATTATTTAAAAGAAGCCTCTATAGTCAATAACAGATTAAAAGAACGTAGGTGCCCACAGTGGATGATGAATAGAGCTATGAGTAAGATTGAAAATAGCAATAGACAGGACAAGTTACAGGAAAAGAAAGAGGATATGTCTAAGAGTTCAAACCAAATCACTTTTGTGACACAATATAGTCCACAATAGTCCACAATCTGGCTATCACTTCTGTGCAGTACATACCCGGACCAAACTGTCCTAGACCACTCCCCAGTTCCTTCCTGGCCTGACCTCGCCAAGATGACAATTCTTTCTGACTGTTTCGCCCCAGACTCAAAATCATCTGTCATCAACTTTGATTGCCTCTGGTAAAGCATCTGGCCCATCTGTAGAGTGCTAGACAAGATCTACATAAGAACTGTATCCATGAATGGCACAAACATCTTGGGCACAAAGACCCAGAAGCAGTAAGGAAGCTAGCTCAACTTGCAAATGGTATTGAAATCAGCCAGTGTAGTCAAATCATTACGTGCACTAGCTGTCTTAAAGGGAAAATGTTCAGTAAATCCTGTCATAAAATAAGCACCACTAGATCTGCACAGCCTCTGGATCTGGTACATACAGTGTTCAAACTCCGGGCAAGAAGAGATATTTTCTCACATTTATTGATGACTACTCCGAATATACAGTCACCTACCTGCTTAACAGTAAAGGTCCTGTTACATTTAGCGATGCACCAGCGATCCCGACCACGATATGACCCGGTCAGGATCACTGGTGCATCGCTAAATGGTCACTAGTGAGCTGCCAAACAGGCAGATCTCACCAGCGACGCAGCGATGTTCGGCGGTCGTTACTCACCTGTCAGCTGCGGCGATGATGACGTCTTCCGCTTGCGTCCATGGCTCGCTCGTCGGCGCCAGCAGGAAGCCGACGACGAGAAATGGACCAGGACGATCTCGCGCGATCAGCGATATCCAGCGGGGGGGCGGTCGGAGGTGAGTGTCACATGTAGCGATATCCCTAGCGATATCGCTGCTGCGTCACAAAATCGGTAATGCTTTAGCGATATCGCTATCGATATCGCTATGTGTAAAAGGCAGTTAAGGATGAAGTTCCACAGAAACTTAAAGAATATCTTGCTGTAGTGTTTAACAAATTTGGAAGAATGCCAAAAGCCCTGCGTGCAGATAATGGAACCGAATATATAAGTGGTAAGGTTCAAACCATTTTGAAAAAGGATGGAATCGTGTTCTAGACTACCATTCCATACAACTCTAGCAACTGAACACTCATAGACAGGAATGGAGTTGTTGCACAAAACACCCCCACTCAATAACTACTTATCCTGTTAGTCCCATTGCGGTTCTGAAGTCCACAAACTTGTCTCTTGATAATGGCTTTGTCTTACCATCGGTTATCACCTTGTCAGACTCGCAAGAAACAGACTCGAGTACACCACGGTCCACTAACTCACGTAAGTGGTGATGTTTTACATCAACTCAAGCTGATCCATGTTTGTATACGAAAAAAGTAGTGAATGAGTGGATGTATGTTCTCCTATATGTAGACGATGTAATCATGTGTCATCAAGATGAAAAAGAAATTGCAAAGCTAGGTGAAATTCTCAACCAGCACTTCGAGACTAAGGACCTTGGAAATGTGACATATTATTTGGGAATCCAAATCCACAGAGCAGAAGATGGGAGTTTTCTTCTCAACCAAAGTTCTAAAATTTCCACAATCCTAAACCAGTTTGGAATTTCAGAAGCCAAAGGTGCGTCAACACCAGTGTATCCATCCTACTTAAAATTGGAAGGAGAAGAAGATCTGCTACCCAGCAATGAGAGTTACAGACAAGCAGTGGGGGTGCTTCTGTACATAGCAAGCACAACTCGTCCAGATCACTGCCACAGTTGGAATTCTCTGTCGACGTGTAAGCAAGCCACGCCAAAAAGACTGGAATGCAATTAAGAGAATTCTTCAATATGTTAAATACAGGAAAGATGTATATCTTTGTACCGTGTTAGCCAGTAGATTGAAAAATATTCATGATTGAGGGTCATCAGTGGTTGGTACCTTTTAAAGGTATCAACCACTGAGGACCCTCAATCCTGAATATTTTTCAATATGTTAAAGAAACTCAAAGGCTAAATCTTAAGATATATGCATCAGGAGATCTCATTCTCAGAGGTTATGTGGATGAAGATTGGGCTGGAGATTCAAGTAATCGGAAATCAACAAGTGGTTACTTGTTCAAGTTAGGAGAAAATTAAATTTCTTGGTCCAGCAGAAAGCATGTGTCAGTCGCATTATCTTCTACAGAAGGAGAATATATGTCTGCTGCTTATGCAAGTCAAGAAGTAATTTGGTTGAAACAACTTTTGGAAGATTTCGGCAAGCCATTAGCTCTATATGTTAATTATATTAGCATGTGTGCTTTTTAACTCATTTATAGCAGTGATATAGGATTGGTCTAATTCAATCAGCTGTTTCATACAGGAAATGGTATATAAGGTTGAGGGGTTGGACAATATGGGATGCAATGACTAAAGACTGTGAGGTCTGAAACGCGTCTGCCAGTGTGAACTCCCCCCTATAGGGTTAGTGGCTACTATGCTATTATAATGAATTTTAAGAATTTTCAATAAACATTGGTTTTATGGGATTCTAGGAACTGGATCCTTTTTTCTACACTCGACTGCCCCTCTTATGATACATGGTTTTCACACTGTCTTTTTCAATAACATATTCCCACCACACTGATCCCCCTTAGATGCTATGAACACCACACCGTCACCCCTTAAATTCTTTGACTACCATGCTGTCCCCCTGCTATACTATAACCACCACATCATCCCCCTTATATACTATAACCACCAAGCCATCCCCCTTTATATAATGTGAGAACCACACCGTTCCCCCTTCTATACTATAACCACCACACCATCCCTCTTATATACTTTGACCACATGATCTACCCCTTATAAATTCTGCCCATCACACCCTCCTCATTTATGAACTATGTTTTCCACACTGCCCCACCCCATGCTGCCTCCTCTTTGAACTGTCCCCTCATGTTAGCATTCTCCATACTGAGTCCATTTCCCCAAACTGAACCCCTAATGCTACTCCTACATACTGAGCCAAGCCCATGCTGCCCATTCACCATAGTGAGCTCACCTCACGCTGCCCCTTTTGCATAGTGATCCCACCCCACGCTGCCTCTTTGCATAGTGATCCCACCTCATGCTGCCCCTTCTACATAGTGATCCCACCCCATGCTTCCCCTTCTCCATAGTGATGTCACACTGCCACTTCTGCATAGTGATCCCATCCCACACTGCCCCTTTTCCATAGTCATGCCCCTTATTCATAGTGATGCAATGCTGTCCGTTTTTCAGCCATTCCCTCCCCCTGCTGCCCCTTTTTCAGGCAATGGACCCAACGTTGACCACTTTTCTATAATGATCAGACCTTTCTCTGCCCCTTTTCCATAGTGATCTTGGCCAATGCTGCCCTTTCTTCATAGTGATGCCACACTGCCCCTTTTCCAGAGACATAACATCACAAGTGGCTTCCTTTTCCAAAAACATCCCACTCCATGCGCTCCTCTTTTCCACAGAAATCCTACCCCACGCGGCCCTCTTTTTGCATTCTGAGCCATATATTCCATACTGGGCTGCCGCTTCTGTACATTGAGTCCCCCAGCTCAAAAAACTGAGGTCCATTTTTCCCCTTATCCCTTAGAAAAATTAAAAATTTGGGGTTAAAATAACATTTTAGTGGTAAAAATGTAATTTTTCTTTCTTCACCACACAATGATATATAATTTTGTGAGGCATGTGGTGGCAATATGATCACTGCTCCTCTAGGTGAATTCATTGGGTTATGTAGATTGTAAAATGAGGTCACGTATGGGGGATTTCTGCTGTTCTAGCACCTCGGAGTGTGTGCCAATTATGACATGGCACGTTCAAACCATTCCGGCAAAATCTGAACTTCAGTATGGCACTTCTTCCCTTCCGAGCTTTGCACTGTGCCTTAAAAGTAGTTTTTAAACACATATGGGGTAGGAGAATACTCAGGAGAAATTGCACAATAAATTTTGTAGTCAATTTTCTTGAGGCTAATTCAACAATATTGTGGGAAAAATATATATTTTTCATTTTCAAAGAAGAATGTTGTAAAATTCTAGGAAGCATCTGTGGGTTCAAGGTGCTTTCCACATCTCTAGATAAATTCCTTGAGGGGTCTAGTTTCCTAAATGGGGTCAATTATGGGAGGTTTCCACTGTTTAGGCACATCAGAGGCTCTCCAAACGCAACATGACAAGGCAGATCATTCCATCAATATCTGCATTCCAAAACATCACTCCTTCCTTTCTGAGCCCTGCTGTGGCCCAAACATTAGTTTTCCCCCACATATGTGGTATCGGCATATTCAGGAGAAATTAACAACATATTTTGTGGTCCATTTTCTCCTGTTACCCTTGTGAAAATAAAAATATTGGGGCTAAAGCAATATTTTTGTGGAAAAAAAATTGATTTTTTTATTTTTGTGGCTGTATGTTATAAACTTCTGTGAAGCACCTGCGAGTTAAAGGTGATCACCACACATCTAGACACATTCCTTAATGGGTCTAGTTTCTAAAATGGGGTCAATTGTGGGGGGGTTGCCACTGTTTAGGCACATCAGGGTTCCTCCAAAAGCCAATTTTGCGCTCCAAAAATCCAAATTGCACTTGTTTCCTTCTGGCCTCTGACATGCGCCAAAACAGTAGTATTTCCAAACGTAAAATTTCCAAATTGCAGAACAAATTTTTGGGTACTTTTTCTCCTGTTGCACTTGTAAAAATAAAAAAATTGTGTCTAAAGTATAATTTTTGTGAAAAAAGTTAAATGTTCATTTTTTCTTACACATTCCATTAATTCCTGTGAAGTACCTGAAAGGTTAATAACCTTTTTTGAATGAGGAGTGCAATTTTTAGAATGATGTCACTTTTGGGTATTTTATGTCATATAGGCTCCTCAAAGCACTTCAAATGTGAGGTGGTCCCTAAATAAAAAAAAAAGTTAAGTAAATTTTTGTTTGAAGAATGAGAAATCACTGGTATCTAACTTCCTAACAAAAAAAAGATTATGTTAAAAATGTTGCTGATGTAAAATTGACTTGTGGGAAATGTTATGTTTTAACTATTTTGTGTGACATAACTCTGGTTTAAGGGCATACAAATTCAGAGTTTGAAAATTGTGAAATTGTCCAAATTTTTGCTAAATTTCTGATTTTTTCACAAATAAAAGTCAGTCATATTGAACAAATTTTACCACTATCATGAAGTACAATATGTCACAGAAAAACAATTCTCAGAATCACCGGGATCCATAGAAGCGTTCCAGAGTTATTACCTACCATATAAAGTGACACTGGTCAGAATTGTAAGATTTGGTCTGGTCATGAAGTGACCATTTGGTCTAGTCTTATAGACGCCTCTCCATTATTAATCCATGGGCTTGATGTTATCAGACAATACAAAGGTGATATGAACCCCACAAATACAATGGGGAAAAAAAGTATTTAGTCGATCACAACTATGAGAGTCAAAATGAGAAAACAAATCCAGAAAATCACCTTGCATAATTTGCAAAATAAATCTTGCCAAATCAGACAATGTGATTTTCTGTATTTGTTTTCTTATTTTGACTCTCATAGTTGAGGTCTACCTATGATGTCAATTACTGACATCTCTCATCTTTTTAAGTGGGAGAACTTACACAATTGGTTGCTGACTAAATACCTAAATACTTTTTTCCCCACTGTATTACCCCACTTGCCACCACAGCAGGGCAAGTGGGAAGAACTGTGCAAAGCGCCAGAATTGGCGCATCTAATATATGTGCCTTTTCTGAGCCTTACCAGCCTGAGAATACCAGCCCCCAGCTGTCTGCTTTAATGAGGCAGGTTGTCAAAAATGGGGGGACCCCAGGTCGTTTTTTAAAAATATTTATTTAAATACAGCGTGGGAACACCTCTCTTCTGGATAACTTAACCATGCTAAGGCCTCTTTCACACATCAGGTTTTCGGCGTCAGGCGCGATCCGGCGCTTTTGACTAAAACCGGATCCGGCGAAATGCAATGCCGGATCCGGTTTCCCCCCCATTGACTTGCATTAGAGCCGGATCGAGCTGGATGGCCATGCGTTTCATCCGATTTTCGCCGGATCCGGCAATGTGACGCGATCCGGCGTCTGGAAAAAACGGCTACTGTAACGTTTTTTGTCTCCGGCGAAAAAGCCGGACACGCCGGATCCGGCGTGTCCGGCTTTTTCATACAATGAAAGCCTATGAGCGCCGCAATGCGCCGGATCCGGCGACCGGATCCGGTTTCTTTGGTCTGAGCATGCTCAGTAGCTCTGCCCACAGGACATATATAAAAGCAGGACAGTGGGACCCTCAGCCACACCCAACATGCCACCCAAGCCAAGAACCAGGAGCAGGAGAAGGCAGCAGACATCTGCAGCAGCAGCACCATCAGCACCACCCCAAATGGAGCAGCATGCTGAACAACAGGAGGGGAGAAGAAGAAACGGAGAGTGGTGGTCATGGGGGATTCCCTGTTGAGAGGAACAGAGGCCGCTATCTGCAGACCGGATATAACTTCAAGAGAAATGTGCTGTCTTCCAGGTGCAAAAATTAAAGATGTGTCTGACAGGATATCAGGACTCTTCAGACCTACAGATGACTACCCATTCCTGCTACTACATGTGGGGACAAATGACACCGCAAGAAACGACCTGGAAACCATCTGCAGAGACTTTGAAGACTTAGGCAAGAAAGTGAAAGAACTGGGAGCGCAGGTGGTCTTCTCTTCCATCCTCCCAGTGGATGGCCATGGAACAAGGAGGTGGAATAAGATTCTGCAGGTGAACAACTGGCTACGTCGATGGTGCCGTCAGCAACGATTTGGATTTCTGGATCACGGAGTGAACTACTTATACGATGGACTACTTGCTAGAGATGGGGTGCACCTTACGAAGACTGGAAAGCAGGTATTTGGAAGTCGCCTTGCTACACTTGTAAGGAGAGCTTTAAACTAGAACAACATGGGAAGGGAAGCAAAAGACCAGAAAAAGCCATACACCTGACAAATGCTACTGAGAACTCTGCTATTAGAAGTGGAAAGGAAGAACAAAGACAAAAGAATCTAATTAAAAAAAATATTGGAGAAAGAGAAACCAATCACAAACTAAAATGTTTCTATACTAATGCACAAAGCATGGGCAACAAACAAGGAGAATTGGAACTACTAACACAGGAAAAGAAATATGATGTCATTGGAATCACTGAAACTTGGTGGGACAATACACATGATTGGAATACAAGACTAGAAGGATACAACTTATTTGCAAGAAACAGACTTGATAAACGAGGAGGGGGTGTCGCATTGTATGTTAGAAATGCGTATATCTGCACAGAGATTGAAGCTTCAGAGACTGGGAGTTCTGTGGAAACTGTTTGGGTAAGAATACAAGGACAGAACAATGGAAAGGACACCATTGTAGGCATTTACTACAGGCCGCCTGTGCAAGCTGAAGATATGGATGAACTCTTTATGCATCAAATGGCCAAGTTCTCCAAAAAATATGACATAGTTGTCATGGGAGATTTCAACTATCCAGACATTTGTTGGGAATCTCTCTCAGGCAAAACTAACAGGTCAAGGAAATTCTTATCCTCTCTTGCTGACAACTTTATCTTCCAAAAGGTAAAGGAGAAAACAAGGGGAACTGCTACCTTGGATCTAATCCTTATAAACAGGGAGGAAATGGTTGAGGAGGTAAAAGTGGCTGGGACCCTAGGAGGTAGCGACCATGCTATTTTAGAATTTTGGATAACTAGAGGCGGAAGACCTGTGAAGACTCAGACGTCAAGGTTAGATTTCAGAAAGGCAGATTTTAAGGGATTCAGAAAGAGAATTGGAGGGATCCAATGGCTGGATATCCTTAAAGACAAAAATGTCCAGGAAGGATGGGAAATCTTGAAAAATGAAATTCTCAAAGCACAGTTGTTAACAATTCCGAAAAGAGGGAAGAATAGGAAGCATTTAAGGAAACCAGGATGGATGAACACAGAACTTAAGCACATGCTAAAAAGGAAGCAAAAAATGTTTATAAAATGGAAAGAAGGAGGCATATCTAAAGAAGAATATAATGCTGTCTGCAGAACCTGCAAGGCACAAATCAGATTATCTAAAGCTGAAAATGAATTGAGGCTTGCAAGAGATGTCAAAAGCAATAATAAAGGATTTTGGGGATATGTCAAAAGTAAAAGAAAAGTCAAAGATGCTATAGGATTTTTACAGGATGAAAATGATGAAATGGTAAGACAGGATGTTGAGAAGGCTGAACTTTTAAATTCCTATTTTGCATCTGTTTTCTCTCAGAAAGGAAATGTAACATCAACTGTTATTCACTGTCCTATTAAGGGAATAGAAGAATCCAGGATATCTATAAACAGAAAGATAGTGAGGAAACACTTAGCTAACCTAAATGTATTCAAGTCTCCAGGTCCAGATGAATTACACCCCAGAGTACTGAAGGAGATAGCAGAAGAAATTTTTGAACCCCTCTCCATAATCTTTGAAAATTCTTGGAGAACAGGAGAAGTGCCAGAAGACTGGAGAAGAGCAAATGTTGTTCCTATCTTCAAAAAGGGGAAGAAGGTGGACCCAGGCAACTATAGGCCGGTGAGTCTGACTTCTATACCAGGAAAGATCTTTGAACAAATTATTAAACAACATGTATGTCAATACCTGGATAAGAATGAAGTGATTAAACAGAGTCAGCATGGGTTTGTAACTAATAAGTCATGTCAGACTAATTTAATTTCCTTCTATGATGGTATTACTGATTGGGTGGATCAAGGAAATGCTGTAGATATAGTATATCTTGACTTCAGCAAAGCATTTGACAAAGTCTCTCATACAATCCTTATTGAAAAAATGACTAAGTATGGAATGGACAAGGCAACTGTTAGGTGGATTCATAACTGGCTTAGTGATCGGACCCAAAGAGTGGTCGTAAATGGCTGCACATCCAGTTGGAAGAATGTCTCAAGTGGGGTACCACAGGGCTCTGTCCTGGGCCCTGTATTGTTCAACATCTTTATCAATGATTTAGATGAAGGAATTGAGGGTAAACTGATTAAATTTGCTGATGACACAAAGCTAGGAGGGATAGCTAATACTAGAGAAGAGAGAGAGAGGTTTCAAAAAGATTTAAATAAACTGGAGAAGTGGGCAGCAACTAACAGAATGGTTTTTAACAGGGAGAAATGCAAAGTACTACATCTGGGCAATAAAAATGAAAAAAGCATATATAGAATGGGAGGAATAGGGCTAAGTGACAGCACATGTGAAAAAGACTTGGGTATACTAATAGATCACAGACTGAATATGAGTCAACAGTGTGATGCAGCAGCAAAAAAGGCAAATGCAATTCTAGGATGTATTAACAGAAGCATACAGTCTAGATCACGTGAAGTAATTATTTCCCTCTACTCCTCTTTGGTCAGACCTCATCTGGAATATTGTGTCCAATTTTGGGCACCACATTTTAAAAAAGACATCAACAAACTGGAGCAAGTTCAGAAAAGAGCAACCAGAATGGTGACCGGTCTGCAAACCCTGTCTTATGAGGAAAGGTTGCAGGATTTGGGAATGTTTAGTTTGCAAAAGAGAAGACTGAGAGGAGACTTAATAGCTGTCTACAAATATCTAAAGGGCTGTCACATTGTAGAAGGATCAACTTTATTCTCATTTGCACAAGGAAAGACTAGAAGCAATGGGATGAAGCTGAATGGGAGGAGACACAGATTAGATATTAGAAAAAACTTTTTGACAGTTAGAGTGATCAATGAGTGGAACAGGCTGCCACGAGAAGTGGTGAGTTCTCCTTCAATGGAAGTCTTCAAACAGAGGCTGGACAGACATCTAACTGGGATGATTTAGCGAATCCTGCTTTGAGCAGGGGGTTGGACCAGATGGCCCAGGAGGTCCCTTCCAACTCTACGATTCTATGATTCTATGAGTCCAGCAGCAGATGAGAGACGGTAATTATCAAATCCCCCATTCCTCCAAACTAGGGCTATGGAATATCAAGATATTCATTGGCCCTTTGTTTCTCTTTATTCAACAGCCACCCAATAGATGCAGCAGCAGCAGCAATGGCAGCAGCAGAAACACCACCCACAGCCATGGAGTCTGGCCATGAGGAAGACAGCACATCTTCTGGGAGCCCTCCCTCGCATCGTCAGCGTTTGACGGTAAGTTTTTATTTCCAAAATCCATCATGTGTGTAATATATGTGTATTCATTGCCTTTTATTTCAAAACAGGAATCACAAGATGAAGAGGAGCTCCCAGAAGAAGAAGGAAGGGGTGGACAGACACTTGGAGTGGGCTCACAATTGGTAAGTTTTTTGCATCAAACGCAGAAACACAACATCACACTACACACAACACATAGAAAACAATGTTCTGCAGACCACACACAGCAAACAAATGCCTACATCCAAAGACATAACATTTTTTGTTTTCTTCTCTAGTCTTCCCAATCTGGTGCTCGACCAAGAGGTCCTCGCAGTGCCTCCCAGGGTTGTCGGCGACAGCAACGCGGCGGTCACCAGCGTGTAAGTATAAATATTTTTGCTTTGTTTTTTTGCACTTTTTATTTCATTTCTTTTGTGGAGGCTAATTATGTTATTTTTGTCTTTTTCTTTAACAGCCTTCACAGCGTGCTCCCGACTCTGACGGTGAGGATGGAGGGATTGATGTGGACCGCCTCATCGATCTCGTCAGAGAAAGGGAGCCGCTCTGGAATATGGCTGACTGCCGCCACGCTGACCTGATCGTTACCCGACGACTCTGGGAGGAAATCTGTTCGCTCCTTGTGGACCGCTGGGAGGACCTCAAAGCTCGGGCCCAGATTAAAGAGCGTAAGTATATACAGTACCGGTTGCTTGATTTAAACCAGTGTTTCCCGAACTCCAGTCCTCGTGGTCCCCACGGATCATGTGTTCAGGATTTCTATTTACTTTGGAAATCCTGAAAACATGACCCCTGGGGACCATGAGGACTGGAGTTTGGGAAACACTGATGTTGTATACTAACCACTTTGTCCTTTCTCGTTTCAGGGGAGAGAATTGTGAAGCGGTGGCGGTCTGTGAGGGATCGTTTCAAGAAGGAGTTCAATAAAGAGATGCGGGCCCCGAGTGGATCTGGAGGACGCAGGAGCAAGTACAAGTACGCACGAGCCCTGTCGTTCCTCCGGGAGACAATGCTCACCAGAAGGTAAATATTACACACCACATGTGACAAAAAAATGTTTAG
This sequence comes from Dendrobates tinctorius, assembly GCF_039654945.1. Lineage (NCBI taxonomy): Eukaryota > Metazoa > Chordata > Amphibia > Anura > Dendrobatidae > Dendrobates > Dendrobates tinctorius. The sequence goes on from NW_027361795.1 coordinate 22,461,510, forward strand.
ATGTAACTTTTTTTTTTCAGCCAGGGCCATACCATGTCACTAATTTAATTGTTTTTTTTTCTCTTTATTGCACAGCACGGTGAGCAGCACTCGGGAGCCTGCACGATTGGACCCTTCTGAGGCGATCCCTGAGGAGACCGGCACCGAGGGACACTTCGACCGCCCCGGTACATCTGCACCTTCCCAGCCTTCCCACACATTCGACCCATCTGTCCCATCCACCAGCACAGGAGCATCGTGGCCGCCTACATTACATGAAGCTGCTGGTGAGGAGATCGCTTTCCCTTTACCCCACCCTTCTGCCACTGCCACCTCTAGTACACCTGCGGGTACTGGGCGGCAGCGGCAGAGGGGTCAGGAAAAGAGTTATGCACCAGAGTTCTTGCATCTGAATGCATCTTTACAGAACTGTCTAAAAGTCTTGTCAGAGCAAATCTCCGCAGGCTTTCAGCAGATCAACTCCAGCATTCTGGAGGTGAAGACACTTCTGCAAACCATGCATTCAGAAGCAAGATCTTCGCCAAACCACACCTTTTTCAGGTCTGTTGTGGAGCGCATGGCAACACTATCTCCTACCCAGCAGATGCATGTAATGCATTCGTGCCACGGTGCTCTACAGCAGGTTACCTCCCAACCTCCACCTCCCACCACTGTAGTTCCTCCACCTGCACCCCCTCCAGCCACTTTCCATCCTCCCCCTCCTATTACATCTGCACCCCCTCCAGCCACTTTCCATCCTCCCCCTCCTATTACATCTGCACCCCCTCCAGCCACTTTTCATCCTCCCCCTCCTATTACATACCAGCAACCTCCCCAGTACCAGCAACCTCCCCAGTACCAGCAACCTCCCCAGTACCAGACATCTCCCCACTTCCAGCAACCTGCCCCGTATCAAACTCCTTCCCCGTACCAAACTCCTTCCCCGTACCAAACTCCTTCCCCATACAACTTTCCATCAACATCATCTGCTCCTACAGTCCCTGCCCAACCCTCCACTCCACCGCCCACCACCTCTTCTGCCTCCCACATGTCCACCCATTCTGTAGCTTTTTCCACACCATCACCTCTAACTGTTCCTTCCCCACCACGATCCCAGTCCTCTCTCCACACTCCCATTGTCGAAGTGTCCCGCAGCCCCTCCAGCAGTATTTCCACCCCACACTACACAGATTTATGATGTGTTTTGTAATAAAAATGCCCAGTTGGTTTCAAACCTTTATTAAAAAAGTTTTTTTAACTTTAAAAAACAGTTTACAAAAAAAAAATATTTTAAATAAAAGTTAAATTATTGTTTACACTGGTTGTCTGTCATTTCTTTCTGCGGCGAAATATGTTTAAAAAAAAGGTTAAATACAGGGTATTTAAAAGGTAAAAAGGTATTCAAAACCAGGTATATAACTGTGGGTAAATTTTAGCTTTTTGCCACAGTTGTGTTCCTGGTTGGGTTTGAAGCAAAGTATTTCACCTAAAAAGTTGTGTTTATTGTTGGTGATTTCCTAACAATGTACACAACTTTTGTTAAAAGGTGAAATACTTTGCATAAAACACAACCAGGTACACACCTGTGGCCTAAAGCTAAAAATAGAGACCATGACAAGATAGCCAACTTTGGTTGGCAAAGGTATATACTGTTGGTACAGAAGGTACACAAGTTTGGTTAGGGCACAAATCTTTCACACTCTGTCATCCTGCCAGTGTACTCTGCCTTGAGGTGACATAAAGTATAGTGCAAAATTGTCCCTCATTACTGAAACTGTCACAGAACTTCTAGTGGTAATGTCATGGTAATCTTGCAAGGTGGTTTCTTCAGAGGTGTCCTCAATGGAAATGGGTTCCTTGCAGATAACAAAATTGTGGAGTACCACGCAAGCTTTGATCACCTCGTCCACAGTTTCTGTCTTGAGGTTGATCGCAGTCAATAGGACCCGCCATTTGGCTGTCAGAATACCAAAGGTACATTCAACCATTCTTCTTGCTCTTGTGAGGCGGTAATTAAAAATGCGTTTTGGTCTTGTCAATCCTCTGCTAGAGTACGGTTTCAAAAGGTGTTCTGAAAGCTGGAAGGCTTCATTCCCTACACAGACAAATGGCATAGGTGGACCAGATGTTTGCGGCAGCGGTCTAGGTGGTGGGAACTGGAAGGTGTTTCCATACAGTTTACGCCCCATGGCAGACAGTTTGAAAACTTGAGAGTCATTGGAGCGGCCATAGGCCCCAATATCAACCGCAATAAATTTGTATTCCGCGTCAGCGATGGCCATGAGGACAATTGAAAAATATTTCTTGTAATTGAAATATTCCGATCCCGATCCAGCTGGCTTTACAATGCGGATATGTTTCCCGTCCACAGCGCCCAAGCAGTTCGGAAACTGACATATCTGTTGAAACTTGTCAGCAATTTCAATCCACCTCTCTGTTGTGGGCTCTGGTAAAAACTCTTCAGCTAAGGAGTCCCACAGTGCACGGCATGTGTACTTCACAATTCCAGATATGGTGGAAATCCCGAGTCTGTACTGGAAATGCAGTGACGAAAGGGATTCTCCAGTTGCAAGAAATCTGTGGGGAATTAAAAAACAATAAATTAGTTTTAAATCACAGCATTACATACCAAAACTGAGCTATAACACTTGGAGATACAAACTACCACCAACAAGATTGCAGTGAAAGTGTGCTCTGATGCGATCACATCCAATAAATGTGGCTTACCTTAAAGTCACCATCAGACGCTCTGCGGGTGAAACAGAGAAGCGGCAATAGGTGTCCGCTTTTCTTATGAGGTGTGCAATGCGCTCCACCAAGTAATCAAAATTCTCCATTTTCATCCTAACATATCCAAAAAATTTATCCGGGTTTCGTCGAAGGTCCATGCAGAGTGTAGAATAGACCCCACGCGTCATTCTCTTGGCTGTGATGGGGTGGATCCACAAACGTCGTCTACGATGCCTGATGCGCTGCTGTCTCGCTCTCTCCTTCTCCAGAACAATCACCCTCAAATGATTCGCCTCCGCTATAAAATCCGCCAAATTCTTCAAAATATTTCCAATGACAACATCCATCTTCGCCAGTAACTTGCTCTTCTCTCCAACCTGCACTTTCTCCTCTACAACCTGTCAAAGAAGGGCTGTAGGAACATGCTATATATAGTTTTCCAGTAGCCAATCCCGTTCGGAAGGCCACAAGGGTCAATTTTAAAAACCGGATCCGGCGTAATCCGTCGAAAAACGGATAGAAAAACGGATGAACCGGATGAGACGGATCCGGTTTTGTCTGTCAAGAAAAAGACGGATCCGGCAGAAAACCGGATCAGTCACATCTGGTTTTACTAAACATTTGCCGGATCCGGCGTTCCGGCACGACGCCGAATCGCGCCTGACGCCGAAAACCTGATGTGTGAAAGTAGCCTAATGCTGACAGCTGAGGGTTGCAGCCCCCAGCTGTCAGCTTTGTCTGGTTGGTTATCAAAAATACAGGGGAACCCATGCCGTTTATTTTTTTTTAAATTATTTATTTAGATCGCATGCATCGGCTGATAAATACTCCCATCAACCACCGCCTGCTCTCACTGTTATTAGCGGCAGCACAGTTCCCAAATTGATGATTTTTGTTCATTCTGTCTCCCAAAAATCAGATAGAAAGTGATCAAAAAATGTCATGTGCCCGAAAGTGGTACCAATAATAACGTCAACTCGTCCTGCAAAAAATAAGCCCTCACATAACTCTGTCAGTCATATATGGAAAAATTATAGCTATCTAAATATGGGGATGCAATAAAAAGCTTTTTTTAGTTTGTAACAGCAGCCAAACAGAAAAAAACACTATAAATCTGGTATCTCTGGAGTCACACTGACCTGAAGAATAAAGTTGTCTTTTCACTGATACTGCACAAGGAATGGCGCAAAAAAAAAAGAACCAATTCTTCATCTGCTGTTGATTTTTTTCACTCTGCCTCCCAAAGATCACAGTAAGGCTCAGCTCACATGTATCCTGCGCACCATGCTGAGCACTTACACCAGGGTTTTCTTGTAAATCTCTGAAATAGGTGATTCAGACAGAACCCCCGGTGGAGGATTCCCTATAATGAAGTAGATGGAGGCACGGTGGATGCCGTCTAACTTGTGATCCGGCAGTGTCCGTCATTTTAGGTGTGCATAAAAGCGCAGTCCGACACAGTTTTGTGCACTTCTAAAAAGAAGGACACCACTGAACAGAGGCCAGGAGGAGTCCAGAGTAAATATGATGCCTCATTACAGAGAGTGGCTCCCTTTTGGTGCCATTGTTACCCATTTCCCAGTGTGAAAATGTAAAATCTGGGGTTGAAGCTAAATTTTGGTGGTAAAAATGTAATTATTTTTTTCTTTACTGCCCAATAGTATAAAATTCTGTGACACACCTGTGGTGTTAATATGATCACTGCACTCATACATGAATTCATGGAGAGGTGTAGTTTGTAAAATAAGGTCACTTATGGGTGTTCTACTGTTCAGGCACCTCAGTGGCTCTACCAATGTGACATGGCACCCTCAAACCTGTCCAGCATAATCTGAACTCCAATATTGTGCTTATTCCCCTCAGAGCATTGCACTGTGCCTCAAGAGCAGTTTTTGACCACATATAAGGTGTTGGTGTACTCAGAAGATATTGCACAACAATTTTTGGGGTCCATTTTCTCCTGTTACCATTGTGAAAATAAAAAAATGGTAAAAAGAACATTTTTGTGGGGAAAATGTGATTTTTTTTTATTTTCATGGCTCAACGTTATAAACTTCTGTGAATCACCTGGGGGTTGAAGATGCTCACCACACATCTAGATAAATTCTTTGAGGGATCTAGTTTTCAAAACTGGGTCAATTGTGAGGGGTTTCCACTGTTTAGGCACATCAGGAACTCTCCAAACGCAACATGACACTCCCAGAAATATTTAATCAAAATCTGAGTTCCAAAACATCACTTCATCCTTTCTGAGCCCTTCCATGTGCACAAACAGTAGTTTTCCCACACATATGGTATCAGCATACTCAGGAGAAATTGGAGAACACATGTTAGGGTTCATTTTCTCCTGATCCTTTATGAAAGTAAAAACTTTGGGGCTGAAAAACATTTTTGTAGGGAAAATGTATATTTCTTTATTTTCACGGCTCAACGCTATAAACTTCTATGTAGCACATGGGGTTGAAAGTGCTCACCACACATCTAGATAAGTTTCTTGAGTGGTCTAGTTTCTAAAATGGAATCATTTGTGGGGGATTTCCACTCTTTAGGCAAATTAATGGCTCCCCGAACATGACATGGTGTCCACTAATCATTCCAGCAAATGGCCCCTTGCCAGCCTGAGAATACCATCTCCCAGCTGTCTGCTTTAGCTTGGCTGGTTGATAAAAAATGGGGGGATACACCTTTTTTGGAATTATTTATTTAAATAATTCAAAAATGCTTGGGGATCCCTTTATTCTTGATAACCAGTCTTGCTGAAGCTGACAGCTAAGGGTTGCAGCCAACAGCTATCAGTTTTGCCTGGCTGGTTGTCAAAAATACAGGGGAACCCATGTCATTTTTAAAATTGATAGTTTTTTATAGAGCAGGCACCTGTTGATGAATACTCCCATCAGCTGCCGCCTGCTCTCGCAGTCATTAGCAGCAGCAGGCGTAGAATGATGGGAGTAGTAGTTCTATCAGCTGACACCTGTGACTGGAAGTAATCTTTTGATTACAGCTGCAGGCTCATGCTGTCATCTAACAGCGTGGGAGCCAGAGTTCTCTGACTGGTATTAATCTTACTGCCAATCAGAGCCACTGGAGTTTCTCTTGCTGTCATGCAGATGACACACAAGAAACACCCGATGTTTGGGAGGCCAAACACGAATTGTAACACCTACTTCCTGGAGAAGTTTGTGTTCTGGTTTGCCTTTCTCTAAACAGGGGTTCTACAAATGCGACATGGTATCCGCTAATGATTCCTGCAAATTTTGCATTTAAAAAGTCAAATGGCACTCATTATTTTCCCGAGCCCTGCACTGCACCTAAACACTAGTTTCCTCCATATATTGGGTATCTGCCTACTCAGGAGAAATTGCACAACAAATTGTATGGTGTATTTTCTCCTCTTGCCCTTGTGAAAATAAAAAATAGATTCTAAAGAATTTTTTTGTGGGGACAAATGTGAATTTTTATTTTTACGGCTCAATGCTATAAACTTCTGTGAAGCACCTGGGGGTTCAAGGTGCTCACCACACATCTAAATGTCATGCCCTCAGCCACAGGCACGGTCTCTGCTGCGCAGGGAGACCGGCGCCTATCTCGCAGCTCCACTGCTACTACTCACCCTGTCCGTGGCTCCAGACAATCAGCGGTTCCATTCTCTGCTAAGAACTTGCATCCTCTTGGCAGGTCTCCTGGTTAAGCTCTTAGGAGGCACACCCCGCTTCCTGCACATACTTAAACAGCAGGGCACCTGTTGTCTATTAGGGCTGTCTGTGCTGTGATGCTCTGTGCATAAAAGGCATCCTCCCTCAAGAGGGAGTTGCCTGAACAATGTGTTCATTCTGTGGGATAGCTGCCTCCCACTCAGGCCACACTCTGCTTTGCTCTGCGTTCTGAATGCCATTGCAATATTCTAATATCTCTGTCTCCTCAGAATCCTCTGCTGGCAGTTCCCGCTCCTGGATCCCTCTGGACACTCCGGTTTCTACCCCAGACTGACCAAGGCTTTCCTCTTGGAATCATCCAGTGACCATCGCAGGCTAGATTAGCCTTTCTGTGATTACTCAGACCTTCCAGGTCTCTCTCCACCTCCTCTATATGGTCTGTACGGGTCGTCCCTCTGGTCCGGGCATCGCGGCATTAAGGTCATCTGGTGTTGCAACAGGAGAGCCCCTGTATAGGGGTACACCTTGCCCGGTGCTCCACTACGTGGTTCTGTGTCATGGTCCAGAGGGTTCTTCCCTCAGGCACCTTGTCCATTTGTTTTCTTTATTTAATAAACATCTTTAGTTTATTTGATGCTCTTCTCCTGTCTCTTGTGTATCGGGTATACAGCTACCACTGCACCATCAGTGGTCTAGTGGGTCCACTATACATCTTCACGCCCTGTGGTTGTAGCACTAAATAAGTTCCCTGAGGGTTCTACGTCCCAAAATGGGGTCACATGTAAGAAGTTTCTGCTCTTTAGGCACATGTGGGGCTCTTCAAATGCGACATGCCATCCGCTAATGAGTCCAGCAAATTTTGCACGCAAAAAGTCAAATGACGCTACTTCCCTTCAGAGCCCTGTAATGCGGCGAAACAGTAGTTATTCCCCTCATATGGGGCATTGTCATACTCAGAAGAAATTGCACAATAAATTGTGTGGTGCAATTTCTTATGTTACCTTTGTGAAAATGCTAAATTTGAGGCTAAAGAACATTTTTGTGTGAAAAATGTGATTTTTTTTTTTTTATTTTCATGGCTCAACATTATAAACTTCTGTAAAGCACCTTGGGGTTCAAGGCGCTCACCCCACATCTAGCTAAACTCCCTGAGAAGTCTAGTTCCTAAAATGGTGTCACTTGTGAGCGGTTTGTACTGTTTAGGCACATCAGGGGCTCTCCAAACGTGATATGGCGCCCGCAAATCATTCCAGCAAATTTTACATTAAAAAAATCAAATGGCGCTTCTTCCCTTCCGAGCTCTGGTGTACCCAAACAGTGGTTCTCCCCCATTTATGGGGTATCAGTATGCTCAGGAAAAATCGCACAACAAATTTTGGGGTCCATTTTTCCTGTTACCCTTCAAAAAATAAAAAAAAATGGTGTCTAAAGTAAAATTTTTGTGAAAAAAAGTTAAAAGTTAATTTTTTCCTTCCACATTCCATTATTTCCTGTGAAACACCTGAAGGGTTAATAAACTACTTGAATCTGGTTTTGAACACCTTAAGGGGTACAGTTTTCAGAATGGTGCTGTCACGGGTTTACTGCGACAGAGATGAACCAGAAGACCACAGCGTCTGATTTCTCCTACTCTTGCACAAATTATATACTCCTACAAAGAAAGGGAAGCCATTGCTCAATGTTCAAAAAATAATAAACTTTATTTACCATACATAATCTATAATTCTCTTTCAATGGAAATACAGGTGCAAAATAAACTACACAGATCAGGTATGCATTACCTACATGCATTTCTTCCTTAATAGAAAACCCAAAGGAAATTATAAGGGTATTGATTTAAGCTGCTAGATCAAGTTCATATGTATATAATAGACAAGTACTGTACATCTTCAAAAAAAATACAAATAAAAAAGTGCTTAGTGCAAGATACCATATCAGTGGGCCATGTATATGACAAAGTGCTTTATAAAGTATGTGATCCACTGATATAAACATCAACAATAAAGAGCATTAGGGATATCACAGCAGCATAGTATTCAGACATAGTAGTCATATTGATTAAAAACACATATATATATATATATATACAGGGTAACTACCTATGGGTATAAGGGTAAGAAGGTAGACCATACACTTCCCCCACAAACTGACGTACCCCCCCAGGAAGAAGCAAACACAAAATGCGTGAAGGGGCCAGCAACTGCATCTCAGGTTATGTATGTCAAATCACTTTACTATTATTAAAGTGTTACTCATGTCTGCCTTCTTACCCTTAGGTTGGCAGTAGCAGCCGATGTACTGGCTAGGGGCCATCGCTGTGCGTTTGCACCCTGCTCCCTCTTTTTCTGTGCTGCTGGGACAACGTGGTCACCTCTTCTTTCTCCAAACTTTGCATGTCACTAGGATGGCCTCCTCCCCATGTGTGGTCTAGGACCTCATTATCTCATGCTTCATCTTCCATTGACTTCCAACCCTGTCCTTCTTGCCGGTCTGCACACTGCAGAAAGTTGCTGCAGTTGGCAACTGAGTTTTGGCATTATCAGACATGTTCTGTGTTGGTCCACTGACTGTGTGCACTAGCCCTCCCACGTACTCATCCTCCAACATAACAAGTGTTTGGGCATCCATGCACCCAGTCTCTTCCAGTTTTGGGATGGGGCTAGGATGATGGGCCATAGAACCCCAGCAGACTTATCAAAAAGCAGATGAGACTGACTCAGACTAATTTGCAGGGGGTGGAGGTGGAAGCCCAATGACCATGGTCCTCAGGTGCCAAATGTGCACTTTTTGCGGTGGACCAGGTGGAAGACAATGTGAAGGAACTGGAGCCACTCTCAGCCATCCAATCTAACACCTTTTCAACATCTTGTGGCCTCACCATTTGTGCAGCAGTATTTGGGACTGTGAAAGGACGCAAAACCTCTTGTTGCCTGCGTGCACCAGAAGAAGGAGTTGTATTTGGGCATGTAGCAGGTACAGAACGAGAATGTCCACTCTTTGCAGCAGCTACACCACCACCATCAACTGTTTCATCAGCACCACCACAGCCACGTCCCCTATTTGATGCTCTCCTCATTTTTGGAAGTGGTTTTTCTGCACACTACTCACAAAGAGGTGGAAGAGGAGTAGATTGTATTTATTTGCAACATTTTATTTATTTCCCAGACTACTAGAAAGCACACACTGGTCCATAAAAATGATCTTTTGTGGCCTACTAATGGCAACATGGCAACAAGACAGCTTATGCTAATTATTCATTTCCCTGACTACAATAAAACACACACCGGTCCAGAAAAAATATTTTTTTGGCCTACAAATGGGTACGAGATGGCTGATGCCAATTACTTATTTGCAACAGCACTAGAAAACACACATCGGCCAATTATTGCTTTGGTCTACAAATGGCAACAATATGGCTGATGCCAATTATTTATTTTCCAGACTCCTAAAAAACACACAACAGCTTATAGGAATAGTACTCCCCTAGGCAGGAGGTGCAGAGTACACACAGTGGCTTATATGCACAGTACTCCCACAGGTGTAGGGTGCAAAGTACACACAGCTACTTAAAGGCACAGTGCTCCCACAGATATGGGTTGCAAAGTACACACACACAGCCATTTAAAGGTAAAGAACTCCCACCACAGATCTAGGTTGCAGATTACACACAGTGGCTTTTGAGACAGTACTCCCCAGATATGGGTTGCAGAGCACATAGAGTTGTTTTTTTTGCAGAGTCTGTCCCTCACTCCAGCTGCATCACTAATAACAGTACAATGGTGGCAGCACTCGTGATCCAGCCTTTATACAGGTTGAGTCACGTGCTGCGCCAGCCAATCACAGCCATGGTTATAAATGGCACGGCTGTGATGAGTCCAGAAGTGCCCACAGTCTGAAAATTTGTTAATTGGCTGTCCAGCAGCCTTTCAACAAGCTTTATTAGACTGGAAAATCTGAACAGGAAACCGGGCATACAGTAAAAAGTATGCATTTGGGATTCGGTCCAAACACTAAGTGTAAGGTACGGACCCCGAACTTTACCGTTTGATTTCACTCTTCCCTACTAGTTAGTTTTTAATCATGTGATGTCATAGACCTAATAGAAAACAGAAGAATGAACTAGGTAAAAGAGCAAAATTAGCAATTTTAAGTACACAGTGCTATATACAGTAATAGGATGACTGCAATATATTAAGAGGATAAGGCCCTCGATCAGGAATAGCAGCGTTAGATGCATTTATGCTGCGTCCAAAATGCTGCATTCTACAATACAAGCACAGTAGATGGGATTTATAGAAATCTCATGCCCACCGCACATCTATTTAAATCTGCGTATCCACACATACGGTGTGGGTTTATCAGCCATAGCATCTCAATTTCTGTATCAGGTTTTGACCAAAAGAATGTCATTACATGTGGTAAATCTGCATGTACTGACAAACAAGTCCGGCAATTAGAGCGCAGTGTTTTGGCGAAAATATGCTGCTATCTCTGATCGTGGGAAAGTAGTCTTATAATTTTGATAGGAGTGCTTCTTTAACAGTGGACAAAGGCACAAACTACACAATCTTTCCATCTGTGGTGTTCAAAAAATAAAGAACTGACTGGTCAAAACTGATATACATGTCGTAATCAGTGAGTACCTCAGCAGAAGACAATGCTGTTACTGCATGGTAGCGAAAAGATAGCACCCCTGAAAACAATGGGGCTTGATAAAAATGTTACCACATATTCGCCCATATTGTGCACCATGTGGTAATAGTGCACCCTTTTTGCTCACCACACAGTAATATTGCCCCTTTTCTGCACCCACACAGTAACAACACACAGAATCAAGGAGTAAAAAGCACCAACATCGCTTTATTCTTAAAAATGATAATCCTGTTCTCATGATTATGTTATAAATGAGATAGGTGTGGTAAGTATCTATTATTTTAAATGGAACCTTTTAAACTGTGCCTATGGCCTTTTTTCGTCCTTTATTCAGGTATTCCAGTAATGTGTTTTTTGTTATACAAAGCAAATATTTAAGTAAGATCACGTATGTTCTCAACTCGGTGTGTGCTAATAAACTAAGTCTTCTTCGGGGAGACATTTATTCTATGGTGTAACTAGAGTCCGATAGGTGCAAAATTTGGACTTGCTCCCCCTATCCTGCCCGATGAATGGGCAGTTGTAGCATTCTAAATCCTTTAAAGATGCATTTGTTTGCCCCCCTTCATTATGTAGCAATGTTCCCTATCCTGGACCCCTTCAAGGAATCTATGTCAGTTCCTGAGCCCCTTCCTAATATATATGTGACTAATCCTATGCCCCGTCATGGCATACACAGTATGTTACAAAAGTGAGTAAACCCTCACACTTTGATACAATGTAAAGTAGTCAGTGTACAGTTTGTATAACAGTTAGTGATGAGCGAACATGCTCGCCACTACTCATTACTCGCCTGAGTATCACGGTACTCGGTGCAGTTGGCGAGCACCGAGCATTTCCGGGATTACTCGGCGGGAACTCGGGTCTCCACCCAGCATTTTTGGCAGACTTTAGAGACCCAATCACGCTTCCGGGATTATCTGCCAGGCAATGAAACACTGCAGCCATCTTTGTTGTGGTCGTGCAGTGATTGGCTGGTCTCACAGCATCATCAGGGGTATAAGAGGCCGACCTCCACCCTGCTCGGCACTTTCAGCTCTGGATTGAGATAGTGCAGGGAGAGTGGCTGCCTTGATAGGGTCAGAATTGGGGATTTATTAGTGAGTGTTGGGTCTACCATGCTAAACAACTCAAATCCAGCTAAAGCAACAGTCCTTCTAAGGATTAATCCCATAGTATATAGGTTCCAGTGTTAGGTAGGCAGGGTAGTGTACGTCGCTCTATACACATCAATGCAAGGCACTGTCTGTGTGTATATAGATCATTGCATACATCAAGAGGGTCCATTCCTTTCCTGTGTTCTGGTGCTGCTGCTGCTACATGTAGCATATATTTGCCATATATAGCTAGCCCCAGGTATAATTGGAATACAGGCCACACATTTTTGGTGTGGTATCTCCATGCCAGCTTATATCTGTGCGTGCTCAAAGTTTGGCCAGTTTATGGCGGTTTTCTTTTTTTGGCCTGGCTGTCACTGTCATTAAATACAGCAGTATTTAGGCAAAAAAAAAAAAATACAGGGAACATATTTGTTGAAGTGATATCTCCGTGTCAGCTCATATCTGTGTGTGCTCAAAGTTTGGTCAGTTTACGGCAGTTTGCATTTTTTGGCCTGGCTGTCACTGTAATTAAATACAGCTGTATTTAGCCCCCCAAAAAATGCAGGCCACACATTTGTCAAAGTGATATCTCCGTGTCAGCTCATATCTGTGTGTGCTCAAAGTTTTGTCAAGTTTTGCCAGTTTACGGCGGGTTTCTTTTTTTGGCCTGGGTGAAATATACAGCACTAGTTAGGCTACTTTCACACATCAGGTTTTCGGCGTCAGGCGCGTTCTGGCGTCGTGCCGGAGCGCCGGATCCGGCAAATGTTTTGTAAAACCGGATGTGACGGATCCCCTTTTTCTGCCGGATCCATCTTGCGCTTGACAGCCAAAACCGGATCCGTCTCATCCGGTTCATCCGGTTTTCGATCCGTTTTTCGACGGATTACGCCGGATCCGGTTTTTAAAATCGCCCCTTGTGGCCTTCCGAAAGGGATTGGCTACTGAAAAACTACATATAGCGTGTTCCTACAGCCCTTCTTTGACAGGTTGTAGAGGAGAAAGTGCAGGTTGAAGAGAAGAGCAAGTTACTGGCGAAGATGAATGTTGTGATTGGAAATATTTTGAAGAATTTGGTGGATTTTACAGCGGAGGCGAATCGTTTGAGGGTGATTGTTCTGGAGAAGGAGAGAGCGAGACAGCAGTGCATCAGGCATCGTAGACGACGTTTGTGGATTCACCCCATCACAGCCAAGAGAATGACGCGTGGGGTCTATTCTACACTCTGCATGGACCTTAGACGAAACCCGGATAAATTTTTTGGATATGTTCGGATGAAAATGGAGAATTTTGATTACCTGGTGGAGCGCATTGCACACCTCATAAGAAAAGCGGACACCTATTGCCGCTTCTCTGTTTCACCCGCAGAGCGTCTGATGGTGACTTGTTATATGTACTGTATGTCTATGTATGTATTGTATGAATGTATTGTATGTATGTAGTATATATGTGGTATGTATGTAGCATGTAGTATGTATGTAGTATGTATGTAGCATGCATGTAGCATGTAGTATGTATGTAGCATGCATGTAGTATATATGTAGTATGTATGTAGCATGCATGTAGTATATATGTAGCATGTATGTAGTATGTATGTGGTATGTATGTAGCATGTAGTATATATGTAGCATGCATGTAGTATATATGTAGTATGTATGTAGTATGTATGTAGCATGTATGTAGTATATATGTAGTATGTATGTAGTATATATGTAGCATGCATGTAGTATATATGTAGCATGCATGTAGTATATATGTAGTATGTATGTAGTATATATGTAGCATGTATGTAGTATGTATGTAGCATGCATGTAGCATGTAGTATGTATGTAGCATGCATGTAGTATATATGTAGTATGTATGTAGCATGCATGTAGTATATATGTAGCATGCATGTAGTATGTATGTGGTTTGTATGTAGCATGTAGTATATATGTAGCATGCATGTAGTATGTATGTAGTATGTATGTAGCATGCAGTATGTATGTAGTATGTATGTAGTATATATGTAGTATGTATGTAGCATGCATGTAGTATGTATGTAGCATGTATGTAGTATGTATGTAGTATATATGTAGTATGTATGTAGCATGTAGTATGTATGTAGTATTTTTTTTTTTTTTTTTTAACATTTAACACATTAGCCGGATGATGGGACTACTACTGTCCCATCATTGGCTAATGTGTCAATCACTGTCATGGTAGCAGGCATCGCCCGATGGGACTTGTAGTCCCATCGGACGATGCTTGCACAGACCCCCGGACATCAGCACAGCCCCCCGGCAGGCCGGCACAGCCCCCCGGCAGGCCGGTACAGACCCCCACAGGGTGCACAGACCACCGGCAGGCCGGCACAGCCCCCCGGCAGGCCGGCAGAGACCCCGGGCAGTCCACACAGCCCCCCGGCAGGCCGGCACAGCCCCCCGGCAGGCCGGCAGAGACCCCCGGAAGGCCCGAAATGACGGCGCATCATGATGCGCACACACCGCGCATCATGATGACGTCAGGCCGTCAATCAACTGAACTTCCGATTCCGATGCCGAATTCCGATATTGAAAAAATATCGGAAGTCGGTATCGGAATTCCGATACAGCAAGTATCGGCCGATACCCGATACTTGCGGTATCGGAATGCTCAACACTAGTCACGAGAGTTTAAAGTTCGGGTACGCGAACATGTCAGGGACATAATGGCATCTAGAGACATTTAGGATATTTCCTGTTTAAAAACACTTCCGAAGCACTTTAAATTGTTTCATAGTGCTAATCCTAAGGGCTTATTAGTCCGTGGGATTGATAGGATTGATTGTGGCATTCGTGGGGGCAATATTAAGAAGATCCTCGCACAACATGAGTGCAGGTGGATCGTGACATTAGATACTTTAGCCCCTGCCGGCCTGAATGAAACCAATACCTTTGTTCCTTTTCTCAATAACGGATTGGTCTAATCAAACCTCAATTTAGGTTCCAAAGTATTACGGCTATCTCTCAAGATCCATTGGGATCCTAGTGATTTTGGTTATGATTTAGTCCACCCTTTTTTCCGTTGTGGTTTGATTACATATTTGTTTGTGTCCATGTTGTGTTTTAATTTGGTTTCAATTCGTTTTGTGTCTGTTTTTTCTAGTCTATTTCACAGTATTATTTCTGGCATCCATGTCTGAATGCGGAAGAGTGGGTTTCACAACATTTCTTACAACCATTTGGATCAGCAGTCGTCTTCTCTGGGAAATTAAACTGCTTGTAATTGTGAAATATGGTTGATTTAGATACCCAAAAGATAAACAAAGCTTAATGTGTCTTGACACTTTCAACTTCCCATGCTTCACTGATGAACTGCCATTATTTTTTTGGGGGGTTGTGTATGTGTGGGGGGGGGGTTTGTGTGTGTGGGGGGTGGTGTGGTTCTTTTTAATATTGATCTTGTTATTTCTAGACATCAATGAAGAAATCTACATTTTTGTACTGCTATATTAATGATGATTGTATGATGCTTTATAATAGTATACATTACGATATTCATTGCATCTTAATATTTAATTATATGCATCATAATTGCCATTTATATGTATGATTTGGAGTATAACCTGCTTCTATTGTTCAATAATCCTTTTTTGGGAAATTTGTATTATTGCCCCCTTTTTATATGGCGCCATATTATGGCATTGTTTATACCATTTTTTGATGGCTGTATATTACTATAAGTATATATTGGGGACTCTTTTGGATCTTTTTCTAGTAACTATTGATCTCTTTCTTATTATGATGTCCCCCTCTCTCCCCTCTCTGTATCCTGTTTGTGAGCAGCTTAATGATCCGTTCAGACCCCACCATTATGGCCGCCCGCAGTGTCTCCGAGAATATGGCGCTGATCCTGAGCGCATGCGCGGTGTGCCCGACAGTGGTCGTGATGCTCCGGCCATCATATTTGTGGGCCGCGTGCGTGCTGATGACGTCTAGCAGTGTTTTCTCACCGCGCACGCGCTGCTCACTGATGGCGACGGGTCATCGCGCGATTACCATGCGGCTACACTGGGCATGCGCCGCTTTTGATTAGTAACATCTGGAACGCTGCATTTATATATGGGTGCTTGAGGATAGATAGGCACTTCCCCTTGAGAAAGCCGAGGCGAAACGCGCATCGGGGTTGAGCGCGGTATCCTCCCTGCAGTAATATTCCCTTATGGGTAAGTGGCATGAGCACTATGGATATCGGGTATGATCCCAGAATTGATTGATATATTCCCTTGAGCCAGTATTTGCTCATATAATCTTAGCATTACGCCATATAGAGCACCTGGTTTCTATAGATACATTGTCTCTGGATAAGTTGTATAATATGTTTTGGTGCTTAGACTAAGCTTTATCATATCGGTAGCATATGGTTCTTTTGCCTGCTGTCACTTTATGTGTAGGGATGTTTACCTTGTGCTACACTGGGATTATTCCTTCTATATCTACCTCCATTATGTGTTTATAAATGTTTGATACTGTTTTAATATGTGTTAATAAAGACTTATTTTCCATTTCTCTTATATTTCTATTGTGGTTTATGGTTACTCCACTTTTTTTCTTCAATTGCATGCTACTGGGAGTACTCCACTATTATTCAATCAGTCCTAATTTTTGGTGGGGGAACTATGATTGTTGTCTAACTGGTTCCTGACCACGTTTTATAGTTATGAAGGTTTTGAACTTGTTTTCAATACTGTTTGTTACTGTGTTATTCACAGCTGGTGATTCAAAACAGATGGACTTTCGTGCCCGTGACCAATCGTGGCTGACGCGGCTTAATGAGGTGTTTAAGGATAAATCCCCGGTGATTTTAGATTCACAACATAAGGACACAAAGGAACAGACTATACGGTTAAAAAATCTTTTATTAAAAAGAACTAAACTATGGTGGAATAAAGCGTTCCTGGAAAAATATCTCAGCAAAGGACTGATCCCTAGGGGATTACGAATTCAGCTATTCCCAGCTTTTCCCATAGACGATACCTCCTTTAGAGATAATTGGGAGAGGATCTCTACAAGATCCTCTAAGGAATATATGGAGCTATTGGTTCAACTTGATAGTACTAAATTGAGCACACTGGAGACCGAGATAGAAGTCTTACAATCAGAATTAAAAAAGAATTTATCCCCTGATGCTCTGACTAAACTCCAGGAGGAGCTAGACGGAGATTTTGCCAAGTGGGAACAAGATATTTGTATGAATAAATCACAAAAATTCCAGAGGGATGTTCTTGATTTTCAGGATAATAGAGTATACAGGTGGAAGGCGACATCAAAACGTGATCGATCTCCATCTGTTGCCAGGTCCGAATCTAAGTATTCATTTGCTTCTGCCGAAGAATCAAGGCAGACTTTAAAATCTGGAGCCAAATTGAAAGATTCCTACAGTAGGAATACCCGTAATACTAGAAGTCATCATACAGGAAGGAGAAAGGTGTATCCATCACCTACTCATGGGGCCAAGAATAAGCCCAAAAGCATGGAGGTAATTAACCTTTCAAATCATGTTATTTCTAATGACCAACTTGACCTCCTGAGTTTGGGCTTGTCTTTTGCGCCTAGTAACGGCTTTAATTTCTTTACAGCCGTGAAAGATGTACACCATTTTTGTCGAAAATTAATTTTAACCAAGCTGCACAATGTACGTCGTCTGCATACAGGTGTGGGTAATGACACTGAGCATCAAGCACTATTGGCCCTTGAGGACCTGTTGAGAGAACAACAGATGGAACCAAAAGGTATGTTCCCAAAAATAGTGATGCCCAGATCTACAACATTTCCTGCCTTATCGATATGTCCACAAGTTGAGATATTTTGCAAAATGGTGATTGAGGAATTCAAAAAGATTCCTTCAAATATCTATAAGGACAATTTGTCATTTAAACAAAGACAAGCATTAAAGGAGTTACAACAGATTAATGATGTGGTTATCAAGGCTGCAGATAAGGGCGGAAATGTTGTGATCTGGCCCATCGACAAATATGAAATAGAAGCTTTTCGGCAGCTAAAAAATAAGGATACTTATCAACAATTAACGAATAACCCCACCACATCATTTGCTCAGTCTTTGGAGAGAATACTGTCTAATGCATTTGAGTCGGGCTTGATCCCTAAAAAAATCTTTGATGGACTTATGACCAGGAATCCTAGGGTGCCAACTTTCTATTTGTTGCCCAAGGTCCACAAGGATCCGGTCAACCCCCAGGGTCGTCCCATTGTGGCTGGCATAGGGGGGCTATGCGACATGACATGTAAATTTATTGATTATTATCTGAAACCCATTGTCGAGACGCTGCCCTCCTATGTCAGGGATACCACCGATTTGTTGAATAAAATCAATGGGATTACCCTGGAGGACGACATGATCCTTGTGGATATTGATATTGAATCACTGTATACGTCCATCAACCATGTGGATGGGCTGGCTGCAGTGCGTTTTTACCTGGAGATGACGAGTCAAGATGGCCATTGGTGTGAGTTTCTTATGGAACTTCTAGAATTTGTCCTATTTCATAATTACTTTGTTTTCAAGGACCGGTTTTTTTTGCAGAGGCGCGGCACTGCCATGGGTGCGGCTTGCGCTCCGTCCTATGCTAACCTGTTTCTTGGCTTCTGGGAGAGGCAGGTTTTCTATGGGGGCGGAGCGCTTGCCGTAAACCATATGCAGTGCTGGCACCGATATATCGAAGACGTCTTTGCCATTTGGCAAGGGTCATTATCTGACCTCCAGGAATTCATGCATTGTCTTAATCTGTATACCTTTAATCTTAAATTTACCTATAAATGGCATAGATCTAGTATTGAATTCCTGGATGTCTTAATTAGGGCCGATTCGGTAGGCCTGATTCAAACGGATTTGTTCCGTAAAGAAACAGCGGTGAACTCCTTACTACACGCGTCTTCTGCACACATTCCACCAATTATTCGTGCCATCCCTATTGGGCAATTTTTAAGAACAAAGCGTATTTGCTCTACAGAGACAATGTTTGAGCAACAGGTTAAAGATTTGGGGCATCGGTTTAAGGCTAGAGGATATAGTAATAGATGCATCAAACAGGGGTACAGGAGGGCCAAGCAGGCCTCACGTAATGATCTATTGGCTAAATCCATCAGCACCCGGCAGGATGAAACTAAGGATACTATTTGTTTTGTGTCTACATCTAACTGCCAGTGGGATCGGATGCGGAAAATCTTTGATAAATGTTGGCCCATTTTACACACTGATACCACTTTGGCAGCACATTTGCCATGACGGCCTAGAATCATCCCTAGACTGAGCTGGAATTTAAAAGACCATCTAGTAAAAAGCCATTATGTACCCAGAAAACCAGCAGTTCGGGGTTCCCGTATACAAGGATGTTTCCCTTGTGGGAGATGTGTTGCGTGTCCGAATATTTGTAAAACTACATCCTTTACTACGTCTGATGGAAAAAAGACTTTTTCTATAAAGAGTTATATTACATGTAACGGGAGTTGGAAGTTTCGCCCCCAGCAGTTCGCCCCCAGCATTTCGCCCCCAGCAGTTCGCCCCCAGCAGTTCGCCCCCAGGTACACTTCGCCCCCGAACATTTCGCCCCCAGCATTTCGCCCCCAGGTTGTTTCGCCCCCGCACATTTCACCCCCGCACATTTCGCCCCCAGCAGTTCGCCCTCGCACATTTCGCCCCCGCACATTTCGCCCCCAGCAGTTCGCCCCCGGATGTTTCGCCCCCGGATGTTTCGCCCCCAGATGTTTCGCCCCCGGATGTTTCGCCCCCAGCAGTTCGCCCCCGCACATTTCGCCCCCGCACATTTCGCCCGGGGCGAACTTCTGGGGGCGAAATGCTGGGGGCGAACTGCTGGGGGCGAAACTTCCTAAAACCACATGTAACACATCAAATGTGGTGTATTATGCCACTTGTACTTGTAACAAAATCTATATTGGACTTACGTCACGAGAGTTTAAAGTTCGGGTACGCGAACATGTCAGGGACATAATGGCATCTAGAGACATTCAGGATATTTCCTGTTTAAAAACACTTCCGAAGCACTTTAAATTGTTTCATAGTGCTAATCCTAAGGGCTTATTAGTCCGTGGGATTGATAGGATTGATTGTGGCATTCGTGGGGGCAATATTAAGAAGATCCTCGCACAACATGAGTGCAGGTGGATCGTGACATTAGATACTTTAGCCCCTGCCGGCCTGAATGAAACCAATACCTTTGTTCCTTTTCTCAATTAGGGATTGGTCTAATCAGACCTCAATTTAGGTTCCAAAGTATTACGGCTATCTCTCAAGATCCATTGGGATCCTAGTGATTTTGGTTATGATTTAGTCCACCCTTTTTTCCGTTGTGGTTTGATTACATATTTGTTTGTGTCCATGTTTTGTTTTAATTTGGTTTTAATTCGTTTTGTGTCTGTTTTTTCTAGTCTATTTCACAGTATTATTTCTGGCATCCATGTCTGAATGCGGAAGAGTGGGTTTCACAACATTTCTTACAACCATTTGGATCAGCAGTCGTCTTCTCTGGGAAATTATACTGCTTGTTATTGTGAAATATGGTTGATTTAGATACCCAAAAGATAAACAAAGCTTAATGTGTCTTGACACTTTCAACTTCCCATGCTTCACTGATGAACTGCCATTATTTTTTTGGGGGGGTTGTGTATGTGTGTGTGTGGGGGGGGTTTGTGTGTGGGGGGGTGGTGTGGTTCTTTTTAATATTGATCTTGTTATTTCTAGACATCAATGAAGAAATCTACATTTTTGTACTGCTATATTAATGATGATTGTATGATGCTTTATAATAGTATACATTACGATATTCATTGCATCTTAATATTTAATTATATGCATCATAATTGCCATTTATATGTATGATTTGGAGTATAACCTGCTTCTATTATTCAATAATCCTTTTTTGGGAAATATGTATTATTGCCCCCTTTTTATATGGCGTCATATTATGGCATCGTTTATACCATTTTTTGATGGCTGTATATTACTATAAGTATATATTGGGGACTCTTTTGGATCTTTTTCTAGTAACTATGGATCTCTTTCTTATTATGATGTCCCCCTCTCTCCCCTCTCTGTATCCTGTTTGTGAGCAGCTTAATGATCCGTTCAGACCCCACCATTATGGCCACCCGCAGTGTCTCCGAGAATATGGCGCTGATCCTGAGCGCATGCGCGGTGTGCCCGACAGTGGTCGCGATGCTCCGGCCATCATATTTGTGGGCCGCGCGCGTGCTGATGACGTCTAGCAGTGTTTTCTCACCGCGCACGCGCTGCTCACTGATGGCGGCGGGTCATCGCGCGGTTACCATGCGGCTACACTGGGCATGCGCCGCTTTTGATTAGTAACATCTGGAACGCTGCATTTATATATGGGTGCTTGAGGATAGATAGGCACTTCCCCTTGAGAAAGCCGAGGCGAAACGCGCGTCGGGGTTGAGCGCGGTATCCTCCCTGCAGTAATATTCCCTTATGGGTAAGTGGCATGAGCACTATGAATATCGGGTATGATCCCAGAATTGATTGATATATTCCCTTGAGCCAGTATTTGCTCATAAAATCTTAGCATTACGCCATATAGAGCACCTGGTTTCTATAGATATATAGAGACATTGTCTCTGGATAAGTTGTATAATATGTTTTGGTGCTTAGACTAAGCTTTATTATATCTGTAGCATATGGTTCTTTTGCCTGCTGTCACTTTATGTTAATGTGTATGCACAATGTAAGTGCATATTAACACATGACCATTAACCAGAGAAAACAAAAAGCAAAAAACACAAATATCCTGAACTAAAAGTAAAAAATATACTGCCAATAATGCATAAGGGTAATAATAATAAGGGTATTTAGTAAACATAATTTTGATCAAAATAATATACAAGCCATCCCGCCACGTCACGGCAACCCTTGTGGGACAGTCCCTACTCTAGTATTTAAAACCTTATCACTTGCCAAGTGGCGTGAATGTGAATAAGGGTCGAGCGGCTGAACCACTTGTAACAGCTTAGGCCAGACTGGATGGCTTTCCCAGCTCAGAAAGAGGGCGGTCACACCCATATATGCACTGAATGCACAATGAAATGAATAAAAAACAAATCTGAACTGAGAAAAGTAAGTTAATGTGTATGCACAATGTAAGTGCATATTAACACATGACCATTAACCAGAGAAAACAAAAAGCAAAAAACACAAATATCCTGAACTAAAAGTAAAAAATATACTGCCAATAATGCATAAGGGTAATAATAATAAGGGTATTTAGTAAACATAATTTTGATCAAAATAATATACAAGCCATCCCGCCACGTCACGGCAACCCTTGTGGGACAGTCCCTACTCTAGTATTTAAAACCTTATCACTTGCCAAGTGGCGTGAATGTGAATAAGGGTCGAGCGGCTGAACCACTTGTAACAGCTTAGGCCAGACTGGATGGCTTTCCCAGCTCAGAAAGAGGGCGGTCACACCCATATATGCACTGAATGCACAATGAAATGAATAAAAAACAAATCTGAACTGAGAAAAGTAAGTTAATGTGTATGCACAATGTAAGTGCATATCAACACATGACCATTAACCAGAGAAAACAAAAAGCAAAAAACACAAATATCCTGAACTAAAAGTAAAAAATATACTGCCAATAATGCATAAGGGTAATAATAATAAGGGTATTTAGTAAACATTGTGATGTACCATGTCTGCAAGATATGTTTTCTGTTGCAATGTGCTAACAAATCCTCCATCCTAGGACATTGTAAACTCTCAGTAGTAGGAATTCCTTCCCCCCAGGTTTTATCAACCCTGCCACTTCCTCTGGAAGAGCAGGAATGTTAATTAGCTAGACCATCTTCCTCACACCATTTGCCTTCTCTCCTCTTCAGAGCGGGAAAAACTTCTTTGTTTGAAACGAATAAAACTATGAGAGACTATACCATAAGAACCAAATACCCTAGAGATATGAAAATCATATTTTTGTAACCTGAGCGGTCCCAGCTTCGAGACCGCGTATGTTTCGAAATTCTACCCTGTCCAGAACATGAGATAGGATTTGCGCCCAAATGGACGGTCATATCGCATAGATGTTTGATGTTTTCTTGATGGGCTCATTACGCTGGGAAACATGATACCACTGATGAGTCCATACCAGCTTCTCCCATAAAGTAATAGCTAATCTAAGTTTTGTAGCCAAAACATAACTTGGATAAGAGAGGTGGGATCAACCCAGAATGCACCTCTCTGTGATGTCACATAGGAAAGTCTATAAGGCATTTCCTGGGCAAACCAGCTCAGAACAGCTCAAGTCGTCGTGCTAGAAGGACCCCAATGAGCGGAGAAGTGCAGCTCCGCCTCCACCCACCTTAGCCGCATGGTCTGCCTAAGGAACAATATGGAACTGTGAGTGTAATCTCTTTGTTTTCTCCACTTTTATTTTATACCTGTACTGTACATATTTTATGTCTCAATTTTATAGCAACTTTTATCTGTAATCACTGTCCTCTTTCGGAAAATAAATGAAATTATTTAGATCTGTCTCCATGCTCTAAGAATCGAACTATACGCCTTTGATAGATAATCGCTACTAATTCAAGGGGTTTGCCACGGACCCTCTTAATTTAACACTGTGAATTAAGTAACCGTGACTGGTGGCAGCGCGTTGTGTACGGCTATTACGGCTTGCTGGCAGTCTAGAAGGGTCTTATATTGCTGAGTAAGGGGCTTCAGCCACAGCATTGATAATTCCCTTACTGCAGAAGCCTAATTGCCGGTTCACAACAGGCAGCCCGTCCGGCGACTAATTATCCTAGGTGCAGTTCCCTGACTGACCTGAGGGTAAGGGGGGCGCCGGAGAGCTGCGAGTTCCAAAGTGGAACTGAGAAAGTGGGATATACATAAATCCCCGCAGTACTTGGAAGATTGATAGCAGTGGTGGGGCATCCAAATTAAACTCCCCCTGCGGCAAATTGTAGAGCGAGATTAGCTTGCTGGATATTTTTGGTCACATGGTGCCAGTGTTGGGATAACTAAGATAAGCCCCACTGCGCCTGTGATAGCCGTGTGCCGGCATTGTGTCACGCCCCTCCGTCCGCTGATACACCCGTGTCAGTGGTGGGACTGTGACATAGTGGTGACACAGGGTCCGCTGTCCGTCGCGTTTTGGTGGCAGCGGGACTCCCGTTAGTGTCGCCCGTAAGTGGACGAACGGCGGTGGGCTGTTCGTCACATATTGGTGGCAGCGCGGTGGGATAATCCTAGAGCATTAGTGATTTGGTTTGAGCAATCATTCCTCTCACTAAAAACCTGCACGGTTCCTGCGGGAATCCTGCATCATAGGTTTTGGAGAACAGACTCAGTGGTTACTAGTCCTGAGACATTAGTGTGTACTTGCAAGTATCCCCCTCCCGTTTCTTCGTTTTTCTTTTTCTATCTTTTATTTGGCAACCATGGCGGCAAAAGGAGAACCTTGGTACACCCGGCAGACAAAGGAAGTTCTTGCTGCGTTATGCACGTACCAAGGCCTTGACGCCACGAACAAAAACAGAGCTCAAATGATCGCGGCTCTAGTGCAGCTGGACAACGACCAGAATCCAGCGAGCGCAGAAGTTGGCCCAAGTTGCAATGGGGCTGCAGCAGAGGCTCCACTCCTGAGCGCTGGCCCCACATTCAACCAGAACGGGGTGGACCCCTATCTGCAAATGGCCTTGGACGAACTCCCCGCCGAAGACAGTGATGGGCGGGTGAGGCTGATCCAGCAAGCTCGAGAGAGAGCAGAGCAGCGAGCCGAGCGCCAGGCGGAGAGAGCTGAGCGCCAAGCTGAGGCTGAGAGAGCCGAGCGCCAGGCGCAGAGGGCCCATGAACTGGAGGTACTCCAGCGGGGTGGGAATGCCCTCACAGCCCGAAGCCGTGAGCCCAGCAGCGTCCAGACTCCTAAACCCCGGCCAGAGCATTTTCCCGTGATGGAAAAGGACGGGGACTTGGACACATTTCTGCGAGCCTTTGAGAAAGCCTGCAGACAGTACCAGCTGCCTAGAGACCAATGGGCAAGGTACTTGACCCCAGGGCTAAAAGGCAAAGCCCTGGAGGCATTTGCTTCTCTTCCGCCAGAAGCCGATGATGACTATGATGCCATAAAGCAGGCGCTGATCGCCAAATACCGGCTGACACCTGAGGTATACCGAAAGAAGTTCCGACACCTCCAACGTGGCCCACACGATAGCTACAGTGATGTGGTGCAAGGACTCAGGACCCACTTTGACCAGTGGATCCATGGACTGTCCGTTGAAACCTTTGAGCAGCTACGGGACCTGATGATCAAAGACCAGTTCCTGCATCTCTGCCCAGCTGAGGTCCGACAGTTCATCCTGGACCGCGAACCAACGAACGCGGACAAAGCGGCGCAGATCGCCGACAACCACGAGGCCAACCGGAAGCCCGAGACGCGGAGGCCAGTCGCCACCAGCTGGAAAGGGGGTAAGCCAGCAACCAACCCCAATGCCCCAGCTAGCCGTCCCTCCGGAGGCCCTGTCCCTGTTGCCAACAACAGGCCGGCTACTGACAGTCGCCTGTGTCACCACTGCCAGCGGCCTGGTCACTTCTTTTACACCTGTCCGAACAGGCCGAAGAACCCCCCAGTCAAGGCCCCCGGGCCCAATGCCTCTGTTCTTTTGGTGGGAGGTGTGGTTGGGAGGGCTGACGACAACGTTCAACCTGTTCAGGTGGGGGCCCGTTTTGCTACAGGCCTCAAGGACACCGGGGCTGAACGAACCCTCATCCGTCCTGGACTGGCGGCCCCTGAAGAGTTTGTTGAGGGGAAAACCCTGCCTGTCACCGGGATTGGAGGCACCCGTTGTCCCTTGCCAGTGGCACGAGTTTTTCTTGACTGGGGTGCCGGGAGCGGGTTGAGGGAGGTGGGAGTGTCTGAAAATTTGCCCACTGATGTTTTATTGGGGACGGACTTGGGGAGGATGGTTGCATACTATGTCCCTGACACCCTTCCCCAAACTGATAATAAGGGTAACGTTAACCCTGATGATGTTGATGATGGGAAACTGAATGTGTTACCTGCTAATGCCTTGATGAGTAATGATGCAACTAACAACCATTCTTTCCCCAGGTACGATGCTGATGCTGATGTGAATGTACCAAAGCAAACTGATAACCATTCTTCTCCTAGGAAGGATGATGATGATGTTGATGTATCTGTGCCGACTGAACCCGTTAACCCTTTCTTTGAAGCGGTAGATGTGTCCACAGGTACCGAAGTGCTCAGCCCCGTCACTCTGCGGAGTGAGACGGCTGAGGAACCCCTGGCAGGAGTAAGCAACGGTGCTCAAGGAAATGGGGAGGTGCATGGGGACCATGAGGAAGGTAATGCCATGCAGCTGACCAGTGCCACCGAGGAAGGTAACTGGCCCATAAGTAGCACTGCTCCTGAAGTGTTGGGGGTGGATGGGGAGGTAGAGCCCAGGGCAGCACCAGCTGGTGGGTCTGCAGAAATCCCCAGGGAGACAGCATACATAGCAGCTGTCACACGCAGTCAGAGTGCCCAGATCGCAGGTAACGCACTGTCTTCTGGACCCTCTGCTGCTACAGGAGAGACTGAACCAGAGGTGAACCCAGAGCCGGTTCCAGAGGGTCCCAGTAAAAAGGGGACCCTGACGTCACTTCTGGCAGCCTCCAGCATGGAGTTCCAGGCTGCTCTGCACTCAGATGCCAGCCTGGAGAAATTGAGAGGTCTCGCCGAGACGCCCACCTCCAAGTCTGATAAGGAGAGGGTGTTCTGGGAACGAGGAAGGTTGTACCGGGAGACAGTACCCGGAGATCCTAAAAAGGAGTGGTTGAGGGAAAGACAGCTGGTCGTCCCCTATCAGTTCAGAACTGAGTTGTTGCGGATTGCCCATGAGATTCCACTCGCTGGACACTTGGGGATCAGCAAAACAAAGGCACGGCTGTCTCAACACTTCTATTGGCCCAAGATGGGGACAGATGTAACACACTACTGCCGCTCCTGTGCCACCTGTCAAAAAGTGGGTAAGGCGGGGCCTGCTCTTAAGGCTCCCCTTATTCCTTTGCCGGTGATAGAGGAGCCTTTCCAGAGAATCGCGGTGGACATTGTAGGACCGCTGTCCGTCCCCAGCAGCTCCGGAAAGCGATACATTCTCACCGTGGTAGACTACGCTACCCGGTACCCAGAGGCAGTAGCTCTGTCTTCAACCAGGGCAGATAAGGTGGCTGACGCACTGGTGACCATCTTTTCGAGAGTAGGATTTCCCAGGGAGATGCTTACCGATCAAGGGCCCCAATTCATGTCTCGCCTAATGGAGGCTCTCTGTGAGAAAATGCAGGTGACGCAGCTGGTATCGAGTCCGTATCACCCACAGACTAACGGTTTGTGTGAACGTTTCAACGGTACCCTCAAACAGATGCTCCGCATACTGGTTGAGACCCAAGGGCGCGACTGGGAGCGGTACCTCCCACACCTGCTGTTCGCTTACAGAGAAGTTCCGCAGGCTTCGACCGGGTTCTCCCCCTTCGAGCTCCTGTATGGCAGGCGAGTCCGGGGACCCCTTGGGTTGATAAGAGAATCCTGGGAAGATGAGCCAAACCCCACAGAAGTGTCCATCGTGGATTATGTCATGCGCTTCCGTGACAAGATGCAGACCTTGACGCAGTTGGTGCATGACAACATGACGCAGGCTCAGGCTGACCAGAAGCGCTGGTACGACCAGAACGCCCGGGAGCGGACCTACCAGGTGGGTCAAAAGGTGTGGGTGTTGGTCCCGGTACCAACGGATAAGCTTCAGGCAGCCTGGGAAGGCCCGTACGTCGTCCACCAACAGCTCAACCCGGTCACCTACGTGGTCACGCTTGACCATGCTCGGGGTAGGCGCAAGGCCTTTCACGTCAACATGCTGAAGGCGCACTACGAACGTGAAGCTTGCATCCTACCGGTCTGCAATCTGCCAGAGGATGGGGAGGAAGATTCCCTCCTGGACATGCTGGCCCAGGCCAAGGCCAATGGGTCCATTGAGGACATGGAGATAAGTGGTTCGCTCACCGTGTCCCAGCGGTTGCAGTTGATGGCCACCCTGGAACTCTTCCGGCCCGTGTTCACCAACCGTCCTGGGAGGACGGAGTTAGCGGTTCATGAGGTGGACACCGGGAATCATGCCCCATTACGGCGAACACCTTATCGGATCTCTGAAACGGTGCAACAAGTCATGCGCCAAGAGGTCGATGAGATGTTAAGGCTGGGAGTGATTCGACGGTCAAAAGGTGCGTGGGCTTCACCTGTAGTCCTCGTGCCTAAAAAGGATCGAACCACCTGGTTCTGCGTGGACTACAGGGGGCTCAACGCCATCACAACCTCTGATGCCCACCCGATGCCGCGCATCGAGGATCTGCTCGAGCGGTTGACAAACGCCAACTACATATCCATCATGGATTTGAGTCGGGGATACTGGCAGATTCCCCTGAGCCCTGAGGCGCAGGAGAAATCCGCCTTTATCACCCCCTTTGGACTGTACGAGTCCACGGTCATGCCCTTCGGCATGAAGAATGCCCCTGCCACTTTCCAGCGGATGGTCAACCACCTGCTTCGGGGACTGGAGGAGTACGCAGTGGCGTACTTAGACGATATTGCCGTCTTCAGTTCCACCTGGGAGGAACACCTTCAGCACCTCCAGGAGGTGCTCAAGCGTCTTCACCAGGCAGGCCTGACCATCAAGCCGGGGAAGTGCCAGATAGGCATGCGCGAGGTCCACTAGCTGGGGCACCGGGTAGGCGGGGGTTCCATGAGTCCGGAGCCAGAAAATGTGGACGCAATCGTGTCCTGGCCCACCCCCAGGACCAAGAAACAGGTGAAGTCCTTCTTGGGCACTGCAGGGTACTATAGGCGGTTCGTACAGGACTATAGCGCCCTTGCCAAACCCTTGACTGACCTCACCAAGCAGAGGCTACCCCAAACAGTCAACTGGACAGATGACTGTGAGGCGGCTTTCCAAGCTTTGAAAGCAGCCCTGTGCAACTCTCCAGTGTTGAGAGCAGTCGACAGCAGTCGCCCGTTTCTGGTACAGACCGACGCCAGCGAGTTTGGCCTCGGTGCTGTGCTTAGCCAGGTCGACTCGGGGGACCAAGAGCACCCCGTGTTGTACCTGAGCCGGAAACTTTTGCCGAGGGAAGTGGCATACTCGACCATCGAGAAGGAGTGTCTGGCCATGGTGTGGGCACTGCAGCGTTTGCAGCCCTACCTGTATGGGCGCGCCTTCACGGTGGTAACCGACCACAACCCACTGAGCTGGTTGCACACCGTGTCGGGAACCAATGGAAGATTGCTCCGCTGGAGCCTTGCCCTTCAACAGTACGATTTTACTGTAAAACACAGGAAGGGCAGTGAAAACGGCAATGCCGATGGGTTGTCCCGCCGGGGCGAACCCGCTGAGGTGCGCATGGCCGATTACCGAGAGGTAATGCCTCCTTAGCGCCCTCTTAAGGGGGGAGGTGTGATGTACCATGTCTGCAAGATATGTTTTCTGTTGCAATGTGCTAACAAATCCTCCATCCTAGGACATTGTAAACTCTCAGTAGTAGGAATTCCTTCCCCCCAGGTTTTATCAACCCTGCCACTTCCTCTGGAAGAGCAGGAATGTTAATTAGCTAGACCATCTTCCTCACACCATTTGCCTTCTCTCCTCTTCAGAGCGGGAAAAACTTCTTTGTTTGAAACGAATAAAACTATGAGAGACTATACCATAAGAACCAAATACCCTAGAGATATGAAAATCATATTTTTGTAACCTGAGCGGTCCCAGCTTCGAGACCGCGTATGTTTCGAAGTTCTACCCTGTCCAGAACATGAGATAGGATTTGCGCCCAAATGGACGGTCATATCGCATAGATGTTTGATGTTTTCTTGATGGGCTCATTACGCTGGGAAACATGATACCACTGATGAGTCCATACCAGCTTCTCCCATAAAGTTATAGCTAATCTAAGTTTTGTAGCCAAAACATAACTTGGATAAGAGAGGTGGGATCAACCCAGAATGCACCTCTCTGTGATGTCACATAGGAAAGTCTATAAGGCATTTCCTGGGCAAACCAGCTCAGAACAGCTCAAGTCGTCGTGCTAGAAGGACCCCAATGAGCGGAGAAGTGCAGCTCCGCCTCCACCCACCTTAGCTGCATGGTCTGCCTAAGGAACAATATGGAACTGTGAGTGTAATCTCTTTGTTTTCTCCACTTTTATTTTATACCTGTACTGTACATATTTTATGTCTCAATTTTATAGCAACTTTTATCTGTAATCACTGTCCTCTTTCGGAAAATAAATGAAATTATTTAGATCTGTCTCCATGCTCTAAGAATCGAACTATACGCCTTTGATAGATAATCGCTACTAATTCAAGGGGTTTGCCATGGACCCTCTTAATTTAACACTGTGAATTAAATAACCGTGACTGGTGGCAGCGCGTTGTGTACGGCTATTACGGCTTGCTGGCAGTCTAGAAGGGTCTTATATTGCTGAGTAAGGGGCTTCAGCCACAGCATTGATAATTCCCTTACTGCAGAAGCCTAATTGCCGGTTCACAACAGGCAGCCCGTCCGGCGACTAATTATCCTAGGTGCAGTTCCCTGACTGACCTGAGGGTAAGGGGGGCGCCGGAGAGCTGCGAGTTCCAAAGTGGAACTGAGAAAGTGGGATATACATAAATCCCCGCAGTACTTGGAAGATTGATAGCAGTGGTGGGGCATCCAAATTAAACTCCCCCTGCGGCAAATTGTAGAGCGAGATTAGCTTGCTGGATATTTTTGGTCACATGGTGCCAGTGTTGGGATAACTAAGATAAGCCCCACTGCGCCTGTGATAGCCGTGTGCCGGCATTGTGTCACGCCCCTCCGTCCGCTGATACACCCGTGTCAGTGGTGGGACTGTGACATAGTGGTGACACAGGGTCCGCTGTCCGTCGCGTTTTGGTGGCAGCGGGACTCCCGTTAGTGTCGCCCGTAAGTGGACGAACGGCGGTGGGCTGTTCGTCACAAACATAATTTTGATCAAAATAATATACAAGCCATCCCGCCACGTCACGGCAACCCTTGTGGGACAGTCCCTACTCTAGTATTTAAAACCTTATCACTTGCCAAGTGGCGTGAATGTGAATAAGGGTCGAGCGGCTGAACCACTTGTAACAGCTTAGGCCAGACTGGATGGCTTTCCCAGCTCAGAAAGAGGGCGGTCACACCCATATAAGCACTGAATGCACAATGAAATGAATAAAAAACAAATCTGAACTGAGAAAAGTAAGTTAATGTGTATGCACAATGTAAGTGCATATTAACACATGACCATTAACCAGAGAAAACAAAAAGCAAAAAACACAAATATCCTGAACTAAAAGTAAAAAATATACTGCCAATAATGCATAAGGGTAATAATAATAAGGGTATTTAGTAAACATAATTTTGATCAAAATAATATACAAGCCATCCCGCCATGTCACGGCAACCCTTGTGGGACAGTCCCTACTCTAGTATTTAAAACCTTATCACTTGCCAAGTGGCGTGAATGTGAATAAGGGTCGAGCGGCTGAACCACTTGTAACAGCTTAGGCCAGACTGGATGGCTTTCCCAGCTCAGAAAGAGGGCGGTCACACCCATATATGCGCTGAATGCACAATGAAATGAATAAAAAACAAATCTGAACTGAGAAAAGTAAGTTAATGTGTATGCACAATGTAAGTGCATATTAACACATGACCATTAACCAGAGAAAACAAAAAGCAAAAAACACAAATATCCTGAACTAAAAGTAAAAAATATACTGCCAATAATGCATAAGGGTAATAATAATAAGGGTATTTAGTAAACATAATTTTGATCAAAATAATATACAATCCATCCCGCCACGTCACGGCAACCCTTGTGGGACAGTCCCTACTCTAGTATTTAAAACCTTATCACTTGCCAAGTGGCGTGAATGTGAATAAGGGTCGAGCGGCTGAACCACTTGTAACAGCTTAGGCCAGACTGGATGGCTTTCCCAGCTCAGAAAGAGGGCGGTCACACCCATATATGCACTGAATGCACAATGAAATGAATAAAAAACAAATCTGAACTGAGAAAAGTAAGTTAATGTGTATGCACAATGTAAGTGCATATTAACACATGACCATTAACCAGAGAAAACAAAAAGCAAAAAACACAAATATCCTGAACTAAAAGTAAAAAATATACTGCAAATAATGCATAAGGGTAATAATAATAAGGGTATTTAGTAAACATAATTTTGATCAAAATAATATACAAGCCATCCCGCCACGTCACGGCAACCCTTGTGGGACAGTCCCTACTCTAGTATTTAAAACCTTATCACTTGCCAAGTGGCGTGAATGTGAATAAGGGTCGAGCGGCTGAACCACTTGTAACAGCTTAGGCCAGACTGGATGGCTTTCCCAGCTCAGAAAGAGGGCGGTCACACCCATATATGCACTGAATGCACAATGAAATGAATAAAAAACAAATCTGAACTGAGAAAAGTAAGTTAATGTGTATGCACAATGTAAGTGCATATTAACACATGACCATTAACCAGAGAAAACAAAAAGCAAAAAACACAAATATCCTGAACTAAAAGTAAAAAATATACTGCCAATAATGCATAAGGGCAATAATAATAAGGGTATTTAGTAAACATAATTTTGATCAAAATAATATACAAGCCATCCCGCCACGTCACGGCAACCCTTGTGGGACAGTCCCTACTCTAGTATTTAAAACCTTATCACTTGCCAAGTGGCTTTTTGTTTTCTCTGGTTAATGGTCATGTGTTAATATGCACTTACATTGTGCATACACATTAACTTACTTTTCTCAGTTCAGATTTGTTTTTTATTCATTTCATTGTGCATTCAGTGCATATATGGGTGTGACCGCCCTCTTTCTGAGCTGGGAAAGCCATCCAGTCTGGCCTAAGCTGTTACAAGTGGTTCAGCCGCTCGACCCTTATTCACATTCACGCCACTTGGCAAGTGATAAGGTTTTAAATACTAGAGTAGGGACTGTCCCACAAGGGTTGCCGTGACGTGGCGGGATGGCTTGTATATTATTTTGATCAAAATTATGTTTACTAAATACCCTTATTATTATTACCCTTATGCATTATTGGCAGTATATTTTTTACTTTTAGTTCAGGATATTTGTGTTTTTTGCTTTTTGTTTTCTCTGGTTAATGGTCATGTGTTAATATGCACTTACATTGTGCATACACATTAACTTACTTTTCTCAGTTCAGATTTGTTTTTTATTCATTTCATTGTGCATTCAGTGCATATATGGGTGTGACCGCCCTCTTTCTGAGCTGGGAAAGCCATCCAGTCTGGCCTAAGCTGTTACAAGTGGTTCAGCCGCTCGACCCTTATTCACATTCACGCCACTTGGCAAGTGATAAGGTTTTAAATACTAGAGTAGGGACTGTCCCACAAGGGTTGCCGTGACGTGGCGGGATGGCTTGTATATTATTTTGATCAAAATTATGTTTACTAAATACCCTTATTATTATTACCCTTATGCATTATTGGCAGTATATTTTTTACTTTTAGTTCAGGATATTTGTGTTTTTTGCTTTTTGTCACTTTATGTGTAGGCATGTTTACCTTGCGCTACACTGGGATTATTCCTTCTATATCTACCTCCATTATGTGTTTATAAATGTTTGATACTGTTTTAAGATGTGTTAATAAAGACTTATTTTCCATTTCTCTTATATTTCTATTGTGGTTTATGGTTACTCCACTTTTTTTCTTCAATTGCATAGTAGGTAGAGTGCAGTGTGGCACTTCTTTGTCCAAAATCCTACTGACGAAGCAAAGGTTACCTGTAAGAAGTGCGGAAGGACCTTTAGCCAAGGTAAACAACTCAGAAATTTGAATACCAGTTGCATGCTTAGACATTTAATCAACATGCACTTGCAAGCGTGGACGGACTACAAAACCTCAGGTAGCATGTGTGCACCTGCTCTGACAGAAGGTAGCCAACAACACTCCATCGCTACCCCCACTGTAAGACCACCGCCACCATTAAGCACACCACCAGCACTAAATGTGGAGGTGTCGTCCCAAGGCCAAAGCACTCAGGGAGTCACAATGGTTTTGCAACACAACACTGAATCTAGGCCATCACCACTAATTCCATCACCAACCCCCTCTCATTCCTTCCGGTCCACCGCTACTTCCCCCATATGAAGCTCTCCAGTCCAGCTCACCCTACCAGACACTCTGAGCAGGACAAGAAAGTACTCATCTTCTCATCCGCGTACACTGTGTTTGAACGCCTACATTGCCAAACTAATGTCATTAGAGATGATGCCCTACCGTTTGGTTGAAAGCGAAGCTTTCCGCGACCTCATAGCCTACGCTGTCCCACACTATGACCTACCCAGTTGTCACTTCTTTTCTCGAAAAGCCATCCCTGCCCTCCACCGGCATGTGACAGACCGCATTGTCCATGCACTTAATCAGTCAGTGAGTGGAAAGGTGCACCTCACAACGAATGCATGGACCAGTGGGCATGGCCATGGCTGTTACGTGTCTATCACTGCGCACTGAGTTATTGTGGTGGATGCAGGCTCCACTGGGGACAGCAGCGGTGGAACAGTGCTGCCTAGCCCACGGTATAGGAAACAGTTGGCTGTAGGCTTTCGCTCCTCCTCCTCATCTATGAGTGAAAGCTCGTCCACAGAGCGCAGTCGCACGAGCACTACATCCGCAGCTGGCAGTGTTGCACACGAGGTGTCCCACTATCGAACAGCTAGTGGTAAGCGTCAGCAGGCTGTGTTAAAGATGATGTCTTTGGGCGACAACAGACACACCGTGGAGGTACTGGCCAACTACTTGCAGCGACAAACAGAGTAATGGCTGGGCAGTCTACATCTTGAGGCTGGCAAGGTAGTCAGTGATAACGGCCGTATTTTTGTGGCAGCCATAGGCCGTGCAAAACTCACACACATACCTTGTCTGGCTCACACTTTGAACCTGGTGGTGCAGTGCTTCCTTAATAATTATCCGGAGTTAACATCCCTGCTCCATAAGGTGCAAAGACTGTGCTCGCACATCCGTTGCTCGGCTGTACACTCCAGTCGTATGCAGAAGCTGCAGCGATTGCTCCACCTCCCCAAGCACCGCATAATCATAGACGTTGCAACAAGATGGAACTCCACCCTGCATATGGTTGAGAGGCTGTGCGAAGAGAGGCAGGCTGTAATGCATTTGTGGGAGGATACACGGGCAGGCAGTTTGAGGGAAGACATGGAATTGTCGGGTGTGCAGTGGTCAAAGCTGAAAGACCTCTGTAAAGTCCTTCAGTGTTTTGAGGAATGCCCACGGCTGGTAAGCGCAGATGACGCCATCATAAGCATGAGCATCCTACTTATGCGTCTTCTCATGCAAAGTTTGATGCACATTAAGGATCTGGCATCTGCAGTGGAGGAGGAGAAGGGAAGCCTTGATGACAGTCAGCCATTGTCTGGTCAGGGAACTATCCTGGGCGAGGTGGAGGAAGAGGAGGAGGATGAGGGGGATGATTATTTTGGGCAGGAGGATGTTTCTCAGGGGCAAGAGAAAATGTTGGCATTCCAAGGTCAGGGGCAGTGTTTGTGCGTGACTGTAGGGATGTGGATTTGCCAGAAACTGCTCCTCCACCCACCACGGGCAGTGCATCATTAACACCTGGAACATTGGCCCACATGTACGATTATGCCTTGCGGATCCTAAAAAGGGACCCCGCATTGCCAAAATGATGAGGGATGACGAATACTGGCTGGCCAGCATCCTCAATCCATGCTACAAAGGCAAATTACACAACATCATGCCACAGGAGAACCTAGAGATAATATTGTCAAACAAACAAGCAACCCTGGTAAACCGTTTGCTTGAGGCTTTCCCAGAACACAGCAGCGGTGCTGGTTCTCCCACGAGCCGTAGTGGGCACAATGGAAGAGGTGTTCATGGTGCACACAGCAGAAGTGGTGTCGGAGACAGGGGTTTAACCCCTTTCTGCCATTAGATGTACTATCCCGTCCATGTGCCGTGGGACTTAATTCCCAAGGACGGGATAGTACGTCTAATGCGATCAGCGGCGCCCACGTGGTGAGCGCCGCTGATCGCGGCCGGGTGTCAGCTGATTATCACAGCTGACACCCGGCACAATGTGTCAGGGGCGGTCACGGACCGCCCCCGACATGTTAACCCCTTGTACACCGCGATCAAACGCGATTGTGGTGTACCGGGGGTTAAAGGGAAGCATCGTCAGGGAGGGGACTCCCTCCGTGCTTCCCTGATCCCCCCACAGCAGCGCAATGTGCAGCGCTGCTGCGGGGGTCTCCTTTCTTACAGGGCCCCGGATCCAAGATGGCGACGGGGGCCTTCGGGGGCCTGTAGGGAACTGACTTCCTCACTGCCTGCAAAGCGCAGGCATGAGGAAGTCTGCAGAACTGCCTGTGACAGATTGCTGATCTGTCACAGTGATCTGTGATGTGACAGATCAGCGATCTTTCACAGGACAGTGATGTCCCACCTGGGACGAGGTAATAAAGTAAAAAAAAAAAAAGTGTTAAAAATAATTTTTTAAAAAATCGCTAAATAAATTAGTAAAAATAAAAAATATTCCCCAATAAATACATTTTTTCAAAATAAAAAAAAAACAATAAAAATGTATACATATTTGGTATCGCCGCGTCCGCAGCAACCCGCCCTATAAAACTGTCCCATTAGTTAACCCCTTTAGCGAACCCCTTAAAAAATAAAAATAATAAACGAAGCAAAAAATAATGATTTATTATCATACCACCGAACATAAAGTGCAATAACGCGTGATCAGAAAGATGCATATAAATATCCATGGTACCGCTGAAAACGTTATCTTGTCCCGCAAAAAACGAGCCACTATACAACGTCATCAGCAAAAAAATAAAAAAGTTATAGCTCGCAGAATAAAGCGATGCAAAAATAATTATTTTTTATATAAAATTGTTTTCATTGCAAAAAACCGACAAAACATAAAAAACGACCTAAATGAGGTATCGCTGTAACCGTACCGACCCGAAGAATAAAACCACTTTATCAATTTTACCGCACGCAGAACGGTGTAAACGCACCCCCCCAAAAAGAAATTCATGAAACGCTGGTTTTTGTTCATTCTATGTCTCAAAAATCGGAATAAAAAGCGATCAAAAAAGTCACATGCCCGAAAATGGTACCAATAAAAGCGTCAACTCGTCCCGCAAAAAATAAGTCCTGACATGACTCAGTGGGTCAAAATACGGAAAAATTATAGCTTTCAATATGTGGTGATGCAAAAACTATTTTTACAATAAAAAGCATCTTTTAGCGTGCGACAGCCGCCAAACATAAAAACCGCCATAAATAGTAAATCAAGCCCCCCGTTATCACCCCCTTAGTTAGGGAAAATAATAAAACAAAAAAAAGTATTTATTTCCATTTTCCCATTAGGGTTAGGGCTAGGGTTAGGGTTAGGGTTAGGGCTAGGGTTAGGGTTAGGGCTAGGGTTAGGGTTAGGGCTAGGGCTAGGGTTAGGGCTAGGGCTAGGGTTAGGGCTCAGATTAGGGTTAGGGGTGTGTTGGGGTTAGGGTTGGAGTTATAATTGGGGGGATTCCACTGTTTGGGCACATCAGGTGCTCTCCAAATGCAACATGGCGTCTGATCTCAATTCCAGCCAATTCTGCTTTGAAAAAGTCAAATGGTGCTCCTTCCCTTACAAGCTCTGCCATGCGCCCAAACAGTGCTTTACCCCTACATATGGGGTATCAGCCTACTCAGGACAAATTACAAAACAACTTTTGAGGTCCAATTTCTCCTGTTACCCTTAGGAAAATAAAAAATTGGGGGCAAAAATATCATGTTTGTGGAAAAAATAAGATTTTTTTATTTTCATGCCTGGGCATTATAATCTTCTGTGAAGCACTTTGGGGTTCAAAGTGCTCATCACACTTCTAGATAAGTTCCTTAGGGGGCCTTGTTTCCAAAATGGGGTCATTTGTGGGGGGTTTCCACTGTTTAGGTACATTAGGGGCTCTCCAAAGGCAACATGACACTCGCAGACCATGCCATCAAAGTCTGCATTCCAAAACGTCACTACTTCCCTTCCGAGCCCCGACGTGTGCCCATACAGTAGTTTTCTCCCACATATGAGGTATCAGCGTACTCAGGACAAATTGGCCAATAACTTTTGGGGTCCAATTTCTCCTTGTACCCTTGGGAAAATGAAAAAATTGTTTGTGGAAAAAATACGATTTTTTTATTTTCACGCCCGGGCGTTATAAACTTCTGTGAAGCACTGGGGGGTCAAAGTGCTCACCACACATCTATATAAGTTCCTTGGGGGGTCTAGTTTCCAAAATGGTGTCATTTGTGGGGGCTTTCTACTGTTTTGGTACATCAGGGGCTTTCCAAACGCGACATGGTGTCCGATCTCAATTCCAGCCAAAAACGTCAAATGGTGCTGCTTCCCTTCCGAGCTCTGCCATGCGCCCAAATAGTGGTTTACCCCCACATGTGGGGTATCAACGCACTCAGGACAAATTGCGCAATATCTTTTAGGGTCCTGTTACTCTTGGAAAAATAAGAATTGAGGGTGAAAAGATCATTTTTGTGGAAAAAATATGATTTTTTTAATTGTACGGCTGTATGTTATAAACTTCTGTGAATCCCTTGGGGGTTCAAAGTTCTCACCACACATCTAGATAAGTTCCTTGGGGGGTCTAGATTCCAAAATGGTGTCATTTGTGGGGGTTTCCACTGTTTTGGTACATCAGGGGTTTTCCAAACGCGACATGGTGTCCGATCTCAATTCCAGCCAAAAACGTCAAATGGCGCTGCTTCCCTTCTGAGCTCTGCTATGCGCACAAATAGTCATTTACACCCACATATGGGGTATCAGCGTACTCAGGACAAATTGCACAATAACTTTTAGGGTCCTGTTACCCTTGGAAAAATAAAAATTGGGGGTGAAAAGATCATTTTTGTGGAAAAAATATGATTTTTTAATTGTACCGCTGTACGTTATAAACTTCTGTGAAGCCCTTGTGGGTTCAAAGTTCTCACCACATATCTAGATAAGTTCCTTGTGGGGTCTAGTTTCCAAAATGGGGTCACTTCGGGGGGTTTCCACTGTTTAGGTACATCAGGGGCTCTCCAAACGCGACATGGCGTCCAATTTGAATTCCGGCCAATTTTGCATTGAAAAAGTCAAACGGCGCTCCTTCCCTACTGAGGTCTGCCATGCGCCGAAACAGTGGTTCCCCCCCACATATCAGGTATCAGCGTACTCAGGACAAATTGCACATTAACTTTTGCATTCCAATTTCTCCTGTTACCCTTGGTAAAATAAAAAAAATTGAACCTGAATTATTTTTTTTGTGAAAAAAAGTTAAATGTTCATTTTTTTTAAAATATTCAAAAAATTCCTGTGACGCACCTAAAGGGTTAATAAACTTCTTGAATGTGGTTTTGAGCACCTTAAGGGGTGCAGTTTTTAGAATGGTGTCACTTTTGGGTATTTTCTATCATATAGACCCCTCAAAGTGGCTTCAAATGTGATGTGGTCCTAAAAATAAAATGGTGTTGCAAAAATGAGAAATCGCTGGTCAATTTTTAACCCTTATAACTTCCTAACAAAAAAAAATTTGGTTCCAAAATTGTGCTGATGTAAAGTAAACATATGTGAAATGTTACTTATTAAGTTTTTTGTGTGCCATATCTCTGTGATTTAAGGGCATAAAAATTCAAAGTTGGAAAATTTCGAAATTTTCAAAATTTTCGCCAAATTTCCATTTTTTTCACAAATAAACGCAAGTTATTTGAATGAAATTTTACCACTAGCATGAAGTACAATATGTCACAAGAAAACAGTGTCAGAATCACCGGGATCCATTAAAGCGTTTCAGAGTTATTACCTCATAAAGGGACAGTGGTCAGAATTGTAAAAATTGGCCTGGTCATTAACGTGCTGATAGGGAAACCATAATTCTATGGGGTCCCTTCATACCCTCATACTCATACACCATATTTTCATATTCCTATAAAATTAGCTGACTGCAGGAATCAACTCTCACCTTAATCTTATCATTCTGTGCTCTTACCTCTATAACATTTATGATTCATGTAGCTTAAGGATTTATCAATGTTCCACGTA
Organism: Dendrobates tinctorius; assembly: GCF_039654945.1. Classification (NCBI taxonomy): domain Eukaryota; kingdom Metazoa; phylum Chordata; class Amphibia; order Anura; family Dendrobatidae; genus Dendrobates; species Dendrobates tinctorius. The sequence goes on from NW_027361795.1 coordinate 22,501,841, forward strand.
CCACTAATGGGTACAGAGTCTTAGAACTACAGATAAAGGGGCTATGAACACTTAGTAAGACAGGTTAATGAGGCTAATGAGGGTAATATTAGAGTATTGTATAACAACCAACCTGTATTAACCTTTTTCTGGAAATTCCCGAAATGTATCTAATAATTAACGGCCGAATACAATCTGATTGGTTAACGAATATGAATATGATTGGTTGAAACCATTTATGCTTACTGTTGAATAATCAATTGTCCAATGAAATACGATGATGTAATGTAACCGCCTACTCAAATGAGCATATAAGCTACCCATTAAATTGACTTTGGGTGTGACATCCTACAGATACAGACCCTGTCTCTGTGTGTGTTTGTTCACCGCTACTCGAGTAGGCCTCAAACCAAAATCTGGCAACCTTCCAGCATATCGATCTCCCATTGAGAGATAAAGATCAAAGTTCAGACTCTTCAGTGCAAACCACCCTTGGGGCTTAAGGAGTTAATGACCATGTTGTGGAATGATTTCTCAACTACTGCTCACACGACTGCTAATACTGCATCGATTGAAAGTGACAGGAGACAACAGTTGTCAACTATGGTTACAAACTACTTTTCCTCCTATATCGATGTTCTCCCTCACAGGTCATTCCCCTTTGACTATTGGGCCTCTAAACTGGACGCTAGGCCTGAATTGGCACAATATGCCTTACAGGAGTTCGCTTGCCCTACTGCTAGTGTGTTATCTGAAAGAGTCTTCAGTGCTGCTGGATCAATCCTGACAGAAAAAGGGACCCGTCTGTCGAACCAAAATGTTGATGATCTAACCTTCATTAGAATGAACCATGCATGGGTTTCAAAGGATTTTGTCCCACCTTCCCCTGATGACACATAGGTTACTCTTCCTCGGACTTGCCCAATTACGCCCTTTGCAGCAGCTGAAAGTCCAACCAACGCATCTACATATGCCAATTTTTAAACCTCCATAACTGAGCTGCCCACCCCTCACCCAACGGCTGGGGTCAAGACCTGGCGCACTCGGGCAAGTGCCGTTGCTCTGAACAGGTGGATGGGCCCACTGATGGCCGACGGCAATGGCACAAGGCCACTCATAGTACAATACAGTGTCTCAGACGGTGGGAGGGCCCACTAGCCGTCAGACACACCAGCGTACTATGAGGGGCCCTGTGCCAGTACCATTGACCACGATTGTGCCCCCTCTACTTGGTCATGGCCACAGCACTTGAAAGTTGCAATACTTACTTCTCCCTGCTCCACCGCTGTGTAGTCTGGGGAGTTAAATCCTTCACAGGGACGGCCACTAGAAATTTGGTGTATTGATCAATGATGGTTAAGATGTAGCTATGGCCTGTCCTGCTGGCCTCTACCTTCAGATGATCAATGGCTACCATTTGAAATGGACATCAACTTACAAGCGGATGCAGTGGTGGTTTATGATCACCTTTCACAGTTGTGATAGTCACAGACGTGTGACATTCCTGCCACCATTTTTCAATGTCTCCTCTTATGACAATCCAATAGAATCGCCTACGGCCTGTGGCTTCTGTCTTTTGCACTCCAAAATGACCAGACACATCATGATAGGCAGTTACGACCATGGGTACATCTCTCCCTGTGATCACAATTTGATGGAGACAAATAACGGTGATGTGATCCACGCTACTGCGATAAAGCAATCCTTTCTTCACAAAGAACCTTTTTCGCTTTCTCCACAGACACAGTAATTGAGGGTCTGCATCGCCTCTGCAACATCTACCGGGAGGTTTTCCAGCGATGAGTAATTCCAAAATTTCTGCTAGCACTCGACTTTGTGTCTATACTTGTATCCATGTAGTTTCCAGTAGTGGAGATTCTTGACTGACTTACTGAGATTGAAATATATACGAACATTTAAAAGTGCCACAACACTGTATACTGATGTACGCTATGAATACCTTTCCCTTTTTCTACTTTTGTAATTCTGGTGTAATACATAGTGAGCCTGTGAGTGTCTGTGTCTGACTCCGGAAGTATAGACGGAAATTTAACCCTAGACTGGACACACCTGGTATGTGCTGATACAGTACCTTGTTTCAAAAATTTGTATTAAGGTATCATTTGTAGGATAACCAACTGTGGGGGGTGGACCCTCTTCTTGCGCAGACAAACACGAGACTGAGACAGAGTTTGTATTGAACAGGTCCGTTTTTAGTGCCCATCCTTCTGTCGACGATAGCAATTCACCACAGCTGTTTCACATTTCTCTGTACACAGGCCCCGGTACCTTCACTTCCTTTGTAACTATAATCGTGGCGTCCTCTGTGACTATTCCACTGTGGCTGGCCTAGGCCGAACCACTACAGCGCTGCACCAGTCTGAGCACGCCGTCCGTATGATAGCCCCAGGCCGTCTTCGTCTGCGGCTACCGTCCTCTGGGCCACCCCCCGTGAGCGCCTCAACTGTCAGTTCTCTCTGGAGCCTTTCCACTGTCTCTATTTCCTCAGCAGAACTTCCTCTTTACTGTGCTCATTTCGCTGACTGACTCTTCCAGAACCTTCCCTCAGCCTTTTATACTTCCAGTTCTGGTAACTCCGCCCACCATCACCTAACAGTTTCTCTGACTAATGGCAGTTATTCAGTCCCACTCCTTCACTCTCCACTGCCCTCCAATGGGCAAGCTAAAACACTGCACCCTTTCTCTTTATCTTAGCGGTTTCACACCTACACTGCGCTACACCTCTGCTTCTCACTACAGGCTGGTTTGTCTGTCAGTCCACCTTTCCTACATCATCCATAGTGAGTGAGCGTGTGTGGCTTACGCCTTCTAAATATACAGTGAATCGGAGAAACAAATTTTTATACTATACTCGATACAGCTTGTATCTTGTTATACAGTACCTTTGTTCGACATTTATCATTACGGTCAAATCCATACTGTGTTAGCGTCTGAGAGTGACTACGGGACTATTTATCCGGAGATTTCAATTGTACCCTAAAAAATATATACTTGCTATCTTGTTATCCAGGAACTTTTTTACAACATTTTTTATTATGGTCAAAACCAAACTGAGTGAGCGGCTGAGGGTGACTACGGAAATATATACCGATATTTTCAATTTGGCCAACAGCAGAACGCTTCTGATACAGTAACCTTTTTAGCTATTTAGATTCTGGTGTAATCCATAATGAGCCTGTAAACGTCTGTCTGTTACTCCGGGATTATATTTGGAACTTTAAGATTACCCCAACACTGTATACAGCTGTACGCTTGTGTTACATAACCCATTTACAGCTTTTCATATTCTTGTGTAATCCATACTGGGCCTGAGAGCGTTTGTGTCTTCCTCCTGAAATGCATGCGGAGAATCAGAATGTTTACACTATACTATATATACCTTGTATCTGGTGATAATGTTCTCCTTTTTCAACTTGTTATTTTATTGGGTAATCCATACTGAGCCTGTGAGCGTTTGTGTATGCCTCATGAAATATATACGGAGATTTACTGTTATCATTATACTGTATAGAGCTGTATGCTTCTGATACAGGACCATATATCTGCTGGTATTTTGGGTCCATTTTCAAAAACATGAAGAAGTATGGTGGAAGAGGACGCGGATGTGAGCATGGAGGGCCACCTGGTACTGATGGTGGTGGTGGCGGTGCATCTGCTGGTAGAGCCAAAAACACAATAGCAGCTAAGGCAGGAGGTGTTGAGCCAGCGTCATGGTGTAGCTCTGGAAGGCCTGGAAGGCTCCCTTTTCTGGGAGTAGGTAGACTGCTTTTAAAGCCGGAGTATCAGGAACCGTTTGTGGCTTACATTGCTGAAACAGCGTCCATATCTATCGCCTCCTCTTCTGAAGTTGTAAAAAATGCAAGCACTGAGTCGTAACTCCAGGCTTCAGGTCAAGAGCAACCCCTTTCATTGTGTCCTTCACCCACACCAAAAGTGAAGGATGTGGAAGCACACACCTCAGATTTCTGTGGCGTATCGGAGCATCATGAGTTGTGGTATGTGTTAAAGGGTCGCACTGACACTCTTTGGCCCAGGGCACACAAAAACCTGGAGCGAGCCCACCCCCCCACAACTTTAGCCAAATAACCCCCAGTTTTCAATGCGTAACAATTCTTAGTCAGTAAATTAAGGTTGACAAGCTTCAGTTATAAGAATTGATGTTTTTGGCATTCAAATGGGCACTGTAGGTGTGTTTCCTGTCCTCCACTGCCTGCCGACTTTGCTTCCCCATTGACTTGCATTTGGTTTTGTGTTTCAGTTGGCCTCCAACTTTTCCCTATAGTCGGCCGATTTCGTTCGACCCGACTTTTGCGAAAGTCTGGTTTCATGAAACCCGACTCGACCCGAAAAAAGGCAAAATAGCTCATCTCTAGTTAGGAGCATACTACACAAATTCATGTGGAGCACACTGCAAAACATCTGCATTCTGCAGAATATGAATTTTTGTAAAATTCGAGTAGAATTCAGTTCCTCTTTAATATATTTGCCCAACTTTAATAGATATCCTTTACTAAGCATAAAAAAAGAAAGAACTTTGTGCGAAGAATGCCCCTTAAGCTAGAGTTACACATGCCATTGTTGATTCAAGCTTTGAAGCATGCAAGCATGTTAAAAAACTCCATCAACCTGTACCATGCATGTGCCCAGTGTAATCCTGATCAGGAACTCATCACTGAGATTCTAGTTGCTCGATTACACCTTTGATGCTACATGGAGGAATTTAGCTGTTTTTTTTCACTTTTTTCCCGCTGCCTACGTCTACCAGTTTTCTAGTGAATATATATAGAAAGAAACCACTTTACCGTAACCTTTTTCATTTGACTGGTTACAACTCGTTCTAAACATCTAATCCTCAGTTCCTTAACCGCATGAGATGATATAGCTAGAAATAACAAAAGATCAGGTATTGGCTCTTCATTTCTATTGTGCCAAACATAGCAATATGAAGCGCTTCTACTCAGAGTCCACCCATGTTTTACACATTGTCCAGAATACTGGGGGACTAATGACGACTACACTCCTTTATCAGGTATTTCCTGTAGCACCTGTAAATTGTCCTCCAGCCACAGAGCATGACTGCCTGTAATTGACAGTGACATTTATTTAGCTCATACAACATACCAGCATGCTTCTGTCTTTGGGATGTAGTAGTGGCAGCAGTTACTCACAAAACATTAAGCTAAAGGGTATAAAGAATTAAAAAAAAATGTTTTTTATTAAAAATATGATTACAATATTATTCCCCCATAAAATAAAAATCGTGGGTTGGTTGAATTTAAACAGCAGCAAAATAACATTTAGTAGTGATACTTCTAATCCTGCTTGTTCTCTATGGGAAGTCAGTTAGCACAATATTTTCTGACTGACCTGTTTCCAGCCACCTCTGACCAAATCCTTCTTTATGTGTAGTAACCTTGGGTGGTTAAAAAAAAAATTTCAGAGAATATTGTGATGTTTGACTCCCTAGAGAAAGAAAATGATTTTTAGGCCGGGGTCACACTTGTGAATATGATGTGAGAAACTTGCGCGAGTCTCTCGCATCAATACCCGGCACTGCCGCCGGCACTTGGGACCAGGGTGTGTATGTATATAATGCTTCCTCCCCACTGGGGAGGTGCCTGAGCAACCTTCCTGTTTCAGTCTATGTTGTGCAAGGTCGCATACCAGCACAAGTCCTGCCTTCTGTACACTAAGTACAAATACTGCCTGCTGTACTCCAAGTACAAATCCTGCCTGTTGTACTACAAGTACAAATCCTGCCTGCTGTAATCTAAGTGCAAATCCTGCTTGCTGCACTCTGAAGCAAATCCTGCCTGCTGCACTCTGAAGCAAATCCTGCTTGCTGCACTCTGGCACAAACTCTATCTCTGACAAAACTCTGTCTGCTGCATTCTGATACAAACTTGGTCAGCTGGACTCTGATACAAGCTCTACCTGCTGCTCCATCCAGTCTGTCCTTTGGGTCCAGCTGCTGAGCAACCGTTGGTCTGTCCTGGAGTTTCACCTGGTGTTCATTCGGAGCCAAGTCTAACCTCACCATCAGAGGCTCTAGTGAATAGTCAGGTAATCGCTTAGTCACACCCCTCCAGGCTCTCCACGGTCCATGGCACAGTGGTTCCACAAACCATGATCGTGACATTAGTTTACTCACTGATCACCATCTTTTCCAGTTTTGAGTACCGCTAGGGTTCTCTTCTTGCCAACCTGATGGCTATTCCACTTGCTGTCTCACATCAGGGTCTATGTACAGTATAAGCAACAAGTGGCTTTTACAGTGTAAGACTATGGAACATCAAGTACTATAGGCTTATACTGTAAAAGAGATTTCCAGCTCATGCATAGAGCTCAGTGTGAGCTGGCAAGTCAGAATAGCTGTCACATGACAGACAGAGGACCATAGCAGTCCTGGATATCAGAGAAGGCAACGATTGGTGAGTGTACTAATACACTGACCATTGTGATGCAGTGACCCCTGTGACCCCATCCTTAAAATATCCACTTTATTTTGGCAGTTTAAAACATACAGGACAGGAGAGTCTCATGTGGAATGAGCAGGACGATGATCGTTTTGCGCAAATGCGCTTCTATGGGTCCTCGCTGTGAGGACCCGTAGAAGCGCATTTGAGCGAAATGATCATCATCCTGCTCATTCCACATGAGACTCTCCTGTCTTGTAAGTTTTAAACTGCTGAAATAAAGTGGATTTTTAAGGGACGGTGAGTGCAAACCTTTTTCTTTTTTCTGTGCATGGACATTTGCTCTGTTTTTTCATTGGATTGGCACCCGTGAGCCCGGGCTAGGAAGCCTAACAGCGGTCTTAACACCTATAATAAGTTGTGGACACAGGTGTTGCAGCAGTGTGGATCTCTTTTGCATTTGCTTTATGTACTAATACACTGACATTACACTAACATTACACAGGTTTAGGCAATAAAAACTGATGGGGAGTACGTATATAACCCCTTCACTCCCGGAGCTTTTTTCGATTTTTCGCTCCCCTTCTTTCCAGAGCCATAACTTTTTTATTTTTCCATCAATATGGCCATATGTGGGCTTATTTTTTGCGGGACGAGTTGTACTTTTAAAAAACACCATTGGTTTTACCATGTCGTGTACTCGAAAACGGGAAAAAAATTCCAAGTGCGGTGAAATGGCAAAAAAAGTGCAATCCCACACTTGTTTTTTGCTTGGCTTTTTTGCTATGTTCACTAGATGCTAAATCTAACCTGCCATTATGATTCTCCAGGTCATTACGAGTTCATAGACACCAAGCATGTCTAGATTCTCTTATATCTAAGTAGTGATAAAAAATTCCAAAGTTTGCTAAAAAAAATTGCCCAATTTTCTGAGACCCTTAGCGTCTCCATTTTTTGTGATCTGGGGTCGGTTCAGGGCTTATGTTTTCCGTACCGAGCTGATGTTTTTAATGATACCACTTTTGTGCAGATACGTTCTTTTGATCGCCCGTTATTGCATTTTAATGCAATGTCATGGCGACCAAAAAAACATAATTCTGGCGTTTTGAATTTTTTTCTCGCTACGCCGTTTAGCGATTGGGTTAATCTTTTTTCTTTTTTATTGATAGATTGGGCGATTCTGAACGCGGCGATACCTAATATGTGTATGTGTGGTTTTTTTTTTTATTGTTTTATTTTGGGGCGAAAGGGGGGTGATTTGAACTGTTAGGTTTTTTTTATTTTTTTTATTTTTAAACTTTTTTTTTTTACTTTTGGCATGCTTCAATAGCCTCCATAGGAGGCTAGAAGCATGTACAACCCAATCGGCTCTGCTACATATGGGCGATGAGCAGATCGCCTATATGTAGCAGATTTACTGCTGTGCTTTGAGCGCCGACCACCGGAAGTGTGTTTCACCTAGTGGATATTAAAATAAATCTTTCATTTTTGTAAATGGAAAGAATGTCAAAGGAACCATTTTGGCCTCACTTTAAGGCCTCTTTCACATGTCCTGATATTTCCGGTACTGGAAAAACTGTTACCAGTGATATCCGTGCTAGTGTGTAACATCTGTGTGCAACATCAGTGTGACACATACCAATGTCTGGAAAAAGCAGTACAGTTAAAGCTGTTCCCAGATGTTGGGTGATGAATCCGACTCTCATCATCGTCACCTGGTCTCACGGTGATCAGCATGACCTTGCGACGCTGATGAGAGTTGGAGTCAGCACCTGCTGTCTGAGTATCTTGCATATTAAGCAAATTAAACAAACTTAATGGTGGACAGGTGAGGATTACTTTTATTTTTTTTGTTTTAGATAATAAATAAGTAAAAGAGGAACAGGGAATGTTTTTTTTAATTAAAGGTCTTTTCTCTGTGTTTCTTTATTAATTTTGACTACGGGATTAGTAATTGGCTTGATGTCAGCAGACATAAAACAGCTGATGCCACCCCCAAAAATAAAATCACAGTTTCAAAAAATGCATATAACAAAAGACTAATTCATAAAAAACACACAGTTTATTTTGTAACTCTGCTAAAAATTCAAATTTTATTCTAAAGATACAACCACTCAATAAATCAAAAATATCATTACATCATACCAAGCAGAAATGAACACCACTGGGAAGTGCCTTCCCCTGCACTAGCTAATCTCTCCCTACCTATCAGTGGAGGTTGGAGCCCTAGGACCTGCGCAATTGCCCCCCCACTCAACGACGGCTCACCCTGCTACCCCTATAGGGCCCTATAGTGGCAGGGATGTGATAAGGAAATGAAATAGGTAGGTGAGAAAGAAAGAATTGTGTATTCTGATTCTTTTGGCATAAATTGCAGATGGTCAATGCTCTTTTTTCTTCTTCAGATGGTAAGGATACTAGCTAAATAGCCCTATTCTTTCAAAAGAGATGTACTAATTTATATATCCCTTATTCATCTATCTTCACATGTAGAAAGTTCCCTTTGTTATATGGAGTAAGAAAAGATGAAGAGCAAACACATGATATAACAGATCATCAACGGATCAATCCTTAATATATCCAAAAGATTAATCCAACCAGAATAAACAATTAGACAAAACACAAATTATCAAAAACCCCAAAGTCCAGCAATAATAATAATAGTAATAATCTTTATTTATATAGCGCCATCATATTCCGCAGCGCTTTACAGTTTAACAGTTTCAAAACACAAGTCATAAGTAACAACATTAACAATACAATAATTAAAGCAAAATAAGACGAAATAAGATGACCCTGCTCGTGAGAGCTTACAATCTACAATGAGGTGGGGGAGATACAGAGTACAGGGGTATATTTACAATGGTGTATTTAGAATGATGGTCCAGCCATCTTGAGGGAGTGAAAGATGGATGAGATAGTGAATGGGCTACACACGCACTCTTACACATAGAATGACTTTGATTAGTGAACGTGATAAGCCGCTCTGAACAAATGTGTTTTGAGGGAGCGCTTAAGACTGTGCAAATTGTGGTTAGTTCTAATTTCTTGGGATAGAGCATTCCAGAGGATAGGAGCAGCACGGGAGAAGTCTTGGAGTCGGGAGTGGGAGGTACGGATTAGTGCAGAGGTTAGTCGAAAGTCGTTTGCAGAGCGCAGCAATCGGCTAGGCCGATAGACAGAAATGAGGGAGGAGATGTAGGGGGGTGCCGCACCGTGGAGAGCTTTGTGGGTGAGAACAAGTACTTTGAATTGGATCCTATAATGAATGGGCAGCCAGTGTAATGACTGACGAAGAGCGGACACGTCCGAGTATCGATTAGCGAGATGGACAACCCTGGCTGCTGCATTAACTATGGACTGGAGAGGGGATAGTCGAGTGACGGGGAGGCCAATTAATAGAGCGCTGCAGTAATCCAGCCGGGAGTGGATCAATGCTACAGTGAGGGTTTTTGTCGTTTCCATGGTGAGAAAAGGGCGGATTCTAGAGATGTTCTTTAGGTGTAAGCGGCAAGAGCGGGCAAGAGATTGTATATGGGATGTGAAGGAGAGATTTGTGTCAAACATAACACCCTGACAGCGCACCTGCTGCCGGGGTGTTATTGTGGTGCCACTCACGGAGAGGGAAATGTCAGATTTAGGGAGGTTAGTAGACGGCGGGAGCAGAAGAAGTTCAGTTTTGGAGAGGTTGAGTTTCAGATAGAGAGTGGATATGATATTGGAGACTGCGGACAGACAGTCACTGGCGTTCTGTAGTACAGAGGGCGTAAGGTCGGGGAATGACGTGAATAGTTGTGTGTCATCAGCATAAAGATGGTACTGAAAGCCAAATCTGCTGATGGTCTGTCCAATTGGGGCTGTGTAGAGAGAGAAGAGAAGGGGGCCAAGGACTGAGCCCTGAGGTACCCCGACAGCAAGAGGAAGAGGAGATGAAGTGGAGCAAGAGAACAAAACACTGAAGGAGTGGTCAGAGAGATAGGAAGAGAACCAGGAGAGAGCTGTGTCCTTAATGCCTAGTGACTGGAGCCTAGAGAGTAAGAGATGGTGGTCAACAGTATCGAAAGCTGCAGATAGGTCAAGAAGAATGAGCAGAGAGTGGTGACCATTACATTTTGCTGTCAGAAGGTCATTGGTCACTTTGATGAGTGCAGTTTCAGTCGAATGTAGGGGGCGGAAGCCGGACTGTGAAGGGTCTAGAAGGGAGTGAGTGGAGAGGTAACGGGTAAGGCGGGAGTAGACAAGGCGCTCCAAAAGTTTAGAGATGAAGGGGAGATTGGAGACTGGTTTGTAGTTGTTTGTGCAGGATGGGTCGAGAGCGGGTTTCTTTAGTAATGGAGTAACGATGGCGTGTTTGAAGGAGGATGGGAAAATGCCCGAGGAGAGGGAGAGATTAAAGATTGTAGTTAGGTGGGTTGAGACGACTGGAGAGAGAAACTGGAGGAGATGTGAGGGAATGGGATCGGTAGTGCATGTAGTCGGACGAGAAGAAGAGAGGAGTCTCGAGACTTCTTCTTCTGTGATGGGATCAAATGTGGAAAGTGAGCCAGGGGAGATGCAGCACTTGGTGGTTGGGAGCAGATTTCCTGACGGATATTATCTATTTTTTCCGTAAAGTGGGAGGCCAGGTCATCAGCACAAATGTCTGTGATAGGGGCTTGTGCTTTTGGCCTGAGGAGGGAGTGAAAAGTGTCAAAAAGTTTCTTGGGGTTGTTGGCTAGTGAGGAGATCAGGGTGGTGAAGTAGGTCTGTTTGGCGAGGTGAAGGGCAGCGTTATAGGTTCTTAACATAAATTTGAAGTGGATGAATTCTTCTGGTGTGCGGGTTTTTCTCCATAGGCGTTCAGCACTCCTAGAGCATCGCTGGAGAAGTTTAGTTTGCGATGTGAGCCAAGGCTGTTTTACTCTGTGCTTGGAGGTTCTGAGGGTGAGGGGAGCTACTTGGTCAAGGGTGCTTCTAAAAGTGTCATTGTAGTGATGAACAGCTAGATTAGGACAGGAAGAAGAGGACATTGGGGACAGTGATGAGTGTAGGGAGTCTGAAAGTGTCTGAGGGTTAATGGCTTGTAGATTTCTGACTGTGTGGTAGGTAGGAGTGAGCTAGGGTGGGCGAGGATTTGTGAGCGTGAAGGAGAGAATGTTGTGGTCAGAGAGTGGAAGTGGTGAGTTATTTAGGTGGGAGATTGAGCAGAGCCGGACAAAGACCAGATCAAGGGTGTTACCGTCCTTGTGTGTCTCAGAGGTTGAAAGCTGCGAGAGGCCTAGAGAGGTGGTTAGTGATAGAAGCTGGGATGCAGATGTGGAAGTAGGGCGGTTATTGGGGATGTTGAAGTCTCCCAGGATAAGGGTGTCATGATCTCAGTGAGGGTTTGACTCGCACAAGTGGGGTTAATGTCTGGAACCAGTGCTGATGACTGGCATTTCTGGGGTTAAAGGTTGTGATCCCGGTGTAGGCTTACCTGCACACCTGGGGCTATGATTGTGGCCTCCCTCTGGTTCTGGGAGAGGCTTCTTATAGCCTCAGGATGCTCCCATCCCTGTCAGTTATATTGTTGCCCTTGGCATAGTGTTGTGACCCCTGAGTGTGTTTTTGCTGTGTTCTGGTTGCTTGATAATCTGTGTATGACTCGGTCTGTTCTCTGGATATTGCTTTGGATTCTGCTTGGTACCTTCTATGTCTGTTTGGTTTTTGACTGCTGCTTGGCCCTGACTATCCGCTCTGTCTCATCCTTGATACGTTACGGCTATATCTGTGTATGAACCCTGTTTTGCCTGACTCTGAGTAATTCTGTATAGTGTCTTTCCATCTCACTAAGCAGGACGCTAAGCCCCGTTCCCTTGCAGTCACATGACCGTAGGTCCCGTGTCTGCTTGCTAAACTTCAGCATCCACAGGTCCAGTGCATCGGTACTTTCTGGCTGTACCTGACCCCGGTACCCCTACAGTGCGGGTGAGTCCCTGCTCAGCGGAGGCTGCACGCCGGCGCTAACAGGATCTTGACACTCAGGACATGCGCACTGGCTCAGTGAGCAAGTACAGTGCGGTGTTCCTGACAAAGGGTTGGAAGTTCTGAGGACATGAAGTGTGGCAGCCAGGCTGAAAAGTGGTCAAGGAAGTGGGTGGGTGAGCCTGGGGGTCGGTATATGACCACTACTCTGAGGGAGAGGGGACGAAAGAGCCTGATGGTGTGGACCTCAAAAAAAGGAAATAAGAGTGATGGAACTGGAGGGATGACCTGGAAAGTGCATTGTGGGGACAGGAGTATGCCGACTCCACCACCATGTCTGTTTGTGGGTTTCGGGGAGTGGGAGAATTGTAAGCCACCGTAGGAAATGGCAGCAGGAGAGGCAGTGTCAGAATCCTGAATCCAGGTTTCAGTGAGGGCCAACAGATGAAGAGAGTTAATGATTGTGGACCAAAAACCAAAACCCAGTGCTTAAATTCCATAAAACACCATAGGCCACACACAAAATGTACAAATCACTGCAGCCAATCATGCAGCTTCTAATATAGACAATTACTCATTTTGTGTTATAAAGATTGCAAAAGACAATATATCGATATGCCTTCCTATCCAATAAGAATGGCACCCATTCAAATAGTTTGTATGGCAAATGGGCAAAATACCCCTATAATAGATGATTGAAATCAGCCCAAATCTGGCCAATATAACTCCAGTCAAGAAACCAGCTCGACGCATTTCCCCTCCTTAGAGGTTCATCAGGAGCAAGATGCAATGGAGTACTTAGCTTATACAGTTGTGGCCAAAAGTATTGACACCCCTGCAATTCTGTCAGATAATAATCAGTTTCTTCCTGAAAATGATTGCAAACACAAATTCTTTGGTATTATTATCTTCATTTAATTTGTATTAAATGAAAAAACACAAAAAGAATTGTCCTAAAGCCAAATTGGATATAATTCCACACCAAACATAAAAAAGAAGGTGGACAAAAGTATTGGCACTGTTCGAAAAATCATGTGATGCTTCTCCAATTTGTGTAATTAACAGCATCTGTAACTTACCTGTGGCACCTAACAGGTGTTGGCAATAACTAAATCACACTTGCAGCCAGTTGACATGTATTAAAGTTGACTTAACCTCTGTCCTGTGTCCTTGTGTGTACCACATTGAGCATGGAGAAAAGAAAGAAGACTAAAGAACTGTTTGAGGACTTGAGAAACCAGATTGTGAGGAAGCATGAGCAATCTCAAGGCTACAAGTCCATCTCCAAAGACCTGAATGTTCCTGTGTCTACCGTGCGCAGTGTCATCAAGAAGTTTAAAGCCCATGGCACTGTGACTAATCTCCCTAGATGTGGACGGAAAAGAAAAATTGACAAGAGATTTCAACGCAAGATTGTACGGATGTTGGATAAAGAACCTTGACTAACATCCAAACAAGTTCAAGCTGCCCTGCAGCCTGAGGGTACAACAGTGTCAACCCGTACTATCCGCCGGCGTCTGAATGAAAAGGGACTGTATGGTAGGAGACCCAGGAAGACCCCACTTCTTACCCCCGAGACATAAAAAAGCCAGGCTGGAGTTTGCTAAAACTTACCTGAAAAAGCCTAAAATGTTTTGGAAGAATGTTCTCTGGTCAGATGAGACAAAAGTAGAGCTTTTTGGGTAAAGGCATCATCATAGAGTTTACAGGAGAAAAAAAGAGGCATTCAAAGAAAAAAACACGGTCCCTACAGTAAAACATGGCGGAGGTTCCCTGATGTTTTGGGGTTGCTTTGCTGCCTCTGGCACTGGACTGCTTGAACGTGTGCATGGCTTTATGAAGTCTGAAGACTACCAACAAATTTTGCAGCATAATGTAGGGCACAGTGTGAGAAAGCTGAGTCTCCCTCAGAGGTCATGGGTCTTCCAGCAGGACACTGACCCAAAACACACTTCAAAAAGCACTAGAAAATGGTTTGAGAGAAAGCACTGGAGACTTCTAAGTTGGCCAGCAATGAGTCCAGACCATGATCCCATAGAACACCTATGGAGAGATCTAAAAATGGCAGTTTGGAGAAGGCACCCTTCAAATATCAGGGACCTGGAGCAGTTTGCCAAAGAAGAATGGTCTAAAATTACAGCAGAGCATTGTAAGAAACTCATTGATGGTTACCGGAAGCGGTTGGCCGCAGTTATTTTGGCTAAAGGTTGTGCAACCAAGTATTAGGCTGAGGGTGCCAATACTTTTGTCTGGCCCATTTTTGGAGTTTTGTGTGAAATGATCAATGTTTTGCTTTTTGCTTCATTCTCTTTTGTGTTTTTCATTTAAGACAAATTAAATGAAGATAATAATACCAAAGAATTTGTGTTTGCAATCATTTTCAGGAAGAAGCTGAGTATTATCTGACAGAATTGCAGGGGTGTCAATACTTTTGGCCACAACTGTATGATGTGTAGGATGTCTATTTGGTAGTCAGGTACAATGCCCCATTGGTATGATGCTTGGAGTCAGTGACACTGAGACCGCCCTTTATAGAAAATGGAGGATACACAGCTGACACAGCGTGCATGTCTACTGATTGCATGCCAAGGCAGGAAACATCCAGATTCCCCCTAGATGTCATCATGCACAGAGAGCGCAGGTCCGGATGTAGATCGCTATATGGCTGCGCCCACTCTTCAAACCGCGCATGCACACTGTTCTAATACATTCCACATCAGAAAGATAAGGGACCGGACATACCAATCATGTCCATTGCGCATGCCCAGCCAACTCAGCACACAGAGCATGCCCGGTGTCAGCGCGCACTCCATATCAAAAGAGCGAGAGACCGGATATGACCTTACACATAGCTCGTTACCACTGCGCATGCCCAGCTCTCCTGCACACTCCAGGACCTATTAGTGATAGAATTAAACACTCCACATAGCGTTGCTCAAAATGATGTTCTCATATACTTGTATATATACTTCACAGTTCGTTCATTTAAATAGATACTTTGAAATTTATTCACATAAGCAAATCACTTTTAGATACCAATCCATGTTTATGTTACACAGTTAGGAAACCAGATCAGACCTATTGGGCAGTAAATCACTAAATGTACTCCTTCATAAGATATCTTCACCCAATATCTCGGGGAGATAAAAAGATATTATGTTCTAAATAGAAACTGGTAGAACCATATAGAGCCCATTAGGGCCGATAAACATGGTGCAGCAAAAGATGACCTCAGGTCCACTAAGAAAGGGAGATTCATAAAGCATATTCATAAAGGGGGGGGAAGGGGTCAATGTAAGACAAGAATGTCACAAAAAACTATTAAATTGCATTTGTTCATTCAAACCCTTTGGAGATACCGTATCCAATCTATATATCCATTTCAGTTCTTTTTGTAGGATCCTTTATTCCAGTCACCTCGACGCACTGATGGTACAATAACCTCAATTACACAAACAGAGAAAGAGTTCAAATCTCCTTGATGTACCTCTCTGATGTGTTTAGAGATTGGGGTGTCTCTGGCACGACGAATGTCACTCAGATGATCACCAACCTGTCTTCTCAATTCTCTTTTGGTTTTTCCAACATAATTTAGTGGGCAAGAACATTCAAAAAGATAAACAACCCCACTCGTTTTACAGTTGGCGAAGTGCCAACTCTTGTAAGATTTCCCTGTCGAAGCGCTGGAAAAATCTTTCCCAACCTTAATAAATCCACAAAAATCAACCTCCACATTTAAAAGTTCCTGTTGCTCTTCTATCTAGCCAGGTATTCTTTTTGGGTAGTGAAGTATAGAAGCTATGTACCAACTGATCACCAACTGATCTACCCCTCCTATAGATGATGGCAGGAGTTTCTGGTAGAAGATCACAAATTTCACTGTCAGCCTTCAAAATGCCCCAGTGTTTTTTGATTATATTTCGTACTTCATATGAACACCCATCATAGTTTCCAATGATACGCATGTTTTTGTCAATCAATTTCTCTTTACGCCGCAAAAGACTACTTCTGGTACATACTTCAGCCTCCTGAAATGCATTAACAAGAACTTCATTTGGATAGCCCCTGTCAAGAAACCTATTTTTGAGCTCCTTCGCTTGTTTATAGAAGCCAGATGGCTTGGAGCAATTCCTCCTGAACCTAAAGTATTGCCCCTTGGGGATACCTTTACGTAGGCTCAGGGGGTGGTTGCTCCTCCAATCAAGTAAGTTATTGGTCGAAGATGGCTTCCTGAATATTTTAGTTTCCAACGAGCCATCCACTCCTTTCTGAATATTAATATCCAGGAAGTTTATAGCTTTCAAATTTACCTCAGAGGTGAACTTGAGGCCTACGTCATTAATGTTAAGTTCTTGAACAAACTTGTTAAATGAAGATGTATCCCCCATCCAGAAAATCAAAATATCATCAATGTAGCGCCCTGTTGTGAATTCATTTTCCCCTTCATCACTGAGGTCTGGTGAACTCCCTATTCTGGTAAAGGAAGGTAATGAGCCTGATTATCAGGCACCTGAGCCTAATGAGGATGACTGGCTGAGTGGAGTCACGGACTGGATATAAGGCTGCCGACGCCCTTCTGCCCTGCGGGTGATTTCTCTGTGGACTTCTAGGACACCAGTCTGATTCCTGCTCCTCTAAAGCTAAGTTTTCTGTTTTGCCTGTTAGCATTTTTGTTTTGTTTTTTTTTGTTTTCCTTGCTTTTCTGTATTCTGCCATTCCCTGCTGGGGTGAGCTGAATCTTCTTTTGCCTGTAGCTCTGTCTTCAGAATATTCCTGAGTACTGACATAGCTTTTTTGAAGCCTAGCGTCTTCAGGGCCTTTTTCACTGTCAGTCTGTTGGCTCTTATTTTCATAGGGTTTTTCACGGATTGCAGACAGCAGCCTTCCTGTCCTTTTCTATCTAGTTAGCTTGGGCCCCGTCTTTGCTCAGTCTATCTTTCTGTCTGTGTTAGTATTTTCATCTTGCTTCACCGTCATTATATGTTGGGGGCTGCCTATTGCTTTGGGGTCTGCTCTGGGGCAGTTTAGATTTCCCCTTTCTTTCTTTAGGCCTATTTATTTCTCCGGCTGTGATCGAGGGGTCTAGGGCATCGTAGGAACCCCCCTCGGCTACTGCTAGTTGTGTTGATAGGTTCAGGGGTCTGCAATCCGATAGCTGCCAACTTCTCTGGTTTTCTGGACTTAGCTAGCATTTCTGTTTTTGCCTCCTACAGTGACTCAATCATAACAGCGCCCCTTGACAGGGGCTATCCAAATGAAGCTCTTGTTAATGCATTTCAGGAGGCTGAAGTATGTACCAGAAGTAGTCTTTTGCAGCCTAAAGAGAAATTGATTGACAAAAACATGTGTATCATTGGAAACTATGATAGGTGTTCATATGAAGTACGAAATATAATCAAAAAACACTGGGGCATTTTGAAGGCTGACAGTGAAATTTGTGATCTTCTACCAGAAACTCCTGCCATCATCTATAGGAGGGGTAGATCAGTTGGTGATCAGTTGGTACATAGCTTCTATACTTCACTACCCAAAAAGAATACCTAGCTAGATAGAAGAGCAACAGGAACTTTTAAATGTGGAGGTTGCTCTTTTTGTGGATTTATTAAGGTTGGGAAAGATTTTTCCAGCGCTTCGACGGGGAAATCTTACAAGAGTTGGCACTTCGCCAACTGTAAAACGAGTGGGGTTGTTTATATTCTTGAATGTTCTTGCCCACTAAATTATGTTGGAAAAACCAAAAGAGAATTGAGAAGATGGGTTGGTGATCATCTGGGTGATATTCGTCATGCCAGAGACACCCCTATCTCCAGACACATCAGAGAGGTACATCAGGGAGATTTGAACTCTTTCTCTTTTTGTGTTATTGAGGTTATTGTACCATCAGTGCGTCAAGGTGACTGGAATAAAAGGATCCTACAAAAAGAACTGAAATGGATATATAGATTGGATATGGTATCTCCAAAGGGTTTGAATGAACAAATGCAATTTAATTGTTTTTTGTGATATTCTTGTCTTACATTGACCCTTCCCCCCCCCCTTTATGAATATGCTTTATGAATCTCCCTTTCTTAGTGGACCTGAGGTCATCTTTTGCTGCACCATGTTTATCGGCCCTAATGGGCTCTACATGGTTCTACCTGTTTCTATTTAGAACATAATATCTTTTTTATCTCCCCGAGATATTGGATGAAGATGTCTTATGAAGGAGAACATTTAGTGATTTACTGCCCAATAGGTCTGATCTGGTTTCCTAAGTGTGTAACATAAACATGGATTGTTATCTAAATGTGATTTGCTTATGTGAATAAATTTCAAAGTATCTATTTATGTGAACGAACTGTGATGTATATATACAAGTATATGAGAACATCATTTTGAGCACAGGAATCTATATTGTTTGTTATATAAAATATATGAATATGCGTATATGGAAAATCATATTAGGATACCGGGATGCCAGGACAGATATAACTGTGTTTTTTAAGTGCCCCCACCATATACAGTGGGGCAAAAAAGTATTTAGTCAGTCAGCAATAGTGCAAGTTCCACCACCTAAAAAGATGAGAGGTGTCTGTAATTTACATCATAGGTAGACCTCAACTATGGGAGACAAACTGAGAAAAAAAATCCAGAAAATCACATTGTCTGTTTTTTTTTCATTTTATTTGCATATTATGGTGGAAAATAAGTATTTGGTCAGAAACAAGCAATCAAGATTTCTGGCTCTCACAGACCTGTAACTTCTTCTTTAAGAGTCTCCTCTTTCCTCCACTCATTACCTGTAGTAATGGCACCTGTTTAAACTTGTTATCAGTATAAAAAGACACCTGTGCACACCCTCAAACAGTCTGACTCCAAACTCCACTATGGTGAAGACCAAAGAGCTGTCAAAGGACACCAGAAACAAAATTGTAGCCCTGCACCAGGCTGGGAAGACTGAATCTGCAATAGCCAACCAGCTTGGAGTGAAGAAATCAACTGTGGGAGCAATAATTAGAAAATGGAAGACATATAAGACCACTGATAATCTCCCTCGATCTGGTGCTCCACACAAAATCCCACCCCGTGGGGTCAGAATGATCACAAGAACGGTGAGCAAAAATCCCAGAACCACGCGGGGGGACCTAGTGAATGAACTGCAGAGAGCTGGGACCAATGTAACAAGGCCTACCATAAGTAACACACTACACCACCATGGACTCAGATCCTGCAGTGTCAGACGTGTGCCACTGCTTAAGCCTGTACATGTCCGGGCCCGTCTGAAGTTTGCTAGAGAGCATTTGGATGATCCAGAGGAGTTTTGGGAGAATGTCCTATGGTCTGATGAAACCAAACTGGAACTGTTTGGTAGAAACACAACTTGTCGTGTTTGGAGGAAAAAGAATACTGAGTTGCATCCACCAAACACCATACCTACTGTAAAGCATGGTGGTGGAAACATCATGCTTTGGGGCTGTTTCTCTGCAAAGGGGCCAGGACGACTGATCCGGGTACATGAAAGAATGAATGGGGCCATGTATCGTGAGATTTTGAGTGCAAACCTCCTTCCATCAGCAAGGGCATTGAAGATGAAACTTGGCTGGGTCTTTCAACATGACAATGATCCAAAGCACACCGCCAGGGCAACGAAGGAGTGGCTTCGTAAGAAGCATTTCAAGGTCCTGGAGTGGCCTAGCCAGTCTCCAGATCTCAATCCTATAGAAAACCTTTGGAGGGAATAGAAAGTCCGTGTTGCCAAGCAAAAAGCCAAAAACATCACTGCTCTAGAGGAGATCTGCATGGAGGAATGGGCCAACATACCAACAACAGTGTGTGGCAACCTTGTGAAGACTTACAGAAAACGTTTGACCTCTGTCTTTGCCAACAAAGGATATGTCACAAAGTATTGAGATGAAGTTTTGTTTCTGACCAAATACTTATTTTCCACCATAATATGCAAATAAAATGAAAAAAAAACAGACAATGTGATTTTCTGGATTTTTTTTTCTCAGTTTGTCTCCCATAGTTGAGGTCTACCTATGATGTAAATTACAGACGCCTCTCATCTTTTTAAGTGGTGGAACTTGCACTATTGCTGACTGACTAAATACTTTTTTGCCCCACTGTATATATATATCTCAAACAGGCGTTATTTTGCATCATTGTCCTATTATTGTGCTGTTAGTATATAAATAAGGGCATTGAGCATGCGCAGTCTGCTATATTCTGACCTGTGCATTGCAGAATAGGTGGGTATTTTGAGCAACGCTATGTGGAGTGTTTAATTCTATCACTAATAGGTCCTGGAGTGTGCAGGAGAGCTGGGAATGCGTAGTGGTAATGAGCTATGTGTAAGGTCATATCCGGTCTCTCGCTCTTTTGATATGGAGTGCGCGCTTACACCGGGCATGCTCTGTCTGCTGAGTGGGCTGGGCATGCGCAATGGACATGATTGGTATGTCTGTCCCCTTATCTTTCTGATGTGGAATGTATTAGAACAGTGGGCATGCGCGGTTTGAAGAGCGGGCGCGGCCATATAGCGATCTTCATCCGGACCTGTGCTCTCTGTGCATGACGACATCTAGGGGGAATCTGGATGTTTCCTGCCTTGGCATGCAATCAGCTGACATGCACACTGTGCCAGCTGTGTATCCTCCATTTTCTATAAAGGGCGGTCTCAGTGTCACTGACTCCAAGCATCATACCAATGGGGCATTGTACCTGACTACCAATAGACATCCTACACATCATATAAGCTAAGTACTCCATTGCATCTTGCTCCTGATGAACCTCTAAGGAGGGGAACCGCGTCGAGCTGGCTTCTTGACTGGAGTTATATTGGCCAGATTTGGGCTGATTTCAATAATCTATTATAGGGGTATTTTGTCCATTTGCCATACAAACTATTTGAATGGGTGCCATTCTTATTGGATAGGAAGGCATATCGATATATTGTCTATTGCAATCTATATACCGCAAAATGAGTAATTGTCTATAGAGTTGAGCGAAACGGGTCGAACAATTTCAAAAGTCGCCGACTTTTGGCAAAGTCGGGTTTCATGAAACGAAACCCGACCCTAGGATGAGGTTGGCCACGAGGTCGGCGACTTACGCGCCAAAGTCGCGTTTCAAAAGTTTGTTTAGCGCTCTTTTTCAGCCAATCAGGATCCACGGACACTGTGGGCAACGTGATGACATAGGCAGGGGTCGCCACCATCTTTCAGAAGGGCATGCAAGTGATTGGCTTGCTTTGGTGGGCGTCACAGGGGTTATAAAAGGGCGTGTACGCCGACCGCCATCTTACTTCTGCCGATCTTAGCATAGGGAGAGGTTGCTGATTCTGTAGGGAGAGCGTTAGGCAGGGAAGAAGACAAAAAAACTGCTTCTGCTGCTAGCAATTTTGCCTGTGCAACACACCAGTCACTGTGTGTGCAGTGCAAGAGGAGGCTATATTGTGGTGGATCAGCGGTGTTGGTTGTTAGGCTGCCTTCTAAGGCTTCCTGACAGCTGCATTGCTGTTTCCCCACTGCTCTGCAAACTGCTTTTTTAAAAGCAATCCCAATTTTTTTTTTGTCCTGCTAAGGTACTGAGCGTGCATTTATTCACACCATACAGCGGTGTATGCTCCTCACACAGTACCATGTAACGGCTGTTATCACAGCCACAGTGAAGCTATCTGTGTGTCACTGTGGAAGGATAAGTGGAGGACTTGTTCCGTTCTTACAGACCTACACTCTAGGGAGATTCCTATTCTGCCCAATTCTACAATTCACTTTTTTCACACCTGTGCCATCGAGCCTGTGACATAGCGCTCTGATATTCAGTGGGCCTCACACAATCCAAAAGTGTCCAGTGTCCACAAGTGTCTGCAGAAATTCAAAATCTCCCTTATCCTGTAGTCACTTTTTTCACACCTGCTGCATCGAGCCTGTGACATAGCGCTCTGATATTCATTGGGCCTCACACAATCCAAAAGTGTCCAGTGTCTGCAGAAATTCAAAATCTCCCTTATCCTGTAGTCACTTTTTTCACACCTGCTGCATTGAGCCTGTGACATAGCGCTCTGATATTCATTGGGCCTCACACAATCCAAAAGTGTCCAGTGTCCACAAGTGTCTGCAGAAATTCAAAATCTCCCTTATCCTGTAGTCACTTTTTTCACACCTGTGCCATCGAGCCTGTGACATAGCACTGTGATATTCAGTGGGCCTCACACAATCCAAGTGTCCAGTGTCCACAAGTGTCTGCAGAAATTTAAAATCTCCCTTATCCTGTAGTCACTTTTTTCACACCTGTGCCATCGAGCCTGTGACATAGCGCTGTGATATTCAGTGGGCCTCACACAATCCAAGTGTCCAGTGTCCACAAGAGTCTGCAGAAATTTAAAATCTCCCTTATCCTGTTGTCACTTTTTTCACACCTGTGCCATCAAGCCTGTGACATAGCGCTGTGATATTCAGTGGGCCTCACACAATCCAAGTGTCCAGTGTCCACAAGTGTCTGCAGAAATTCAAAATCTCCCAGAAATTCAAAATCTCCCTTATCCTGTAGTCACTTTTTTCACACCTGTGCCATCGAGCCTGTGACATAGCACTGTGATATTCAGTGGGCCTCACACAATCCAAGTGTCCAGTGTCCACAAGTGTCTGCAGAAATTCTAAATCTCCCTTATCCTGTAGTCACTTTTTTCACACCTGTGCCATCGAGCCTGTGACATAGCGCTGTGATATTCAGTGGGCCTCACACAATCCAAGTGTCCAGTGTCCACAAGTGTCTGCAGAAATTCAAAATCTCCCAGAAATTCAAAATCTCCCTTATTCTGTAGTCACTTTTTTCACACCTGTGCCATCGAGCCTGTGACATAGCACTGTGATATTCAGTGGGCCTCACACAATCCAAGTGTCCAGTGTCCACAAGTGTCTGCAGAAATTCAAAATCTCCCTTATCCTGTAGTCACTTTTTTCACACCTGTGCCATCGAGCATGTGACATAGCGCTGTGATATTCAGTGGGCCTCACACAATCCAAGTGTCCAGTGTCCACAAGTGTCTGCAGAAATTCAAAATCTCCCAGAAATTAAAAATCTCCCTTATCCTGTAGTCACTTTTTTCACACCTGTGCCATCGAGCCTGTGACATAGCAATGTGATATTCAGTGGGCCTCACACAATCCAAGCGTCCTGTGTCCACAAGTGTCTGCAGAAATTCAAAATCTCCCTTATCCTGTAGTCACTTTTTTCACACCTGTGCCATCGAGCCTGTGACATAGCACTGTGATATTCAGTGGGCCTCACACAATCCAAGTGTCCAGTGTCCACAAGTGTCTGCAGAAAATCTAAATCTCCCCTGTCCTATAGACACCTTGTACCTTGTTTTACATTACTATATAGATTGTAGGATTTTGTCTACATTTCTACCAAAAATGAGGAAGCCTGGTGGAAGAGGCCATGGAATTGGGCGGGGGTTGGCAGCTGGTAATGATGGTGTTGGTGGTGGATCTGATGGTAGTGGCAAAAGCAAAATAGGACCGAATGCAGGAGGTGTTGAGCCTGCGTCATCGTCTGGCTCCATAAGGCTTCGAAGGCTTAGTTTTCTAGGAGTTGGCAAACCGCTTTTAACGCCAGAGCATCAGGAAAAAGTTTTGTCTTACATTGCTGACTCAGCCTCCAGCTCTATCGCCTCCTCTTCTGAAGTTGTAAAAAGTAAAAGCACTGAGTCGTCATTGGAGGCTCATGTTCATGAACCACACCTTTCCTTGTGTCCTTCACCACAACCAAGATTGAAGGATGACGCAGGCCATACTACTGATTACTCCATGGAGCTGTTTTCATATACCATGCCTGGATTATCAAGTGAAATGGTGAATTACCCAGGCCAAGATGAATCTGACATGGAGTGCACTGATGCACAGCCGCTGATAGATGATTCTGCTGGTACATTCACTCAGAGCACTACATTGTCCTCGCAGTGTACAGAGCCAGATTCTGACCCTGATGAGACTCAGGTGCCCCTTCCCGCACACTATACCACCATACACGGTGACACAGAGGAAGGTGCACATGACATTGAAGAGGAGGTGATGGATGACCCAGTTGTTGACCCAGATTGGCATCCATTGAGGAAGAGGGTGCTGCTTCCAATAGTTCAGATGAGGAGCATCCACAGCAGACATCGACATCGCAACAGCTGTTATCTGGCAGGCCCGGAGCACTCCAAAGACAGGTTCCAAAAATCAAAAGAGTTGCTGGACAGCTTGTCCAGAGGGTCAAAACATCACAGCGTGCTAGGCCGCAAAATGTCTGCCAAAGTAGGAAGAGTGCAGTGTGGCACTTTTTTGAACAAAATCCTCATGATCAGGCCAAGGTTATCTGTAAGAAGAGCGCAAAGACCTTTAGCCGAGGGAAAAATCTGAAAAATTGGAATACCAGTTGCATGCTTAGACATTTAACCAGCATGCACTTGCAAGCGTGGACACAACACCAAACCTCAAGTGCCACATGTGCAACTGATCACAAAGAAGGTAGTCAGCAACGCTACATTGTTTCCCCCACTGTAAGCCCACCGGTTAGCACAGCAGCAAATGTTGAGGTGTCGTTGCAAGGCCACAGCAGTCAGGGAATCCCACTGTTATATCAACGAAATACTGAATCTAGGCCAACAGAAAGAACACAAACTCCATCACCATCATCAACCCTCTCTCAGTCCGCCCTGTCCACCGCTACTTCCACCATATGCAGCTCTCAAGTCCAGCTCACCCTCCCAGACACTATGAGTAGGTCAAGAAAGTACTCAGTCTCTCATCCGCGTACACTGGGTTTGAACGCCCACATTGCCAAACTAATCTCGTTTGAGATGATGCCCTATCGGTTGGTGGAAAGCGCAGCTTTCCGGGAACTCATGGCCTATGCAGTACCACGCTATGAACTACCCAGTCACCACTTCTTCTCTCGCAAAGCCATCCCAGCCCTCCACCATCATGTGAAAGACCGCATTGTCCATGCACTCAAGCAGTCAGTGAGCGGAAAAGTGCACCTCACAACTGATGCATGGTCCAGTCGGTATGGCCAGGGCCGTTACGTGTCCATCACTGCGCACTGGGTTAATGTGGTGGATGCAGGGTCCACAGGGGACAGCGGTGGTGGGACAGTGCTGCCTAGCCCACGGTATAGGAAACAGTTGGCTGTAGGCGTTCCACCCTCCTCCTCCTCCTCCTCCAGAAGTGAAAGCTCGTCCACAGAGCGCAGTCGTACGAGCACTCCATCTGCAGCTGCCACTGTTGCACACGAGGTGTCCCCCTATCGAGCAGCTAGTGGAAAGCGTCAGCAGGCTGTATTGCAGATGATGTGTTTGGGCGACAGACACACCGCCGAGGTGCTGGCCGAGTACTTGAAGCGACAAACTGAGTCATGGCTGGGCAGTGTACATCTTGAGGCAGGCAAGGTAGTTAGTGATAGCGGCCGTAATTTTGTGGCAGCCATAGCTCTTTCAAAACTCAGCCACATACCTTGCTTGGCTCACACCTTGAACCTGGTGGTGCAGTGCTTCCTGAAAAATTATCCGGAGTTAACAGCCCTGCTCCATAAGGTGCGAAGACTGTGCGCGCACATCCGCCGGTCGCCTGTACACTCCGTTCGTATGCAGAAGCTGCAGCGATTGCTCCACCTTCCCAACCACCGTCTCATTATCAACATTGCAACAAGGTGGAACTCCACCCTGCACATGGTGGAGAGGCTGTGCGAGCAGAGGCAGGCCATAATGCATTTGTGGGAGGATACACGGCCAGGCATTTTGAGAACAGACATGGAGTTGACAGGTGTGCAGTGGTCGAAGCTGAAAGACCTCTGTAAAGTCCTTCAGTGTTTTGAGGAATGCACACGGTTGTTAAGCGCAGACTACGCCATCCTAAGCATGAGCATCCCACTTATGCGTCTGCTCATGCAAACTTTGACACACCTTAAGGAGCAGGTGTCTGCAGCCAATGTTGACGAGGAGGAAGAGGTGGAGGGAATCCTTGATGACATTCAGCCATTGTCTGCTCAGGGACCTCTCCTGGACGAGTTGGAGGAAGAATAGGAGGAGGAGGATGATGATGGGGATGATTACTTAGGGGAGGAGGATGCATCTCGTGGGGCAAGTGAAAATGTTGGCGTGGCAAGGTCTGGTACAGGGTTTGTGCGTGACTGGAGGGATGTGGATTTGCCAGAAAGTGCTCCTCCAACCAGCACTCGCAGTGCATCATTGACACCGGGAACATTGGCCCACATGTCAGATTATGCCTTGCGGATCCTAAAAATTGACCCCCGCATTGCCAAAATGATGAACGATGACGACTACTGGTTGGCCAGCATCCTGGATCCACGCTATAAAGGCAAATTACAAAACATCATGCCACAGGAGAACCTTGACCTAATATTGGCTAATAAACAAGCAACTCTGGTAAATCGGTTGCTTGAGGCATTCCCAGCATACAGCAGCGGTGATGGTTCTCGCACGAGCCGTACGGGCCGGGGGCAGCTTGGCAGAGGTGTTCATGGTGCACACAGCAGAAGTGGCGTTGGAGACAGGGGTTTCATGACAATGTTGTGGACTGATTTTTCAAGTACGGCTCACACAACTGGTAATACAGCATCGATGGAAAGTGACAGGAGACAGCAGTTGTCAACTATGGTTACAAACTACTTTTCCTCCCATATCGATGTTCTCCCGCACAGGTCATTCCCCTTTGACTATTGGGCTGCTAAACTGGACACCTGGCCTGAATTGGCACAATATGCCTTACAGGAGCTCGCTTGCCCAGCTGCAAGTGTGCTATCAGAAAGAGTCTTCAGTGCAGCTGGATCAATCCTGACAGAAAAAAGGACCCGTCTGTCAACCCAAAATGTGGATGATCTAACCTTCATTAAAATGAACCATGCATGGGTTTCCAAGGATTTTGTCCCACCTTCCCCTGATGACACATAGGGTGACAGAAAAATGGCTTGCTTTGGTCCACCTCTTCCTGGGACTTGACCTATTTTGCCTTTTGCATCAGCTGAATGTCCAACATCAACATATGCCACTTTCTAAAACTCCCTAACAGTGCTGCCCCCCCCCATGGCCGGGGTCACCACCTAGCGCACGACACCGTGCGAGTGCCGTTGCCCTGGACAGGTGGGTAGGCCGACTCTTGGGCGCGGGCACTGGCACAGGGTCCCTCACAGTGCAATCAAGTGTCTCTGACGGTGGTGGTGCACACCCGCCGTCAGACACACCGCCGTACTATGAGGGGCCCAGTGCCAGTACCGACGCCCACGAGTGGGCCCCCCTTGCTTGGGCAGGGCCCCAGCATTTGCAATCTTTACCTCTCCCTGCTCCTCCGCTGTGTAGTCTGGGCCGTCAAATCCATACTGTGCCTGACAACGTCTGAGCCTGCCTCCTGATGTATAGACATATATTTTGAATGTGTACGCTATCCATACATGTTATCCGGGGATACGGTACCCTTTCTCACCTTTGTGCAATCACGTGCAAGCCATACTGGGCCTAACACCGTCTGAGCCTGCCTCCTGATGTATAGACATATCTTTTGAATGTGTACGCTATCCATACATGTTATCCGGGGATACGGTACCCTTTCTCATCTTTGTGCAATCACTTGCAATCCATACTGGGCCTGACACCGTCTGAGCCTGCCTCCTGATGTATAGAATGTATAGACATCTAATTTGAATGTGTACGCTATCCATACATGTTATCCGGGGATACGGTACCCTTTCTCATCTTTGTGCAATCACTTGCAATCCATACTGGGCCTGACACCATCTGAGCCTGCCTCCTGATGTATAGAATGTATAGACATATATTTTGAATGTGTACGCTATCCATACATGTTATCCGGGGATACGGTACCCTTTCTCGTCTTTGTGCAATCACTTGCAATCCATACTGGGCCTGACACCGTCTGGGCCTGCCTCCTGATGTATAGAATGTATAGACATATATTTTGAATGTGTACGCTATCCATACATGTTATCCGGGGATATGGTACCCTTTCTCATCTTTGTGCAATCACTTGCAATCCATACTGGGCCTGACACCGTCTGAGCCTGCCTCCTGATGTATATAATGTATAGACATATATTTTGAATGTGTACGCTATCCATACATGTTATCCGGGGATACAGTACCCTTTCTCACCTTTGTGCAATCACGTGCAAGCCATACTGGGCCTAACACCGTCTGAGCCTGCCTCCTGATGTATAGACATATCTTTTGAATGTGTACGCTATCCATACATGTTATCCGGGCTATACAGTACCCTTTCTCACCTTTGTGCAATCACTTGCAAGCCATACTGGGCCTTACACCGTCTGAGTCTGCCTCCTGATGTATAGACATATCTTTTGAATGTGTACGCTATCCATACATGTTATCCGGGGATACGGTACCCTTTCTCACCTTTGTGCAATCACTTGCAAGCCATACTGGGCCTGACACCGTCTGAGCCTGCCTCCTGATGTATAGACATATCTTTTGAATGTGTACGCTATCCATACATGTTATCCGGGGATACGGTACCCTTTCTCATCTTTGTGCAATCACTTGCAATCCATACTGTGCCTGACACCGTTTGAGCCTGCCTCCTGATGTATAGAATGTATAGACATATATTTTGAATGTGTACACTATCCATACATGTTATCCTGTGATATGGTACCCTTTCTCACCTTTGTGCAATCACTTGCAAGCCATACTGGGCCTTACACCATCTGAGCCTGCCTCCTGATGTATAGACATATCTTTTGAATGTGTACGGTATCCATACATGTTATCCGGGGATACGGTACCCTTTCTCATCTTTGTGCAATCACTTGCAATCCATACTTGGCCTGACACCGTCTGAGCCTGCCTCCTGATGTATAGAATGTATAGACATATATTTTGAATGTGTACGCTATCCATACCTGTTATCCGGGGATACGGTACCCTTTCTCACCTTTGTGCAATCACGTGCAAGCCATACTGGGCCTAACACCGTCTGAGCCTGCCTCCTGATGTATAGACATATCTTTTGAATGTGTACGCTATCCATACATGTTATCCGGGGATACGGTACCCTTTCTCACCTTTGTGCAATCACTTGCAAGCCATACTGGGCCTTACACCGTCTGAGCCTGCCTCCTGATGTATAGACATATCTTTTGAATGTGTACGCTATCCATACATGTTATCCGGGGAAAAGGTACCCTTTCTCACCTTTGTGCAATCACTTGCAAGCCATACTGGGCCTTACACCATCTGAGCCTGCCTCCTCATGTATAGACATATCTTTTGAATGTGTACGCTATCCATACATGTTATCTGGGGATACGGTACCCTTTCTCATCTTTGTGCAATCACTTGCAATCCATACTGGGCCTAACACCGTCTGAGCCTGCCTCCTGATGTATAGAATGTATAGACATATATTTTGAATGTGTACACTATCCATACATGTTATCCGGGGATACGGTACCCTTTCTCACCTTTGTGCAATCACGTGCAAGCCATACTGGGCCTAACACCGTCTGAGCCTGCCTCCTGATGTATAGACATATCTTTTGAATGTGTACGCTATCCATACATGTTATGCGGGGATACGGTACCCTTTCTCACCTTTGTGCAATCACTTGCAAGCCATACTGGGCCTTACACCGTCTGAGCCTGCCTCCTGATGTATAGACATATCTTTTGAATGTGTACGCTATCCATACATGTTATCCAGGGATACGGTACCCTTTTTCACCTTTGTGCAATCACTTGCAAGCCATACTGGGCCTTACACCGTCTGAGCCTGCCTCCTGATGTATAGACATATCATTTGAATGTGTACGCTATCCATACATGTTATCCGGGGATACAGTACCCTTTCTTACCTTTGTGCAATCACGTGCAAGCCATACTGGGCCTAACACCGTCTGAGCCTGCCTCCTGATGTATAGACATATCTTTTGAATGTGTACGGTATCCATACATGTTATCCGGGGATACGGTACCATTTCTCACCTTTGTGCAATCACTTGCAAGCCATACTGGGCTTTACACCGTCTGAACCTGCCTCCTGATGTATAGACATATCTTTTGAATGTGTACGCTATCCATACATGCTATCCGGGGATACGGTACCCTTTCTCACCTTTGTGCAATCACGTGCAAGCCATACTGGGCCTAACACCGTCAGAGCCTGCCTCCTGATGTATAGACATATCTTTTGAATGTGTACGCTATCCATACATGTTATCCGGGGATACGGTACCCTTTCTCACCTTTGTGCAATCACTTGCAAGCCATACTGGGCCTTACACCATCTGAGCCTGCCTCCTGATGTATAGACATATCTTTTGAATGTGTACGCTATCCATACATGTTATCCGTGGATACGGTACCCTTTCTCACCTTTGTGCAATCACGTGTAATCCATACTGGGCGTGAGAACGGCTGGCGAGCTGTTAAGCAAGCTACAGCACCTGTGGTTTGCACACGTAAGTTTTTCATTTTTTCAGGAATGACGGTTAGGCCTAATTCCGGAACTGCGGTTGACCTGCACTTACTGGGAAATCATCGTTCGCGAGTAATTATTGTAATCAGTGATCCCCATCACTAACGTTCTTCAGCGGGTTATCTGCACCTGTAAGCGACAAACGCTGGCCTTTTCAGTGTAGCGCACATGCAGCCACGGACATGTAAGGGCATGACACACCAGTTATTGGCCAATCTCATGTGCCAGAGCCTCACGTGTCCCTCTAGTAAGCCGGACTCGGACTGCGGGGCATGACGGAGTCTCGTTCGTTAACGGAATTAAGCTTGCAATGTGTGCATCTGTTCTGTAGCTGGCATGGTTGAGGTTGACCGTGTTGAGTCAAATTACGCCGTAGGCTCCACTCCTGGTGGTGCCCTTCTGGACATTCCTTTAAGGTTCGGCTTTGCAACCATACTGCCCACGTAAAACAAACACTTTGCCTTCATGAACGCTGTTTGGAGGGTCATGACTCGTGGGAATAACGCCGCCCAATCAGTTAACCTGCTAGAGAGATCCTTCGTTGCTCCTAAGCATGACATCACACTCCCTAGGAGTAAGGTAATGCCACTGTGGCGACCGTACTCCTGGGGGCGACACAAGTGCACTGATGCCCAGCCACTGCTCGATGAATCTGCTGGTACATTGACCCAGACCACTACATTCCCCTCGCACGCTACCCGGCCTGAATCTGACCCTGATGAAACTCAGGTTACCCTTCCCATATACAGTTCCATCTTACACGGTGACAAAGAGGAAGCTGCAGATGAAAGTGCAGGTTCGGCCCACCCGCCATCAGACACACCACCATACTATCAGGGGCCCTGTGCCAGTGCCGTCGCCAACGAG
The DNA here is from genome assembly GCF_039654945.1 of Dendrobates tinctorius. Taxonomy (NCBI): domain Eukaryota; kingdom Metazoa; phylum Chordata; class Amphibia; order Anura; family Dendrobatidae; genus Dendrobates; species Dendrobates tinctorius. The sequence continues at coordinate 22,533,561 of NW_027361795.1, forward strand.
TGGGCCCTCCCTGCTTGCTCAGGATCACAGCACTTGCAAGGTTGAAATACTGTGCAGTGAGATGGAAGATGGGGACGACGAGGAGTCCAGACTAGTACAGGGATTCCCTAGCAAGGAGACTTATTTCATTGTTTTCAATGTTGGGACAGCAATTTTTGGGGAGCACTATACTCTGGAGAATGATAGATGGGGCCCACCATACACTGGAACATTCCAAAGGTGGACATCAGACACTGGAGCAGCATTTACAGGGCCCATTATACACTAGAGCAGGGGTCCCCAACCGCCGGTCCGCGGCCCAGCACCGGGCCGCTGCAGTGCCCTTGCCGGTCCGCGGACACAAGGGGAGCCAGGGGCGGTCAGTGGCGTAGCGGGGGCTGGGGCGGTGCGCAGCAGTTCTTAGCGGCAGCCAGGGAGCGATCCAAGCAGCTCTGCTGCCTGCAAGAGGGAATAGCAGGAGCGGAGCTGCCAGGACCCATCCACTGCGTCCAGCTTCCTGCCCGCCGCCCGCGCTTCCTGTCTCTGACTGACACAGAGAGGAGAGCGCGGCCGCTGCTGTGTCAGAGCGAGGAAGCGCGGGCGGCGGGCAGGTGAGAGGAGAGAGGTGGTGTGTGTGTGTATGCATATATAATGTGTGTGTGTGTGTACATGTATGTCTGTGTGTGTGTGTGTTGGTCTGTGTTTGTGTAGCCTGGCCCTGGAGGAGATGGGGACATGAGGAGAAGGCCATGAGGGGAGTGATGGAGAGATAGCAGTGATGCGGTGAAGGCAATGATGGGGAGAAGGGAGTGATGGGGTGAAGGCAATGATGGGGAGAAGGGAGTGATGGGGTGAAGGCAATGATGGGGAGAAGGGAGTGATGGGGTGAAGGCAATGATGGGGAGAAGGGAGTGATGGGGTGAAGGCAATGATGGGGAGAGGGGAGTGATGGGGTGAAGGCAATGATGGGGAGAGGGGAGTGATGGGGTGAAGGCAATGATGGGGAGAGGGGAGTGATGGGGTGAAGGCAATGATGGGGAGAAGGGAGTGATGGAGTGAAGGCAATGATGGGGAGAAGGGAGTGATGGGGTGAAGGCAATGATGGGGAGAGGGGAGTGATGGGGTGAAGGCAATGATGGGGAGAGGGGAGTGATGGGGTGAAGGCAATGATGGGGAGAAGGGAGTGATGGGGTGAAGGCAATGATGGGGAGAAGGGAGTGATGGGGTGAAGACAATGATGGGGAGAAGGGAGTGATGGGGTGAAGGCAATGATGGGGAGACAGCAGTGATGGGGTGAAGGCAATGATGGAGAGATGGCAGTGATGGGGTGAAAGCAATGATGGGGAGAAGGGAGTGATGGGGTGAAGGCAATGATGGGGAGACAGCAGTGATGGGGTGAAGGCAATGATGGAGAGATGGCAGTGATGGGGTGAAGGCAATGATGGGGAGAAGGGAGTGATGGGGTGAAAGCAATGATGGGGAGACAGCAGTGATGGGGTGAAGGCAATGATGGAGAGATGGCAGTGATGGGGTGAAGGCAATGATGGGGAGAAGGGAGTGATGGGGTGAAGGCAATGATGGGGAGAGGGGAGTGATGGGGTGAAGGCAATGATGGGGAGAAGGGAGTGATGGGGTGAAGGCAATGATGGGGAGAGGGGAGTGATGGGGTGAAGGCAATGATGGGGAGACAGCAGTGATGGGGTGAAGGCAGTGATGGAGAGAAGGCAATGATGGGGTGAAGGCAATGATGGGGAGACAGCAGTGATGGGGTGAAGGCAATGATGGGGAGACAGCAGTGATGGGGTGAAGGCAATGATGGGGAGAAGGGAGTGATGGGGTGAAGGCAATGATGGAGAGACGGCAGTGATGGGGTGAAGGCAATGATGGGGAGACAGCAGTGATGGGGTGAAGGCAATGATGGGGAGACAGCAGTGATGGGGTGAAGGCAATGATGGGGAGAAGGGAGTGATTGGGTGAAGGCAATGATGGGGAGAAGGGAGTGATGGGGTGAAGGCAATGATGGGGAGAAGGGAGTGATGGGGTGAAGGCAATGATGGGGAGAAGGGAGTGATGGGGTGAAGGCAATGATGGGGAGAAGGGAGTGATGGGGTGAAGGCAATGATGGGGAGAAGGGGGTGATGGAGCACTTATTGAAAACCTATGGTGAGTTGAGTCACATTATAAATGTTATTTAATTATAAGTATGCACTGCCACACTACAACCGTGTCCATAGCCCCGCCCCCTTATGACCAAAGCCCCGCCCCTGCCACACCTCCATCCCCGCCCTGCCGGGCCATGGAAGAATGGTCTTGCTTGAAACCGGTCCCTGGTGCAAAAAAGGTTGGGGACCACTGCACTAGAGCATTAGAAATGGGGCCCATTATGTTTGGAGCATTATTTGGGCCCATAAGACAGTGGAGCTTCATCCATGGGGACCAACATATACTGTAGCATTATGTGGAGCTCATCATATACTGTTTCAAACATTATATTGGACCAATGATTCTGTATGGAGAAATAGATGGGCCTCGTCATGAGATGTAGAAAGTGAAGTATTTTTCATTGTACTATACCGCGATTTCTCTGCCGTATCGGAGTATGATGAGTTGTGGTATGTGTTAAAGGGGCGCTCTTTCTCCCAGGGCACATGAAAACCTGGAGCCAGCCCTACCCCCCCACAACTTTAGCCAAATAACCCCCATTTTTCAGTGCATAACTTGTATTATGAAGTTAATTAAGGTTGACCAGCTTAAGTAAGAAGAATTGATGCTTTTGGCATTCAAATGAGCACTGTAGGTGTGTTTCCTGTCCTCCTCTCACTGCCGACTTTTATTCCCCATTGACTTACATTGGGTTTCGTGTTTCGGGACGACCCCGACTTTTCCCTATAATCGGCCGATCTTGCTCGACCCGACTTTTGGAAAAGTCGGGTTTCACAAAACGAAACTCGACCATAAAAAACCAAAAGTCGCTCAACTCTAATTGTCTATATTAGAAGCTGCATGATTGGCTGCAGTGATTTGTACATTTTGTGTGTGGCGTTTTTGTGTGTGGTGTTTTATGGAATTTAAGCACTGGGTTTTGGTTTTTGGTCCACAATCATAGATGGACTTTGGGGTTTTTGATAATTTGTGTTTTCTCTAATTGTTTATTCTGGTTGGATTAATCTTTTGGATATATTAAGGATTGATCCGTTGATGATCTGGTATATCATGTGTTTGCTCTTTATCTTTTCTTACTCCATATAACAAAGGGAACTTTCTACATGTGAAGATAGATGAATAAGGGATATATAAATTAGTACATCTCTTTTGAAAGAATAGGGCTATTTAGCTAGTATCGTTACCATCTGAAGAAGAAAAAAGAGCATTGACCATCTGCAATTTATGCCAAAAGAATCAGAATACACAATTCTTTCTTTCTCACCTACCTATTTCATTTCCTTATCACATCCCTGCCACTATAGGGCCCTATAGGGGTAGCAGGGTGAGCCGTCGTTGAGTGGGGGGGCCAATCGCGCAGGTCTTAGGGCTCCAACCTCCACTGATAGGTAGGGAGAGATTAGCCAGTGCAGGGGAAGGCACCTCCCAGTGGTGTTCATTTCTGCTTGGTATGATGTAATGATATTTTTGATTTATTAAGTGGTTGTATCTCTGGATTAAAATTTGAATTTTTAGCACACCCCCAAAAATATTACTCCACTTGCCAACACCCCAAGGTAAATGGTAAGAGCTGAGGCTAAGCGCCAGAATTGGCGCATCTAATGGAGGGGCCATTTCCGGGGTGGTTGAGGGCTTGTGTTCTTAATCTGAGAGGGGGCCAATATCCATGGCATCTTCCCAGCCTATTAATATCAGCCCACAGCTCTCAGTTTAGCCTTTGCTGGTTAGTAAAAATAGAGGAGACCCCACGTAATTATTTATGGGGTCCCTCATTAATAACCAGGAAAGTCTGTGCAAACAGCTGTGAGCTGTTATTAATCGGTTGTTAACCTTTATGGCTGTTGCCCTCTTCTCAGAATATTAACACCAGCCCCCAGCTGTCAGCTTTGCTTCTGCTGGTAAGGAAAATTAAGGGGGATCCCAGCCATGTTTTTTATTTATTTATTTAATACACGTGATACATAGATTGCGGGTGCTGACTCCAACTCTCATCCGCATTGCCTGATCATGCCGGTCGCGAGGAGACCAGGCAACAATGATGACAGCTGGAATCAGCACACGGCTCCTGCGAACAGCGCTTACTTTAAAACTTTTTCCAGATGCTGGTACAAGTGTAATCAGTGTGCATGTGTGCATATTGCAAACAGTGCTGATTTAGAAAAACGGACATGTCTATGTGTTTTTCACACGGTCCATGGAAACACACTGACATGTGTGCAGACCCATTGATATGAATGGGTCTATGAGTGTAAGTGTCTCCAGTACATGTAAAAACTGTCACCACACATACTAGAGACACTTGCATGTGAATGGGGCCTGAGTCACTCGAGCGCAGATTCTCTTATGCGAGATCGATTATGTTAATGACACTAATCAAACTCTAATCCAGAGTGTCATATTAGTGTGATCCGAGAATTGTAGCACAGGTGAGGAGAAGATGGATTTCTCCATCTTCTTCATTCTCTGAGTCCGCAGAAAACAACCTGCACTGGGATGACATCCAAGTGCAGTCCCATGATTTCTGATTTGTGCCTCAAATCGTAGCATGTTGCCATTTTTTCTCATGTCAAATCAGTATGAGAAAAAAACAGATCTGCACTGCCCTATAGCATAACACTGGTCTGAGTGCTATCTGATAAAACATCAGACAGCACTCGTCCAATATATACACCTGTGTGAGCGAGCCACCGGGCGGGGCAGGGCAAAGGCAGATGGGCTGATCCAGTCGTGGGCCGCATTGCCTCCTGTGCTGTTAATAGTATCGGCGTCCTCAGGACGCCGATACTATTAACAATTGTGATGGAGCACAGAGCCACAGGCTTCATCACTAATTGAGGCAGGCCGCAGGTATCTCTGCTGCCAGGGGCCGGCATACGCAGGTGACATCGGCGGTGCAATAACATCTCTGCATCGCACCGCCAGCGTCCACTGAGAAACAGGACAGAAGAGAAGAAGGATGCTTGAGATGATGGGGAGTCTGATTAGGTGAGTATAACATTTTTTAAAATATTTCGGGGTCTGTGGGGGACCATCATACTATATGGGGGCTATTTGGGGAACCATCATACTATATGGGGGCTGTTTGGGGCGACCATCATTGTCAGGAATAGAGTTGAGCGAAACGGGTGGAAAACTTCAAAAGTCGCCAACTTTTGGTAAAGTTGGGTTTCATGAAACGAAACCCGACCCTAGGGTGAGGTTGGCCACGAACTCGGCGACTTTAGCGCCAAGGTCGCATTTCAAAAGTTTGTTTTCCGCCCTTTTTCAGCCAATCAGGATCCACGGACACTGTGGGCAATGTGATGACATAGGCAGGGGTCACCACTATCTTTGAGAAGGGCATGCAAGTTATTGGCTTGCTTTGGTGGGCGTCACAGGGGGTATAAAAGGGCGTGCACGCCGACCGCCATGTTACTCATGCTGATCTCAGAATAGGGAGAGCTGCTGCTGCTGATTCTGTAGGGAGAGCGTTAGGTAGGGAAGAAGACACCAAAAACTGCTTCTGCTGCTAACGATTTTGCCTGTACAACACACCAGTCACTGTGTGTGCAGTGCAAGTGGAGGCTATATTTTGCTGGATCAGCTGTGTTGGTTGTTAGGCTGCCTTATAAGGCTTCCTGATAGCTGCATTGCTGTTTTCCCACTGCTCTGCAAACTGCTTTTCTAAAAGCAATCCAAACTTTTTTTTTTGTCCTGGTGAGGTACTGAGCGTGCATTTTTTCACACCATACAGCGGTGTACGCTCCTCACACAGTACCGTGTAACGGCTGTTATCACGGCCACAGTGAAGCTATCTGTGTGTGACTCTGTAAGAATAAGTCGAGGATATGTTCCGTTCTTACAGACCTCCACCTTCTAGTTTTGTCTGCTTTTCAAACAGTTAAGTATATTTGCTGTTTGATCACATTCAAAACTATAGAGAGACAGCGTGTGTCAGTCCGTATACTTAAAAAACACGGAGCTTGACAATTTTACGGACACCGGACAGCGGTGTACGTGCATGCTCCTCTCTCAGTACCATGTAACGGCTGTTATGACGGCCACAGTGAAGCTATCTGTGTTTGACTCTGTAAGAATAAGTCGAGGACATGTTCCATTCTTACAGACCTCCACCTTCTAGTTTTGTCTGCTATTCAAACAGTTAAGTATATTTGCTGTTTGATCACATTCAAAACTATAGAGAGACAGCGTGTGTCAGTCCGTATACTTAAAAACACGGAGCTTGACAATTTTACGGACACCGGACAGCGGTGTACATGCACGCTCCTCTCTCAGTACCGTGTAATGGCTGTTATCACGGCCACAGCGAAGCTATCTGTGTGTCACTCTGTAAGAATAAGTCGAGGACATGTTCCGTTCTTACAGACCTACACTCTAGGGAGATTCCTATTCTGCCCAATTCTATATACACCTTGTAGTTTGTCATACACTAGCCAATTTCTGCCTGTGACAGAGCGGTGTGATATTCACTGGGCCTCACACAATCCAACAGTGTCCACAAGTGTGTTCAGAAATTCTACATCTCCCCTGTCCTATAGTGACATTTTTCACACCTGCGACATTGAGCCAGTGACATAGCAGTGTGATATTCACTGGGCCTCACACAATCCAAGTGTCCACAAGTGTGTTCAGAAATTCTACATCTCCCCTGTCCTATAGTGACATTTTTCACACCTGCGACATTGAGCCTGTGACATAGCGGTGTGATATTAACTGGGCCTCACACAACAGTGTCCACAAGTGTGTTCAGAAATTCTACATCTCCTCTGTCCTATAGTGACATTTTTCACACCGGCGACATTGAGCCTGTGACATAGCGGTGTGATATTAACTGGGCCTCACACAACAGTGTCCACAAGTGTGTTCAGAAATTCTACATCTCCCCTGTCCTATAGTGACATTTTTCACACCTGCGACATTGAGTCTGTGACATAGCGGTGTGATATTAACTGGGCCTCACACAACAGTGTCCACAAGTGTGTTCAGAAATTGTACATCTCCCCTGTCCTATAGTGACATTTTTCACACCTACGACATTGAGCCTATGACACAGCGGTGTGATATTAACTGGGCCTCACACAACAGTGTCCACAAGTGTGTTCAGAAATTCTACATCTCCCCTGTCCTATAGTGACATTTTTCACACCTACGACATTGAGCCTGTGACATAGCGGTGTGATATTAACTGGGCCTCACACAACAGTGTCCACAAGTGTGTTCAGAAATTCTACATCTCCCCTGTCCTATAGTGACATTTTTCACACCTGTGACATTGAGCCGGTGACATAGCAGTGTGATATTAACTGGGCCTCACACAACAGTGTCCACATGTGTGTTCAGGAATTCTACATCTCCCCTGTCCTAAAGCGACATTTTTCACACCTACGACATTGAGCCTGTGACATAGCGGTGTGATATTAACTGGGTCTCACACAACAGTGTCCACAAGTGTGTTCAGAAATTCTACATTTCCCCTGTCCTATAGTGACATTTTTCACACCTGCGACATTGAGTCTGTGACATAGCGGTGTGATATTAACTGGGCCTCACACAACAGTGTCCACAAGTGTGTTCAGAAATTCTAAATCTCCCCTGTCCTATAGTGACATTTTTCACACCTGCGACATAGAGCCTGTGACATAGCAGTGTGATATTAACTGGGCCTCACACAATCCAACAGTGTCCACAAGTGTGTTCAGAAATTCTACATCTCCCCTGTCCTATAGTAACATTTTTCACACCTACGACATTGAGCCTGTGACATAGCGGTGTGATATTAACTGGGACTCACACAACAGTGTCCACAAGTGTGTTCAGAAATTCTACATCTCCCCTGTCCTATAGTGACATTTTTCACACCTGCGACATTGAGCCTGTGACATAGCGGTGTCATATTAACTGGGCCTCACACAACAGTGTCCACAAGTGTGTTCAGAAATTCTAAATCTCCCCTGTCCTATAGTGACATTTTTCACACCTGCGACATTGAGCCTGTGACATAGCGGTGTGATATTAACTGGGCCTCACACAACAGTGTCCACAAGTGTGTTCAGAAATTCTACATCTCCCCTGTCCTATAGTGACATTTTTCACACCTGTGACATTGAGCCGGTGACATAGCAGTGTGATATTAACTGGGCCTCACACAACAGTGTCCACATGTGTGTTCAGAAATTCTACATCTCCCCTGTCCTATAGTGACATTTTTCACACCTGCGACATTGAGCCTGTGACATAGCGGTGTGATATTAACTGGGCCTCACACAATCCAACAGTGTCCACAAGTGTGTTCAGAAATTCGATGTCTCCCCTGTCCTATATACACCTTGTACCTTGTTTTACATTACTATATAGTTTGTGGGATTTTGTGTACATTGTTACCAAAAATGAGGAAGGCTGGTGGAAGAGGCCGTGGAATTGGGCGGGGGTTGCCAGATTGTAATGATGGTGTTGTGCTGTTGGTGGTGGATCTGAAGGTAGTGGCAAAAGCAAAATAGGACCGAATGCAGGAGGTGTTGAGCCTGCATCATCGTTTGGCTCCACAAGGCCTCGAAGGCTTAGTTTTCTAGGAGTTGGCAAACCGCTTTTAAAGCCAGAGCATCAGGAAAAAGTTTTGGCTTACATTGCTGACTCAGCCTCCAGCTCTATCGCCTCCTCTTCTGAAGTTGTAAAAAATAAAAGCACTGAGTCTTCATTGGAGGGTCATGTTCATGAACCACACCTTTCCTTGTGTCCTTCACCCCAACCAAGATTGAAGGATGATGCAGGCCATACAACTGATTACTCCATGGAGCTGTTTTCACATACCATGCCTGGGTTATCAAGTGAAATGGTGAATTACCCAGGCCAAGATGAATCTGACATGGAGTGCACTGATGCACAGCCACTGATAGATGATTCTGCTGGTACATTTAGTCAGAGCACTACATTGTCCTCGCAGTGTAATGAGCCAGATTCTGACCCTGATGAGACTCAGGTGCCCCTTCCCGCACACTATACCACCATACACGGTGACACAGAGGAAGGTGCACATGACATTGATGAGGAGGTGATGGATGACCCAGTTGTTGACCCAAATTGGCATCCATTGGGGGAAGAGGGTGCTGCTTCCAATAGCTCCGATGAGGAGGAGCATCCATAGCAGACATCAATATCGCAACAGCTGTTATCTGGCAGGCCTGGAGCACTCCAAAGACAGGTTCCAAAAATCAAAAGAGTTGCTGGACAGCTTGTCCAGACAGATGGTCAAAATAGCACAGCGTGCTAGGCAGCAAAATGTCTTCCAAAGTAGGAAGAGTGCAGTGTGGCACTTTTTTGAACAAAATCCTCATGAGGCCAAGGTTATCTGTAAGAAGTGCGCAAAGACCTTTAGCTGAGGGAAAAGTCTGAAAAATTTGAATACCAGTTGCATGCTTAGACATTTAACCAGCATGCACTTGCAAGCGTGGACACAGCACAAAACCTCAAGTACCACATTTGCAACTGATCACAAAGAAGGTAGTCAGCAACGCTACATTGTTTCCCCCACTGTAAGCCCACCGGTTAGGCCTCTTTTACACTTCAGTTTTTTGTGTCAGTTAAAATCCGCCAAAAAGGCGGACAAGCGGATCCGTTCTTAACTGATGTAAACGGATGCCACAGGATCCGTTTTTTGACGGATCCGCAAAATGAGGAAATTTAAAGGAACCGCTGGCCGGGAAGGAGAGAGAGAGAGAGAGATTATTTTTTTTTCTCCGGCACCCAGACAGAATTTCGGGTTAATTCAGTGTCTGGAGGATCCGCCTGCCCAAGAAACGTTGCAAGCTCCGTTTGGAAATCTTTGAGGATGTTGACGGACAGCAACATTATGGCGGATCCGCACAAAAATGGATGCAGCGGACAGCAATCCGTCAAGATCCACCAATAATGAACGTCAATGGGGAAAAAAACGGATCCGCAAAAAAAAAGAGGAGGAGGAGGATGATGATGGGGATGATTACTTAGGGGAGGAGGATGCATCTCGTGGGGCAAGTGAAAATGTTGGCGTGGCAAGGTCTGGTACAGGGTTTTTGCGTTACTGGAGGGATGTGGATTTGCCAGAAAGTGCTCCTCCAACCAGCACTCGCAGTGCATCATTGACACCGGGAACATTGGCCCACATGTCAGATTATGCCTTGCAGATCCTAAAAAGGGACCCACACATTGCCAAAATGATGAACGATGATGAATACTGGTTGGCCAGCATCCTGGATCCACGCTATGAAGGCAAATTACAAAACATCATGCCACACGAGAACCTTGACCTAATATTGGCTAATAAGCAAGCAACTCTGGTAAACCGGTTGGTTGAGGCATTCCCAGCACACAGCAGCGGTGATGGTTCTGATACGAGCCGTACGGGCCGGGGGCAGCTTGGCAGAGGTGTTCGTGGTGCACACAGCAGAAGTGGTGTTGGAGACAGGGGTTTCATGACAATGTTGTGGACTGATTTTTCAAGTACCGCTCACACAACTGGTAATACTGCATCGATGGAAGTGACAGGAGACAGCTGTTGTCAACTATGGTTACAAACTACTTTTCCTCCCATATCGATGTTCTCCCGCACAGGTCATTCCCCTTTGACTATTGGGCCGCTAAACTGGACACCTGGCCTGAATTGGCCCAATATGCCTTACAGGAGCTCTCTTGCCCAGCTGCAAGTGTGCTATCGGAAAGAGTCTTCAGTGCAGCTGGATCAATCCTGACAGAAAAAAGGACCCGTCTGTCAACCCAAAATGTGGATGATCTAACCTTCATTAAAATGAACCATGCATGGGTTTCCAAGGATTTTGTCCCACCTTCCCCTGATGACACATAGGTTGCCAGAAAAATGGCTTGCTTTGGTCCTCCTCTTCCTGGGACTTGAACAATTTCGCCTTTTGCATCAGATGAATGTCCAACATCAACATATGCGACTTTCTAAAACTCCCTAACTGTGCTGCCTCCCCCCCCATGGCCGGGGTCACCACCTAGCGCACGAAACCGTGCGAGTGCCGCTGCCCTGGACAGGTGGGTAGGCCAACTCTTGGGCGCGGGCACTGGCACAGGGTCCCTCATAGTGCAATCAAGTGTCTCTGACGGTAGTGGTGCACACCCGCCGTCAGACACACTGCCGTACTATGAGGGGCCCAGTGCCAGTATCGACGCCCACGAGTGGGCCCCCCTTGCTTGGGCAGGGCCCCAGCATTTGCAATCTTTACCTCTCCCTGCTCCTCCGCTGTGTAGTCTGGGCTGTCAAATCCATACTGGGCATAACACCGTCTGAGCCTGCCTCCTAATCTATAGACATATATTTTGAATGTGTACACTATGCTATCCATACATGTTATCCGGAGATACGGTACCCTTTCTCACCTTTGTGCAATCACGTGTAATCCATACTGGGCCTGACACCGTTTGAGCCTGCCTCCTGATCTATAGACATATATTTTGAATGTGTACACTATGCTATCCATACATGTTATCCGGGGTTACGGTACCCTTTCTCACCTTTGTGCAATCACGTGTAATCCATACTGGGCCTGACACCGTCTGAGCCTGCCTCCTGATCTATAGACATATATTTTGAATGTGTACACTATGCTACCCATACATGTTATCCGGGGATACGGTACGCTTTCTCACCTTTGTGCAATCACGAGTAATCCATACTGGGCCTGAGAACGGCTGGCGAGCTGTTAAGCAAGCTACAGCACCTGTGGTTTGCACACGTAAGTTTTTCATTTTTTCAGGAATGACGGTTAGGCCTAATTCCAGAACTGCGGTTGACCTGCACTTATTGGGAAATCATCGCGGGTAATAATTATCGCGGGTAATAATTGTAATCCCAGATCCCCATCACTAGCGTTGTTCAGCGGGTTATCTGCACCTGTAAGCGACAAACGCTGGCCTTTTCAGTGTAGCGCACATGCAGCCACGGACATGTAAGGGCATGACACACCAGTTATTGGCCAATCTCACGTGCCAGAGCCTCGCATGTCCCTCTAGTAAGCAGGACTCGGACCGCGGAGCATGACGGAGTCTCGTTCGTTAACGGAATTAAGCTTGCAATGTGTGCATCTTTTTTGTGGCTGGATGGTTGAGGTTGCCCATGTTGAGTCAAATTACGCCGTAGGCTCCACTCCTGGTGGTGCCCTTCTGGACATTCCTTTTATGGTTCAGCTTTGCAACCATACTGCCCACGTAAAACAAACACTTTGCCTTCATGAACGCTGTTTGGAGGGTCGTGACTCGTGGGAATAACGCCGCCCAATCAGTTAACCTGCTAGAGAGATCATTTGTTGCTCCCAAGCATGACATCACACTCCCTAGGAGGAAGGTAATGCCACTGTGGCGACCGTACTCCTGGGGGCGACACAAGTGCACTGAGGCCCAGCCACTGCTCATTGAATCTGCTGGTACATTGACCCAGACCACTACATTCCCCTCGCACGCTACATGGCCTGAATCTGACCCTGATGAAGCTCAGGTTACCCTTCCCATATACAGTTCCATCTTACATGGTGACAAAGAGGAAGCTGCAGATTAAAGTGCAGGTTCGGCCCACCCGCCGTCAGACACACCACTGTACTATCAGGGGCCCTGTGCCAGTGCCATCGCCAATGAGTGGGCCCCCCCTGCTTGCTCAGGATCACAGCACTTGCAAGGTTGAAATACTGTGCAGTGAGATGGAAGATGGGGACGACAAGGAGTCCAGACTAGTACAGGGATTCCCTAGCGAGGAGACTTATTTCATTGTTATCAATGTTGGAACAGCAATTTTTGGAGAGCACTATACTCTGGAGAATAATAGATGGGGCCCACCATACACTGGAACATTCCAAAGGTGGACATCAGACACTGGAGCAGCATTTACAGGGCCCATTATACACTAGAGCATTAGAAATGGGGCCCATTATGTTTGGCGCATTATTTGGGCCCATAAGACAGTGGAGCTTCATCCATGGGGACCAACATATACTGTAGCATTATGTGGAGCTCATCATATACTGTTTCAAACATTATATGGGACCAATGATTCTGTATGGAGAAATAGATGGGCCTCGTCATGAGATGTAAAAAGTGAAGTATTTTTCATTGTACTATACCGCTATCCGTATCGGAGAATCATGAGTTGTGGTATGTGTTAAAGGAGCGCTCTTTTGCCCAGGGCACATGAAAACCTGGAGCCAGCCCTACCCCCCCACAACTTTAGCCAAATAACCCCCATTTTTCAGTGCTTAACTAGTATTATGAAGTTAATTAAGGTTGACAAGCTTAAGTAAGAAGAATTGATGCTTTTGGCATTCAAATGGGCACTGTAGGTGTGTTTCCTGTCCTCCTCTCACTGCCGACTTTAATTCCCCATTGACTTACATTGGGTTTCGTATTTCGGTCGGACCTCCGACTTTTCCCTATAGTCGGCCGATTTTGCTTGACCCGACTTCTGGAAAAGTCGGGTTTCATGAAACGAAACTCGACCATAAAAAAGCAAAAGTCGCTCAACTCTAGTCAGGAAATATAACTTATTGTTATTTGCGCTGGTCACACATACTGAGCTTTGATACGTCTCCTTGGTTTTGTGAATGACATGCCCAGCCATGACCCCCCTTGCAGCTTCCCCCCTTCACAGCTGCATGTGTGTGATTCCAGCTCCATCCCTTCCCCCTGCTATACAGGTGTAATGTGAAACCAGTGTCTCAGCAGCCCCACTGAGTAGTTTTATAACCCTAAACTGACAAAAAGCAGTCTGAAGCACATGGCAAACCAAGGCTTCTGTGTCCTTGTCAACTTGAATATCATAGCACCGATTAAGGATAGAGGTGGGAAGCTTACACTTTTGGCATCTGCAATGGCAGAGCTGCCCACCGGTAGGTTTTGAAACTTTGGCATCCAGCAGGAGCTAAGAAACAGATTTCAACCAGACTGAGCTTCACAGCCAATCCATATGTGAACTTAATAGACAGCTAATTTCAGAACAAGAATAATGATAGTCCTGCCATCACTCTATGAGGTTTGCAGCCAGAGATATGGAATTAATAAGGTTTTAGTAACTTCTGAAAAGGGGAGTGCATTCCATAGCTCAGCCCACCCCGTGAGGTCATCCAGGGGGAAATTCACTTAGTTTTGGACAAAGGGTATAAAGCCCAGAGGCCCAGTCAAAGGGGGATCTTTTGCCCGGGGTGTCAGCTAGTAGGCTGTGCTGATGTACCAGTGTTCCTTGGGGAAGGCGCCTCTCCCCCACCGCCACATGGCGTTCCATTGACTGAAATATGCAAGTCCTCATTTTTAATCCCTTCTGTTTTGCAATTTTCTATATATAATGTATCTGGCTCTCTTTGTAACACCTTTTGTACTTTTGTAAACACTGCCTATTCTTTTTAGAGTAAAATCTCTAAGACTTTACTAGCTTTGTTCTTCTCGCTCTAAATCTTATGGCCACATCCTCCATGCTAAATTAACGCATGTGTGTCTGTTGTCAAGGAAGCACTGATGCTTCCCATTATGGCAACGTTATGTGTGGATAGCAGGGAGTAGGGGGCAAAGTAGTCATGGGCCATATCAGGAGTGGACTTAGATCACAGGGAGAAGTGATGGATAAAGATAGAAATAAATGCCTCCTGTGTGTCACGTTCCTATGTAGGAATATAGAGGTGGCACGGTGGCTCAGTGGATGGCACTGCAGCTGTGCAGTGCTGGGGTCCTGGGTTCAAATCCCAGGACAACATCTGCAAGGAGTTTGCATTTTCTCCCTGTGTTTGCATGGGTTTCCTCCGGGTACTCCGGTTTCCTCCCACAGGTGGCCGGCTCACAGGAGACACAAGTGAGTGTGTCTAGGAACCGAGGGTGTGCAGAGTGCCAGAGTGTGCAAAGCATGGGCACAGGGACTCGCAGAGTAAACAGGATGAGTGTACGGGAGCACAGAAAGTACAGGCCAATACTAGGAGTGTACACAGGAGTGCGCTGGATGCTAGATAGTGCAAGGCGAGTACATGTACAGACAAGCACGCCCGGGTGAGAGCAACGCAGGGTGCGTGCAAAGGTGCACGCCACAGTACAAAGTCAGACAGAGCGTGCACGGAGAGCGCGCCGGAGCGCAGAGTTAGATAGAACACAGAGCAGAGTGTATGCACGAAGCATGTGCTGGGAAGTACGGCTAGGCATTGTACAGGAACAGCGCACAATGCAGAGTAAGAGAGGAATAGAGCAAAAGGCACAGGACCTGAATACAGCACACAGTCAGGCAAGGACTAACAAGACCTGGCCAGGAAGCACAACAATAATCAGGCATCTCCCATAGGAAGAGGTAGCCTGATATAGCACATGAGTACAATAACTTCCGGGTCAAGTCCTCCAGTATCATAGAGAGGACAAGACCGAAGACAGAGCTGGGCAGAGCGCGCGTGCGCACTGGAACATAGCGCAACCATGGAGCTAGGAGTGAGAGGTGTGCGTGCGCACCCGACGGGACCCTCGGAGCAGCCGCGGCAGCGGAAGTGGTGACGATGGGCCCGGGGTCCCGCCCCCTGTGTGAGTGGCGTGACACTATATAAAAATAAAGATTATTAATATATGTGGTGCTATGAGAACCAATAAGATGTATAAAATGCAAAAGGCTGCTGTTTGTAAATTGATGGGGACCAAAGTCCCCCTGTTGAAATTGCATCATGATAGAGGGGGATTGTAGTGATGTAATATATTGAAATGGTAAATAGATAAACATGGGATGGGATACCTATGGGGGAAAGGGGGAAAAAGGGACGACAGAGATGGGGGAGCTATGGGGCTAATGGGCTATAAAGTGGTGACTCATCTAATGCTGAGGAGGGTCATCGTGTCTGTAGGAAAAGAATAGATTAGGGTTAGATAGCATTCAAAAAAGCTAATCAATTTCCCTGTTGAGACTGTAGGGGGCCCACAAACAGCCATCGGTGCCCTCCAATACGTCTTGGTTTGAAATGTACAAATGTCGATAGTAATTGTCTTGTAATGAATCTGTGTATCTTATACTATGTTTTGTACACATGTATTTTTAGTGCTCTTGTGACTGTATTGTATATGATATATATAGGGAGAGTGTAATAGACATTTATGCCACTAGATGGCCACATAATAGTGTATAGAGTATAGAACAGTAGGTTAATAGGGAACAGAATAGTTAATATAGGAGGGGTTAGCTGGGGAGTTAGGGTTAGATTCAGTCAGGGCTAGGTAGCCCGAAGTGCTCAGGTGGGCTAAATGCCCGAGCTACTCATCACCCTGCAAAATTCAAGGATAAACCCAGCCATCCAGAGTCAGTGGGACAGCATAGCCTCAGTAAGGCCAACAATAGCATCTACAGGAACTCGGGACATAGGAAAAGTCACCGCAGCACCGCAGGGCAGGTTGCTTGCCATGTGGCAGATCATTGCTTGGGCTGATGCCCTTAGAACTGGGGCAAAACGACTTAGGGAACACCCGTATGCAGTGGGGCTGACCAGGGAGGATGCTGAGGAGCCACTGGAAATGGTCCAAACCAGGATCATGCAGTGTGACAGGGTGCAGGGAAAGATGAAGTAACGTGTAACAAGCACGCTGTTGAAAATGTTGTAACGGACCTAGATGTGCTGTGAAGGCATGAAAGTAAAGTTTTATGTTTTGAGTTGCACATGGTCTGTCTCTGTTTATTCAGAAGTGGCTGGAGGCGACCATAAAGAATGGAGAGCAGCCCTTGATAGCGCAGGGGACGAAGAGGCAAGTAAGCTAGGAGTGAAGATTGATTTTTATGTATTGGAAGGCCAGGGCACACAAGGTCAGATGAACTCAGCCACGACTACGGCCCTGGCTGACCTCTACAAGACCCTTGGGTGTAAGGGTCTCTAATGTATGTATCTAGTATGTTTCTCTGGATTTGACCCTTGAATATTGATTTGTTAAAGGGACTTTAATAAAAAGAAGCTTTTTTTCATCAACTCATGAGTGTGCGGTGAATTTTGATTCTCCAGTACAGTATGGGGTTGCTATGGGCAATATCATACTTGATATTGGGGTCTGTGGTGACCATCTTACTGTGTTCGTCCAAATACGGAGGCGACTAACGGGGGTCCCGCTGCCACCAAAACGCGACGGACAGCGGACCCTGTGTCACCACTATGTCACAGTCCCACCACCGACACGGGTGTATCAGCGGACGGAGGGACGAGACACAATGCCGGCACACGGCTATCACAGGCACAGTTGGGGCTTATCTTAGTTATCCCACCACTGGCACCATGTGACAAAAATATCCAGCAAGCTAATCTCGCTCTACAATTTGCCGCAGGGGGAGTTTAATTTGGATGCCCCACCACTGCTATCAATCTTCCAAGTACTGCGGGGATTTATGCATATCCCACTTTCTCAGTTCCACTTTGGAACTCGCAGCTCTCCGGCGCCCCCCTTACCCTCAGGTCAGTCAGGGAACTGCACCTAGGATAATTAGTCGACGGACGGGCTGCCTGTTGTGAACCGGCAATTAGGCTTCTGCAGTAAGGGAATTATCAATGCTGTGGCCGCAGCCCCTTATTCAGCAATATAAGACCCTTCTGTACTGCCAGCAAGCCGTAATAGCCGTACACAACGCGCTGCCACCAGTCACGGTTACTTAATTCACAGTGTTAAATTAAGAGAGTCCGTGGCAAACCCCTTGAATTAGTAGCGATTATCTAACAAAGGCGTATAGTTCGAGTCTTAGAGCTTGGAGACAAATCTAAATAATTATGTCATTTATTCCCCGAAAAAGTAGGGCAGTGATTACAGATAAAAGTTGCTATAAAATTGAGACATAAAATATGTACATTAGACAAGTATAAAGCAAAGTGGATGAAAGAAGAAGGTACACTCACATTTAGTCAGTTGTCGTTAGGCATCCCATGTGGCTTTAAGGGGGGTGGAGGTGGAGCTGCACGTCTCCACTCATCTGGGTTCTGCTCAGCACAAGGATTGGAGCTCTTCTGACCTCCCTGTATGGGAGGGGTACCTTATAGCCCGGGTGTGTGACATCACCGAAAGGGGCAGTCTGGAGAGTGCCCACCTCTCTTACTCTCTAGGTAGAAATCTTACTAAAACTTATAATAATCATAACTTAGTGGGGGAAGCCCGCACAGACATATATATGGCATCATTGTTTGTGGTTTGTGGAGTACAATAATTCCAGACGAAATATGCAGTAGTTCTGACCCGCCGTTTAGAAGGAACCCATATTTCAGGTTCTGTAAGTCTGAGAACTACGCCACAGGCGCCGTAAGGACGCCGGGATCGCGCAGATCACAAAAATATGATTGTTATATCTCTGCTGTGTATGGTTTTCGTAATATGACTTATTTTTATGTTTCCCATATACCGGCATACAGCCTGTGTTTTTCCGAACAAAGGGATCCCTTCCCTCTGCTCTTCGAGAGGAAGTTGGTTTAAGGTTTCAGAGCTAGCCCAGGCAGGGGGCACTGGTCAGTGTGTGAGTGAGCCATGGGCGAAAAGAGGAGGGGGGAAGGTGCTGGATTTTCTAGAAGGTTCCAACAGAAAAACATATTTTGCAGACATTGTATATCACAGTGGGGTGCTGTGGGTCATCATACCATGTGGAGGCATAATACTCTATGGGGATCATGAAAGGGATATACCGTAATAGTGGGTGTAACCACTTTGGGGCTTTAGTAAGGGTAAAATAACTAAGTACTGCAATACATATTCTCCATTTATTAAAAAGTAGGGAGATGTGCCCTTATTTGATTTTAACATGATAGAAATTTTTTTCTGGGGCTCCTCTTATTTTTATGTACTCCCCTGCTCAGAGGCCATATTACAATAAAGAGGCATTGAGGATCATTATTATGGGAAGTCCAGGGGTGTTTGTATTATTATTAGAGGTGCAGGTCATTATGTTAAGGAGTCAAGGGGAGGAGTATTATTAAAAGAGGCAGAGGGGAATTATTATGAGGTAGCACAAGGGGACATCATTACTGTATGGTGCTATAAAGAGGAACAGGGGAATTATAAGGCTATGTGCACACGTTGTGGAATTGCCGCAGAAATTTCCACGGCAATTCCTCAACTCCCTTCCGGGGAAATACGCTAAAATTCTGCATGTGTAATTCCCGCGTATTTCCTGCGTTTTAACTAGTGTTTTGCAAGCGTAATTAACTTGTAGAATTCTAGCATTTTCCAAGCGATCTGTAGCATCGCTTGGAAAACTGATTGACAGGTTGGTCACACTCGTCAAACATAGTGTTTGATGAGTATGACCAACTTTTTACTATTGAGGCTGCCTATGCGGCATCAGTAGTAAAAGATATAATGTTAAAAATAATTAAAAAAATAATAAATCGTGTTATTCTCACCTTCCGGCGTCCCGGGCAGCATCCCCTTTGATGACGTTGCGGTCTCGCGAGACCGCAACGTCATCAAAGGTCATTGTCACAAGGCATCACTGGGAACAGGAGTTGGTGGGAGCATCGCTGAGGCCTGGGAACACTGCGGGGGACACCGGAAGGTGAGTGTATCACCATTTTTTATTTTAATTCTGTTTTTTACAGGGATATGGTACCCAGGGCCTGGAGGACAGTCTCCTCTCCTCCAGACCGTGGGTACCATCCGCACATTTTCCGCTTACTTTGCGCATGGTGGCCATAGCCACATGCGGAAAATAAGCGGAACAATGCTTTCCTATGTGTGCGCGATTCTGCACAAAGAATGAGCCTGCTGCATATTTTTCCACGATGCGATTCCACCGTGGAAAAATGCGCAGCATTAGCACAGCATGTGCGGAATGCTATAGGATGGCATGGAATGCTTTTTTTTGCGTTTTCTTGGCAAAATCGCGTGTTAAAAACGCAGCGAAAACGCAAAAAAAAGCTACGTGTGAACGCAGCCTAAGGCAGTAGAAGCTGTGGTTTGTGTAGAACATGAGGAGGGTCCTGGAAAAGCTGTACAGTAAGGATGTTTCTGTGTTATATTTTATGGGGACGAATTATGGACATGGTGGTCTGGACGGAATGCAAAGAAAAAAAGAAAATGAACAACAGCAATCAGGTAGCACATCACTGGTGAGAACGTGCACAGTCCACAATATATGGTCTGCAGAGCTCTGGTGTAGACCTCATATTACCATTATAAAGTCACTGTATGGTGGTGATATCAGTCCTAGTACAGTTGTTTTGGTTAAAGGGGTTGTCTGGTTGTCCAGGCTTGAAGTTAAAATTAGCAGTCACGCTGCTGGTGACTCTATTTGACTGCAGACTTCTAAATCCTCAAGGTGTGTGCATCACGCGTTGTTAGGATTCTCTGATGCCTTGGGCAGCCGGTCATGTGACCACAAGTGTGCATGTTTAGTTGGAATGTGGCCGGAGGTGTGGAATTTATACACATGTGGTCCCATGATGGCAGCTCCCAACGCTGGCACAGTAGAATCCTGACAGTGCACGCTGTGATGATTCAGAAGTCTGAAGTCACATAGACTTTAACACCAAGCCTGGACAACCCCTTTAACGATCAGTATGGTAGTATTATCATTACTGTCTAATATGATGGTAATATTTGGCTATGGTTTGTTGGTATTTTTCTGTTACATTGCAATAATGTTATTATGGTATTGTTATTATTATTTAATCTAATATAGAAATATTATTGATATTACTAGAAATATTGGAAACCTTGATTTCCTCCAGGCAGGGCAATATTAGTAATATATCCCCATCTGATGCTTGGAGACAGGGACAGTATGGGCCTGTGTGATTTAACCCCTTACCGACTGCTGACGGGATAGTACGTCAGCGGTTGGTATCCCCTGCTTTGACATGTGCCCGCAATAGGCGCGGACAGAATTGCGATCCGCCGTGCCTATTAACAGCGGGCATTTAACTAGTACTTCCAGCGTCCGGCCGGAAATGAGCGCATCGCTAACCCCCGTCATGTGATTGGGGGTCAGTGATGCGTTGCCTTGACAACCAGAGGTCTCATAGAGACCTCTATGGTTGTTGCTGGGAGTTTGCTATGAGCACCACCCGGTGGTTGGCGCTCATAGCAATGCTGTATTTCTGCTATATATTTCTGCTACAATGCTGTATTTCTGCTATATATAGGCGATCTGAGCATTGCCTATATGTAGCAGTATCGATCAAGTATGGCATGCCAAAAGTGAAAAAAAAAAGTGTTTCAGGCTATGTGCCCACGTAGCGTTTTAAAACGCACAATGAAAACCGGACACCTTCCCAGAAATCGTGCGTTTTTTTCCCGCGCAATTTTACCGCGATTCTGTTCACGATTTTGCCGCGATTTTCTCAAGCACTTTCTCAAGCACTTTTGAAGCATCGCTTGGAAAGTTATTGACAGGTTGGTCACACTTGTCAAACATAGTGTTTGACAAGTGTGACCAGCTTTTTACTATTGAGGCCGCCTATGCGGCCTCAATAGTAAAAGATAAAATGTTAAAAATGATAAAAAAATAAAAAATCGGGGTATATTTACCTTCCGACGTCCCGCGCTGCCATCCCGGGCCACAGCGTTCCCAGTAATGCCTTGCGAGACCTGTGATGACGTTGGTCTCGCGTTACTATAGCGATCTCGCGAGACCGCTAGAGTCACGCGAGACTACGTCATCACAGGACCTTGCCGCAAGGCATTACTGGGAATGCTGAGGCCCGGGATGGCAGCGCGGGACGTCGGAAGGTAAATATACCCCGATTTTTTTATTTTTTATTCTTTTTTTACAGGGGTATGGTACCCAGGGCCTGGAGGACAGTCTCCTCTCCTCCACACCGTGGGTACCAACCACACATTAGACACTTAACTTTGCGCATGGTGGGCATAGCCACATGCGGGAAGTAAGCGGTTATCATGCATTCCTATGGGTGCGGAATCGCGGCAATTCTTTGCGATTCCACACAAAAGAATGACCATGCTGCGATTTTTTCCGCGATGCGATTCCGTTGCGGAAAAAAAGCGCAGCATTAGCACAGCATGTGCGGAATGCCATAGGAATGCATGGGGTGCATCATGTACAAGATTTTTAAACGTTTTCGCAGCGTTTTCATGCCGAAAATCGCGGCAAAAACGCTTAAAAATCGCTACGTGGGCACACAGCCTAAAAATTAAAAAAAAAAAAAAGTTTAAATCACCCACCTTTCGCCCCAATCAAAATAAAACAATTAAAAAAATCAAACCTGCACATATTTGGTATCGCCGCATTCAGAATCGCTCGATCTATCAGAAAAAAAATAATTAACCCGATCGCTAAACGGCGTAGTGAGAAAAAAATCAAAACTCCAGAATTACGTTTTTTTTATCGCCACAATATTGTATTAAAATGCAATAACGGGCGATCAAGAGAAGGTATCTGCACAAAAGTGGCATCATTAAAAACATCAGCCCGGCGTGCAAAAAATAAGCTGTCACCCAGCTCAAGATCATGAAAAATGGAGACGCTACGGGTCTCGGAAAATGGCGCCTTTTTTTTTAAGCAAACTTTGGAATTTTTTATCAC
The DNA here is from genome assembly GCF_039654945.1 of Dendrobates tinctorius. Lineage (NCBI taxonomy): Eukaryota > Metazoa > Chordata > Amphibia > Anura > Dendrobatidae > Dendrobates > Dendrobates tinctorius. The sequence continues at coordinate 22,556,194 of NW_027361795.1, forward strand.
CACTTAGATAAAAGAGGACATAGACATGTTTGGTGTCTATGAACTAATAATGACCTGGAGAATCATAATGGCAGGTCAGTTTTAGCATTTAGTGAACCTTGCAAAAATGTCAAACAAAAAGCAAGTGTGGGATTGCACTGTTTTTGCCATTTCACCGCACTTGGAATTTTTTTCCCGTTTTCGAGTACACGACATGGTAAAACCGATGGTGTTTTTTAAAAGTACAACTCGTCCTGCAAAAAACAAGCCCTCATATGGCCATATTGACGGAAAAATAAAAAAGTTATGGCTCTGGAATAAAGGGAGCGAAAAACGAAAAAACTAAAAAAGCTGCGGGAGTGAAGGAGTTAAATACATACTCCCCATCAGTTTTTATTGCCTAAACCTGTGTAATGTTAGTGTAATGTCAGTGTATTAGTACATAAAGCAACTGCAAAAGAGATCCACACTGCTGCAACACCTGAGTCCGCAACTTATTATAGGTGTTAAGACCGCTGTTAGGCTTCCTTACAAAAATGCCAAACAAAAAGCAAGTGTGGGATTGCACTTTTTTTTGCCATTTCACCGCACTTGGAATTTTTTTCCCATTTTCGAGTACACGACATGGTAAAACCAATGGTGTTGTTCAAAAGTACAACTCATCCCACAAAAAATAAGCCCTCATATAGCCATATTGACGGAAAAATATAATAGTAATGGCTCTGAGAAGAAGGAGAACGAAAAACGAAAACGAAAAATCTAAAAAAGCTACGGTCATTAAGGGGTTAAAATCCCAGGGCTGAATTTCAGTCCCAGTCAGTCCCTTGCGAGCCCTATTAGTAACTGACCTAGTAGTAAGAGAGGAGCGACAAGACAAAAACAAACAGTTAAATTATTTCTCAGCGATTATTCATTACCTGAGCCGAAACAAGTGAATTGTTCTTACATGACTGGAGCAAGCTGATATACTGTACGCTGGCTGATTAGCAGGAGTCATCCTTCAGGGTAACTAGGTATTTCTAGCACTAGATGGCGGTATAAGACAATGTTTATTTATCAGAAGCAGCCAGCAAACTCACATTGGCCCATACATAAACTGCATGAAATACCTACAGGCCACCACATTACAAATAGGTTTTACTCTGAAATGCTACAGTATTTCAACAACAACAAAAAATGTGGTTTTAAAATGAGACAAGGAAAAGTATTCTTGTCCAACTCATCTTGGCTAACAGCTTGCTACAGAAACAGCAAAAGATTATGGTAATTTCCAGATGTCACATTGACTTTAAATTAAAGATATTATCGAGAATTGTTTTATTTTTCCTCATGTGGCTAAGAAATGACAGGCAGGTAGTTGCCAAGTACCTGCCTGTCCTGTCCGGCGATCACAGACTGCAGACCACTCATGCCAACAATTCTGCTGCTTCACATCAACAAAGTAGCTCTTCCTGTTCCAGGCTGCTCTGTGGAGGGGGCGTCACTGCCAACGTCATGCTGATTGACAGCTTGCTCCCCCCAGTTATGCAGTGAGTAGCTGGCTGTCATTCAGCATGACATAGGAAGTCAAGCTCTGTCAACAGAGAAGAGGGAAGAGAATCCGCTGCTCTATCGATATAACGACATCGGAAGCAGCAGAAATCGCCCGCAGGAGCAGTCAGTGACTGCTTTGAGCCCATAGAGATTGTCGTTGGGCACGGTAGTTAACAACTACCTACCTGCAGGTTCTAAGGCCCCGTTCCATCAAAAATGCCCACAGAAAAAAGTCCACAGCCATGAATGCCCACATGAAAAATTACCCATAAGGACAAAATAGAAACTGTTTACCAAAACAGCTAATTCACATAAGGAAAATTGGGCACATGCCAGTACAGTATAGTACAGCATATACATATTACAGGTCTGGGGGAGGTGTTAATAATGTTATAAGAATGTTAAGAATGCTTAGCGCACGCGTGAAAGATGGCGGACACCTACTCCTATTCATGAAAAATCTGCGGACAGCGGCCAAGGATGGGGAGGCGGCAAAGATCGGAAACACCGCCCATCGGACCCGACAGACCTCATTTAAATAGCCTGCCAAAACCAGGTGACAGATTCCCTTTAAGCTAGTGTAGGTTGTAGGAATTAGCCGAGCATGCCTGACAGGTACACAAGGGCTCTAAGTTTAGGATAACATTTCAGCTACGCAAAGTTGATAAAAGCAGGAAAGAACAGGCACAGTCAGACGGGTGCTGGATAAGACCGGAGCACCCGGGGAAGTTACAGTTCACGTCAACAGCAGGAACAGAGAAGGAAACGTGGTCCAAAAGTTGTGCAGAGCGCAGAATGTTCATGATTTGGGAGATCCTCAATAGGGCTGAAGCTGGCAAGTCCGGGGCAAAATGGATGATTGGGATCCCCTATGCACTGAGGTCCTACAGTAGTAAAGCTCCAGTACCGTCAAGGGTGCTACTACCCAGTAAAGTACATGAGGGCAAAGAAAGTCAGAAAGGGAAAGTGCAGGAGAACTGCTGTGTGGACTGTGATGTAACTGATGTGTCCAGAACCGTTAAAGAAGAAAGTAAAAGCATTGAGTTTGCATCAGAACCGGTATCTGTGTCCGTTATTTCTTCTACATGCACTGGAATCAAGTGGGCAGGAGCTGGGTCGCGCCGCAGTGGAATCCCTGACCATGGACCAGCAACCAGAACAGGTACACCGGTAGATACTGAAGATATTCCTGTGTGAGGAGGTCAGGACACCAGAGCCCCAGTATCCTTGGCTGCGACTGTCATCGTGCCCTCCTCTTACACTAGCTCACGCTGTCATCTGAGAGCACGGGAATCACTCTCTGACCGCTGGTAATAGTCTTACCGATGGTCAAAGGCAGTGTTTGCCGCACTGTCATGCAGATGACAGCGTGTCAAACAATGGATGTTCGTGCCCACCACTCATCTGAATGGGATCCAGGTTTGGGTACTGTTCTGGTCGGGTACCCAAATCAAACTTTTTTTTAGAGGTTTGGTTAAACTCGAACTTCATTTGCCCATCACTAATTATAACATATTACAGGTCGGGGAGTTTATCGGGGGTGAGGTGATAATAATGTTATATCGGTATCACCAGGTTCACAATGTACAAAGGCTCTGAAGCTATATAACATATTACAGGTCGGAGCGTGTTATAATAATGCTATATCGGTATAGCCGGGGTCACACTGTACACCAACTCTGGAGCGCTATAACATATTACATGTCCATCTTAAAACCACCATACCTACAGTAAACCTAGGCACTAGAATAAATACACAACACATTATTTTGGTTGTCAAAATGGCCACAGCTTTATTTAAATCACAGGATTAAAACAATCACAGTAGGAGTCAGGTGAAGTGCTAGTACATTGGGATTCACAAGTAAAGTACTGTGCTATCCCCAGCTGTCTGACATACAGAACCAGGACAGACAGCCATAAAGGGGCTGCACGCACTGGCTTGCCATTCAAGCAGAGCCAGTAAACTTTCAGGGCACCAATGACCCTATTATCCTCACTCCTGTGCTTAACCACTGTGCCCGCCCCTGATTGACGTTACCATTACAACGTCCTTGAGGCTGGCCACCAAAGCCGAGCATGTTCACCACCATGAGGTTTTACATCCTCTATTAGTTAAAATGAGTCCACCTTAACTTGTCTGCAACTTCCACCTGACTCCTAAACCGCCACCAGAGAGGCCATTTGACACCTTAAATGGACTCAACCCCCATAAACCATGCCTAATAAAGCCATCAACCATTTCTACATGCTATAGAAAGACTGTGCATACAAGTAAAAAAAAAAAAAATTCCAGAGCTCCGACAGATTAATTTTATCATGCTACCAAGTAGAGATGAGCGACTTTGCCTTTTTTAGGGTCGAGTCGGGTTTAATGAAACCCGACTTTCTCAAAAGTCGAGTCGAACGAAATCGGCCGACTATAGGGAAAAGTCGTAAAACACGAAACCCAATGCAAGTCAATGGGGAGAAAAGTCGGCAGTGAGTGGAGGACTGTAAACACACCTGGAATGAATTTTAACCCTAGAGGCGGCGAAATCTCTCTCTCTTCTCTCTCTCTTCTCTCTCTCTCTCCCTCTCTCTCCCACTCCCACTCTCCACGCTACGCTTCTCTCATTGGCTGAAAAAAGTCACGTGCAAGCATTAGGCGAAACCCGACTTTGGCACTTGGGTCGCCGACCGCATGGCCGACTTCACACTGTGGTCGGGTTTCGTTTCATGAAACCCGACTTTGGCGAAAGTCGGCGACTTTTGAATCTGACCGACCTGTTTCGCTCAACTCTACTACCAAGTTATGATCGATAATATGGTAACTACAGCAAAATAACAGTTGCTAAACATCCTGCAATGTGGATCCCATAATGGGGAATGTGGAAAGTAAACCATAATTAAGGTCGTAGCTACAATCCGAATACCTGTATAATGACAACTGTCATGCCTCAAAAAACTATTATACTGCATGTATTGTAGCCAGCTCTAATAATTCACCAATTCACAGATTTTAGTTCTAGAAACCACCATTATTTACAGTAGCTGTGCAGTAAAATTTCTTAAACCCACTTACTATCACTACCCGAAAAGTGATGAACATATCAATAGAAAGATATTATAAATAGGGAGTCATTAAAAACTAAACACAATATAACATCAACATTATAACCGACCATAAAATAACGTTCAGAATATCTGGAAGTAGTAATTTAAATAAACCTAAAGCAGAAAAAGTCTACAAAGGCATTATTAATAATCCTGCCACGCCATTGTTAATTGTTTTTCATGCACTTGATAACATTTACTGTTGTCCTCTCCAATTGGGTCAAAGGCATTGGGAATAGGCATATTGCCCTTCATGTTAATGCATTTGATTACTTTACCCTTAGCCGCTCCCACTGGCTCAAGGGCACCGGGAGTAGGCATACTGCTCTTTGTGTTAATGCACTAGATTATACCCTTAGCCACTGCCACCAGCTCAAGGGCATCGGGAATAGGCATATTGCCCTTCTTGTTCAGGGCCACCATCAGGGCATTACAGCCCTTATTGCTGTATGGCGCCCGGTGATTTGAGGGGCCCGTGTGTGCTCGGGGCCCCCCAATATTTTATTCAGGCAGCAGGCGCTTATATTTACAATGCCCCGGGCCCAGCCGGCAAAAGGAAATGGGTGGGCACTGTAGCTTTAAGCTACGGCCCACCCCAGTGCATCATGGTCTAGCTAGCCTCTCCTGATGTCACACACTGCTCTGCTCCACTTCCTCATTCCGGAGCAGAGCGAGCAGCATGTGTGGTGTGCCACGTGGATGGGAGCGGTGGACAGCGGTTGGGCCCAGCGGACGGCGGTCAGAGAGGACAGAGACCAGAGGAGTAGTGCAGTGGACCGGATCGGATGTGCAGCTGGAGGCGGCAGGCGAATAAGCAGGTCGGATGAGTAGCCTGTCTCAGCAGGGCAGGCAGGGGGGCCCAGCGCAGCCAGCAGCCATCCACTAACAGGGCCCACAGCCACAGGGCTGGCAGGGGGCCAGGGGCGGCCTGGCGCAGCCGCCCACAGCATCCACCAACAGGGCCCGCACACTTCAGCATTCGCACAGCCACAGGGCCCCAGGGCAGGCAGGGGGGACCTGGCGCAGCTGCAGCATCCCTCAACAGGGCCCGGGGGGGCTCCCACACTGCAGCATTCCCACAGCCACAGGGCAGGCAGGGGGGGCCCGGCGCAGTCACCCGCAGCTTCATGATCCACCAACAGGGCCCGAGGGGGGCTGTTATGAGCTCATTTTCTCCTCCACCAGCTGGGAGTTCTTCCGTTCTCCCTCTGGTAGTGACAGGAGGTAGTGAGGTTAGTTTAATTGGTAATGGTCTGCCACCTGACGAGGAGGATAGTGATTGGATCTCTGGAATATCAGACTGGATATAAGACAGCCAATGCCGTATCCTGTTGCTGGTGATTCAGTCTGTTTCTCAGGTCTTGGACTTCAGCTCTGCTCCAGTCATCTCAAGTTAAGTTTGTTTTTTTTGCTAATGTTCACACTTGCTCTTGTTGGTCAACTCAGTTTCTGTGTGGTCAGCCAGCCCGGCTGGGCTGTGCTGAATTTCCACTCTTATTTATCTGTATTTGCCAATTTGCTTTTTTGTCCTTTATTAGATTGGCCTCTTTTTGCTCTGTCTCAGAATATTCCAGAGTGCTGATACAGTATAGTGGGAGAAGTCTAGTGACTTCAGGGTTAGTTTTGTTATCAGAAGCGTTGGACATTATTTTTGGTAGGGTTTTTTGGCAGATTGCAGACAGTATCTTTCCTTTCCTGTCCTTTCAAGTTAGTTTGGCCCCATCATTTGCTCAGCCTATTTTTATACCTTTGTTTGTGTTTTCATCTTGCTTCACCGTCAATACATGTGGGGGGCTATCTTTCCTTTGGGGTCTGCTCTGGGGAGTTAGTTTTCCTCTTTTCTTACTTTAGGCTTATTTAGCTCTCCGGTTGTGACGAGGCGTCCAGGACCACCGCAGGCACGCTCCACGACTGCTTCTAGTTGTGTGTTAAGATCAGGGCTCTGCAGTCTGCATAGTTACCAACCTCTCTGGTTTTCTGAGACTTTGCGTGTGTTGCTCTTTTCCTCCTCGGTGACCCATTCATAACAGAATCACCAGCCATACCATATTCTAGGGTACTCAAAAGCAGGAGGGAATTGTTTAAGAAAAAAAAAAGGAAAGAAAAAAAGTGCCAGAATTTTTTTTATACTTTTTCCTCTTTTTCTCTGGGGCCGAAGGAGGATTTTTTTCTCTCCTTATGGACATTAAGCAACTGTCTGATCGTGTGGAGCAACTTGCTGCTGAAGTGCAGGGAATTTCTACCTACCTCATTCAGTCACATGTTGCTGAACCGAAGATCCCTACTCCTGATGTGTTTTCTGGGGATCGGTCTAAATTTCTGAATTTTAAGATTAATTGTAAATTATTTCTTGCCTTGAAGCCTAACTCATCGGGGAGCTCTGTGCAGCAGGTTAAAATTGCCATCTCCTTGCTGAGCGGCGATCCCCAGGATTGGGCGTTTTCTCTGACACCTGAAAATCCTATTCTGACTAATGTGGAGGCACTTTTTCAGGCTTTGGGGTTGTTGTATGATGAACCTAATGCCGTTGATCAAGCTGAGAGAACCTTGTTGGCATTAAGCCAATGTCAGGATCCTGCAGAGCTATACTGTCAAAGATTCCGAAAGTGGGCGGTCCTTACTACATGGAATGATAGTAAACTGGCAGCTCTCTTTCGGAAAGGTTTATCAGAGACCGTAAAGGATGTTATGGTGGGATTTCCTGTTCCCTCTGGTCTGGATGGCTCTATGTCATTAGCCATTCAAGTTGATTGGCGTTTACGTGAACGTATGACTACACGGGAGGCGCTGACACTTTCTGAACAAATGTCTGAACCTGTGCAATGTGATGGGGCGTTGTCTAGGGCGCAACATCAGGAGTTTAGAAGGCGTAATAAGCTGTGTTTTTTTCTGTGGAGACGCCTCTCATACTATTTCTGTCTGCCCTAAACGAGAGAAACGTTTTGCACACACATTTACTGTGGGCAGTGTACAACCTAAGTTCCTTTTGGCAATTACTTTGATCTGCTCCTTGTCCACATTTTCCACAAAGGCTTTTGTGGATTCAGGAGCAGCTCTGAATCTGATGGATTTGGACTTTGCTAAACGTTGTGGCTTGTCCATGACGCCTCTGCAGACGCCTATTCCTTTGAGAGGTATTGATGCCACTCCTTTGGCAGAGAATAAACCTCAGTTTTGGACACAGGTGATAATGCGAGTTGCCCCAGACCACCAAGAAAATTGTAAATTTTTAGTTCTGCATTAGAGTTGAGCGAAACGGGTCGAAAAATTTCAAAAGTCGTCGACGAAACCCGACTCTAGGATGAGGTCGGCCACGAGGTCGGCGACTTAACCGCCAAAGTCGCGTTTCAAAAGATTGTTTTGCGCTCTTTTTCAGCCAATCAGGATCCACGGACACTGTGGGCAACGTGATGACATAGGCAGGGGTCACCACCATCTTTCAGAAGGGCATGGAAGTGATTGGTTTGCTTTGGTGGGCGTCACAGGGGGTATAAAAGGGCGTGCACGCCGACCGCCATGTTACTCATGCTGATCTCAGAATAGGGAGAACTGCTGCTGATGTTGATTTTGTAGGGAGAGCGTTAGGCAGGGAAGAAGACACCAAAAACTGCTTCTGCTGCTAGCGATTTTGCCTGTACAACACACCAGTCACTGTGTGTGCAGTGCAAGTGGAGGCTATATTTTGCTGGATCAGCGGTGTTGGTTGTTAGGCTGCCTTCTAAGGCTTCCTGACGGCTGCATTGCTGTTTACCCACTGCTCTGCAAACTGCTTTTTTAAAAGCAATCCCAATTTTTTTTTTTGGCCTGGTGAGGTACTGAGCGTGCATTTTTTCACACCATACAGCGGTGCACACTCCTCACACAGTACCGTGTAACGGCTGTTATCACAGCCACAGTGAAGCCATCTGTGTGTCACTCTGTAAGGATAAATCGAGGACATGTTCCATTTTTACAGACCTGCACCTTCTAGCTTTGTCTAGCTTTCAAACAGTTAAATATATTTGCTGTTTGATCACATTCAAAACTATAGAGAGACAGCGTGTGTCAGTCCGTATACTTAAAAAACACGGAGCTTGACAATTTTACGTACACCGGACAGCCGTGTAAGTGCACGCTCCTCTCTCAGTACCGTGTAACGGCTGTTATCACGGCCACAGTGAAGCTATCTGTGTGTCGCTCTGTAAGGATAAGTCGAGGACTTGTTCCGTTCTTATGGACCTACACTCTAGGGAGATTCCTATTCTGCCCAATTCTATATACAACTTGTAGTTTGTCATACACTCGCCAATTTCTGCCTGTGACATAGTGCTGTGATATTCACTGGGCCTCACACAATCCAAAAGTGTCCAGTGTCCACAAGTGTGTGCTGAAATTCAAAATCTCTGTTATCCTCTAGTCACATTTTTCACACCTGCGACATTAAGCCTGTGACATAGCGCTGTGATATTCAGTGGGCCTCACACAAACCAAAAGTGTCCAGTGTCCACAAGTGTGTGCAGAAATTCAAAATCTCCGTTATCCTCTAGTGACATTTTTCACACCTGCGACATCGAGCCTGTGACATAGCGCTGTGATATTCACTGGGCCTCACACAATCCAAAAGTGTCCAGTGTCCACAAGTGTGTGCAGAAATTCAAAATCTCCGTTATCCTCTAGTGACATTTTTCACACCTGCGACATCGAGCCTTTGACATAGCGCTGTAATATTCAGTGGGCCTCACACAATCCAAAAGTGTCCAGTGTTCACAAGTGTGTGCAGAAATTCAAAATCTCCCCCTATAGACACCTTGTACCTTGTTTTACGTTACTATATAGTTTGTTGGATTTTGTCTACATTTCTACCAAAAATGAGGAAGGCTGGTGGAAGAGGCCATGGAATTGGGCGGGGTTGGCAGCTGGTAATGATGGTGTTGGTGGTGGATCTGATGGTAGTGGCAAAAGCAAAATAGGACCGAATGCAGGAGGTGTTGAGCCTGCGTCATCATCTGGCTCCACAAGGCCACGAAGGCTTAGTTTTCTAGGAGTTGGCAAACCGCTTTTAAAGCCAGAGCTTCAGGAAAAAGTTTTGTCTTACATTGCTGACTCAGCCTCCAGCTCTATCGCCTCCTCTTCTTCAGTTGTAAAAAGTAAAAGCACTGAGTCGTCATTGGAGGCTCATGTTCATGAACCACACCTTTCCTTGTGTCCTTCACCCCAACCAAGATTGAAGGATGATGCAGGCCATACTACTGATTACTCCATGGAGCTGTTTTCACATACCATGCCTGGGTTATCAAGTGAAATGGTGAATTACCCAGGCCAAGATGAATCTGACATGGAGTGCACTGATGCACAGCCACTGATAGATGATTCTGCTGGTACATTCACTCAGAGCACTACATTGTCCTCGCAGTGTACAGAGCCAGATTCTGACCCTGATGAGACTCAGGTGCCCCTTCCCACACACTATACCACCATACACTGTGACACAGAGGAAGGTGCACATGACATTGAAGAGGAGGTGATGGATGACCCAGTTGTTGACCCAGATTGGCATCCATTGGGGGAAGAGGGTGCTGCTTCCAATAGCTCAGATGAGGAGGAGGAGCATCCACAGCAGACATCGACATCGCAACAGCTGTTATCTGGCAGGCCTGGAGCACTCCAAAGACAGGTTCCCAAAATCAAAAGAGTTGCTGGACAGCTTGTCCAGATGGTCAAAATAGCACAGCGTGCTAGGCAGCAAAATGTCTTCCAAAGTAGGAAGAGTGCAGTGTGGCACTTTTTTGAACAAAATCCTCATGATCAGGCCAAGGTTATCTGTAAGAAGTGCGCAAAGACCTTTAGCCAAGGGAAAAATCTGAAAAATTTGAATACCAGTTGCATGCTTAGACATTTAACCAGCATGCACTTGCAAGCGTGGACACAACACCAAACCTCAAGTGCCACATGTGCAACTGATCACAAAGAAGGTAGTCAGCAACGCTACATTGTTTCCCCCACTGTAAGCCCACCGGTTAGCACAGCAGCAAATGTTGAGGTGTCGTTGCAAGGCCACAGCAGTCAGGGAACCCCACTGTTATATCAACGAAAGACTGAATCTAGGCCATCAGAAAGAACACCAACTCCATCACCATCATCAACCCTCTCTCAGTCCGCCCTGTCCACCGCTACTTCCACCATATGCAGCTCTCAAGTCCAGCTCACCCTCCCAGACACTATGAGTAGGTCAAGAAAGTACTCAGTCTCTCATCCGTGTACACTGGGTTTGAACGCCCACATTGCCAAACTAATCTCGTTAGAGATGATGCCCTATCGGTTGGTGGAAAGCTCAGCTTTCCGTGAACTCATGGCCTATGCAGTACCACGCTATGACCAACCCAGTCGCCACTTCTTCTCTCGCAAAGCCATCCCAGCCCTCCACCATCATGTGAAAGACCGCATTGTCCATGCACTCAAGCAGTAAGTGAGTGGAAAGGTGCACCTCACAACTGATGCATGGTCCAGTCGGCATGGCCAGGGCCGTTACGTGTCCATCAGTGCGCACTGGGTTAATGTGGTGGATGCAGGGTCCACAGGGGACAGCGGTGGTGGGACAGTGCTGCCTAGCCCACGGTATAGGAAACAGTTGGCTGTAGGCGTTCGACCCTCCACCTCCTCCTCCAGAACCGAAAGCTCGTCCACAGTGCGCTTACGTACGAGCACTCCATCTGCAGCTGCCACTGTTGCACACGAGGTGTCCCCCTATCGAGCAGCTAGTGGAAAGCGTCAGCAGGCTGTGTTGCAGATGATGTGTTTGGGCGACAGACACACCGCCGAGGTGCTGGCCGAGTTCTTTCAGCGACAAACTGAGTCATGGCTGGGCAGTGTACATCTTGAGGCAGGCAAGGTAGTTAGTGATAACGGCCGTAATTTTGTGGCAGCCATAGCCCTTTCAAAACTCAGCAACATACCTTGCTTGGCTCACACCTTGAACCTGGTGGTGCAGTGCTTCCTCAATAATTATCCGGAGTTATCAGCCCTGCTCCAGAAGGTGCAAAGACTGCGCGCGCACATCCGCCGGTCGCCTGTACACTCCATTCGTATGCAGAAGCTGCAGCGATTGCTCCACCTTCCCAACCACCGCCTCATTATCGACATTGCAACAAGGTGCAACTCCACCCTGCACATGGTTGAGCGGCTGTGCGAGCAGAGTCAGGCCATAATGCATTTGTGGGAGGATACATGGCCAGGCACGTTGAGAGCAGACATGGAGTTGACAGGTGTGCAGTGGTCGAAGCTGAAAGACCTCTGTAAAGTCCTTCAGTGTTTTGAGGAATGCACACGGCTGGTAAGCGCAGATGACTCATCCTAAGCATGAGCATCCCACTTATGCGTCTGCTCATGCAAACTTTGACGCACCTTAAGGAGCAGGCGTCTGCAGCCAATGTTGACGAGGAGGAAGAGGTGGAGGGAATCCTTGATGACATTCAGCCATTGTCTGCTCAGGGACCTCTCCTGGACGAGGTGGAGGAAGAAGAGGAGGATGATGATGGGGATGATTACTTAGGGGAGGAGAATGCATCTCGTGGGGCAAGTGAAAATGTTGGCGTGGCAAGGTCTGGTACAGGGTTTGTGCGTGACTGGAGGGATGTGGATTTGCCAGAAAGTGCTCCTCCACCCAGCACTCGCAGTGCATCATTGACACCGGGAACATTGGCCCACATGTCAGATTATGCCTTGCAGATCCTAAAAAGGGACCCACACATTGCCAAAATGATGAACGATGACGACTACTGGTTGGCCAACATCCTGGATCCACGCTATAAAGGCAAATTACAAAACATCATGCCACACGAGAACCTTGACCTAATATTGGCTACTAAACAAGCAACTCTGGTAAACCGGTTGGTTGAGGCATTCCCAGCACACAGCAGCGGTGATGGTTCTCACACGAGCCGTACGGGCCGGGGGCAGCTTGGCAGAGGTGTTCGTGGTGCACACAGCAGATGTGGCGTTGGAGACAGGGGCTTCATGACAATGTTGTGGACTGATTTTTCACGGACCGCTCACACAACTGGTAATACTGCATCGATGGAAGTGACAGGAGACAGCAGTTGTCAACTATGGTTAACAACTACTTTTCCTCCCATATCGATGTTCTCCCACACAGGTCATTCCCCTTTGACTATTGGGCCGCTAAACTGGACACCTGGCCTGAATTGGCACAATATGCCTTACAGGAGCTCGCTAGCCCAGCTGCAAGTGTGCTATCGGAAAGAGTCTTCAGTGCAGCTGGATCAATCCTGACAGAAAAAAGGACCCGTCTGTCAACCCAAAATGTGGATGATCTAACCTTCATTAAAATGAACCATGCATGGGTTTCCAAGGATTTTGTCCCACCTTCCCCTGATGACACATAGGTTGCCAGAAAAATGGCTTGCTTTGGTCCTCCTCCTATTCCGCGAACTTGACCTATTTCGCCTTTTGCAGCAGCTGAATGACCCACATCTACATATGCCACTTTATAAACCTCCCTAATTGGGTGGCCCCCCCCATGGCCGGGGTCACCACCTAGCGCACAAAACCGTGCGAGTGCCATTGCCCTGGACAGGTGGGTAGGCCGACTCTTGGGCGCGGGCACTGGCATAGGGTCCCTCATAGTGCAATCAGGTGTCTCTGACAGTGGTGGTGCACACCCGCCGTCAGACACACCGCCATACTATGAGGGGCCCAGTGCCAGTACCGACGCCCACGAGTGTGCCCCCCTTGCTTGGGCAGGGCCCCAGCATTTGCAATGTTTACCTCTCCCTGCTCCTCCGCTGTGTAGTCTGGGCTGTCAAATCCTTCACTGGGACTGCCACTACAAATTGATTGAACTGAAAGATGATGGTTAAGATGTAGCTATGCCCTGTCCTGCTGGCCGGGCTCTAGCTCCAGATAATCAGTGGCTTCCATTTCTTATGGACGTCGACTCACAATTACATGCAGTGGTGGTTTATCATCAGCTTTCACAGTTTTCCTACTCACAAACGTGTGACATTCCGGCGCACATTTCAAAATGTGCCCTCTCATGCCAATCAAATAGAATCGCCTACGGCCTGTGGCTTCTGTCTTTTGCACTCCAAAGTTACGTGACAGATCACGATAGCCAGTGAGCTCCATGTTTACATCGCTCCCTGTGATAAAAATTGGATTGAGATGGGTAACAGTGATGGAATCAACGGAAGTGCGATACAGCAAGACTTTATTCACAAAAAAAAATGTTTTCACTGTCTCAACATACAAATTAATTGAGGGTCAGCATCGCCTATGAGAATTGTGACGGAAGTTTTTCCCGTGAATAATAATTCCTTGATTTCTGCAATCAATAACCTTTATGTCACTAATTGTATGCATCTCATTTCCTATTGAGTAGAGGCTGGACTGTATTACTGAGACAGAAATATATACGAAGATTTAAAAATAACACCAAAAGTATATAGTTGTGTACGCCTCAAATGCATTTCCTTTTTTCCACTTTTTAGATTGCTGTGTAATCCATACTGAGAACACAGAGATTTTACATGTTTAAACTATGCTATATATACCTGCTATCCAGTGATAAAGTAAACTTTCTCAACTTTGTACAATCTGGTCAAATCCATACTGGGCCTGAGATCATCTGAGTCTGCCTCCTGATCTATAGACATATATTTTTAATGTGTAAACTAGGCTACATATATACGTGTTATCTGGTGAAACTGTACCCTTTATCAACTTTCTACAATGTTGTTGAATCCATACTGGGCCTGAGAACGGCTGCCGAGCTGTTAAGCAAGCTACAGCACCTGTGGTTTGGACACGTAATTTTTTCAGGAATGACGGTTAGGCCTAACTCCGGAATTGCGGTTGACCTGAACTTACTGGGAAATCTTCGTTCGCGGGGAATAATCTGAATCCCAGATCCCCATCACTAACGGAGTTCAGCAGGTTATCTGCACCTGTAAGCGACAAAAGCTGGTCCTTTCAGTGTAGCGTGCATGCAGCCCCGGACATGTACTGGAATGCTAGACCTGTTATTGCTCGATCTCACGTGCCACAGCCTCGCGTATCCCTCTAGTAAGCTTGACGCGTACCGCGGGGCCATGCCGGAGTCTCGGTCATTAACGGAATAAAGCTGAGAAATCGCTAGCACAACTACAAACGGACATACCACACCACACACAGAATCGACAAAGCTTGCAATCTGTCCATCTTTTCTGTAGCTTGTATGGTAGTGGTTTCCCGGGTGCAGTCCAATTAAGCCACAGGCTCCACTCCTGGTGGTGCCCTTTTGGACATTCCTTTAAGGTTCAGCTTTGCAATCATACTGCCCTCGGAAACCAAAAACTTTGCCTTCATGGACGCTGTTTGGAGGTTCGTGGGAATAACGCCGCCCGATCAGCAGTCGGCATATGGGTCGCCCTTCCAGCTGTGGGGTACTCGGTATCGGGCCGGTGTCAGTGGGATGTGTCACAACAGCGGTGACCCGGACGGTGGCCCTGGGCGCCCATGTAAATGGTGTGGTATAATGGTAAAGAGTTTATATAGCTAGTTTGACGTCACCTGTGGTGTTCGGCAACATAGATGTTAGGCCGACACTGCATGCAGATCCTCTGGGACTGATGGTGTTGTGCAGCAAAGATGGTGAAGCTCCCCACAGGTGGAGCTGGAGTCCCAGGGAAGTGTAGATGTAGTGATGGGGGAAAGGCACAGGCGGTGTAGGTGCTGGTACCCAGATGTAGTGGTGCTGGAATAACTGTAGGACACCAGAGCGTGCAGTTCCAAAGCTTTACTCACAGTCTGCAGGTTACACAGATGCCTGCCTCCGTGCTGTGTCCTCCGGGTCAGGACCTCTGCCAACCTCCAGGACCAGAATGGAAAGCTCCCTTCCAACACTCTGCCAACATGTACCTTCCTGAACGTCTCCTTTCTAGCGCTTGTGGGAGAAGCACTCACAGGACCGTGGTTCACTGAAACGCCTCCTGACTAACAGATGTTCCTCAGACTTTACTTGTATGGCAAACAGCTGTAGCCTTTTGCTTCTGCCTCGCACACGTCGATGCTGGGGCCTCCGAGCCTTAGTTGGGTACAGAGCATTTATAGCTGCTACTTCCCCCGGTTTCTGCTGCAGGAATGTCAGTGTCCCTACAAACTCGGAGACCGGAATCTGGACCATGCGCTCCAGCTAGGAGTGAGCCTTAACTCTGCTCATCCTCCAGCTCCCCTTCTCATGTCCACACACTTCCCCTTCCCTGCACAGAGTGCCCTAACTTACCTCCTCCCGACCACAGAGAGCAGCTCCTCAGCAGTCAGGTTCAGAGGTCTCCCTGCTGGCCTGGAGTGGGAAATGTGTTGTGTGTTGGTTTCACTGCTAGAGAGATCCTTCGTTGCTCCCAAGCTTGACAACACACTCCCTAGGAGGAAGGCAATGCCACAGTGGCGACCGTACTCTTGGGGACGCCACAAGTGCACTGAGGCCCAGCCACTGCTGGATGATGCTGCTGGTACATTGACCCAGTCCACTACATTCCACTTGCACTCTACACAGCCAGAATCTGACCCAGAGGAAACTCAGATTCCCCTTCCCGCATACTATACCACCTTACACGGTGACAAAGAGGAAGGTGCAGATGAAAGTGCAGGTTCCTTGAGCAGGTGGGGGGACATACTCATGGGCGATGGCACTGGCACAGGGCACCGCATAGTACGCAAAAGTGTCTCTGCCGGTGGGAGGGCCTAAACAGCCAAGTGCAGTGAGATGGAAGATGGGGACGACAAGGAGTTCAGAGTAGTGCTGGGATTCCCTAGGAAGGAGACTTATGTAATTGTATTCAATGTTGGGACAGCAATTTTTGGGGAGCACTATACTCTGGAGAATGATATATGGGGCCCACCATACACTGGAGCATTCCAAAGGTGGACTTCAGACACTGGAGCAGCATTTACAGTGCCCATTATACACTAGAGCAGTAGAAATGGGGCCCATTATATATGGAGCATTATTTGGGCCCATAAGACAGTGGAGCTTCATCCATTGGGACCAACATATACTGTAGCATTATGTGGAGCTCATCATATACGGTTTGAAACATTATATGGGAATAATGATTCCGTATGGAGAAATATATGGGCCTCATTACTCTGTATAGCGCACTAAACGCTGGCCATAATAATGTATGGAGTTATATACTGTCCGTTTTTGGAGGTATTGGAGAATTTAAAATGGATATCAGTCATGAGATGTAAGAAGTGAAGTATTTTTCATTGTACTATACTGCTATTTCTCTGCCGTATCGGAGCATCATGAGTTGTGGTATGTATTAAAGGGGCGCTCTTTGGCCCTTGGCCCACGAAAACCTGGAGCCAGCCCTCCCCCCCCACAACTGTAGCCAAATAACCCCCATTTTTCAGTGCGTAACTAGTATTATGAAGTTAATTAAGGTTGACAAGCTTCAGTAACAAGAATTTATGCTTTTGGCATTCAAATGGGCAGTGTTGGTGTGTTTCCTGTCCTCCTCTCACTGCCGACTTTAATTCTGCATTGACTTACATTGGGTTTCGTGTTTCGGGACGACCCCGACTTTTCCCTATAGTCGGCCAATTTTGCTCGATCCGACTTTTGGAAAAGTCGGGTTTCATGAAACGAAACTCGACCCTAAAAAACCAAAAGTCGCTCAACACTATTCTGCATAATTTACATGATACTATTGCTCTGGGTTTCCCCTTGTTGCAAACTCATAACCCAGTTTTGGATTGGAAATCTGTGTCTGTGGTGAGTTGGGGTTGTCAGTGTGTTCTTAGGGACGCTCCTGTTTTCTCCACCTCTCCTCAGTCTCATGATATTCCTGATTATCTGGCTGATTTGTATGATGTATTTAGTGAGAGTAAGTCTGCGTCTTTGCCTCCTCATAGGAGTTATGACTGTGCAATTGAGTTGATGCCTGGGTGTAAATTTCCCAAGGGTCGGCTTTTCAACTTATCTGTACCCGAACATGATGCTATGCGATCCTATATTAAGGAGTCGTTGAAGAAGGGTCATATTAGACGATCCTCGTCGCCTTTGGGCACTGGTTTTTTTTTTGTGGCCAAGAAAGATGGTTCATTAAGACCGTGTATTGATTATCGTTCCCTTAACAAGATGACGGTGAAATATCAGTACCCGTTACCTCTGATGTCTGATTTATTCTCCAGAGTTAAGAGTGCCTGCTGGTTTACTAAGCTTGACCTCGGGGGGACGTATAATCTTATTCGCATCAAGCACGGGAATGAATGGAAGACGGCGTTTAATACTCCGGAGGGACATTTTGAGTATCTGGTGATGCCTTTTGGGCTCTCCAATGCCCCTTCTGTCTTCCAGTCCTTTATGAATGATATTTTTCGAGACTTTGGAGATAAGTTTTTGATCATCTATCTGGATGACATTTTGATCTTTTCTAGTGATTGGGATTCCCATGTGGAACATGTCCGGACTGTGTTCCGGATTTTGAGGGAGAATTCCCTGTTTGTTAAGGGATCGAAATGCCAATTGGTGTACAGAGGATTTCATTTTTGGGATTTATCTTGTCTCCGTCGACTATTGAAATGGACCCGGCCAAGGTACAGGCCATTTATGATTGGGTTCAGACTACTTCTTTGAAGGCTCTCCAGAAGTTTTTGGGTTTTGCTAATTTCTATCGCAAATTTATAGGTAATTTTTCTAGTATTGTCAAACTAGTGACTGATCTGACCAAGAAGGGAGCTGATGTGCTGAATTGGTCTCCTGAGGCTGTCTCAGCATTTCAGGAGCTTAAGCGGAGATTTACTTCAGCTCCAGTTCTACGGCAACCTGATGTCTCACTTCCATTTCAAGTGGAGGTAGACGCTTCTGAGATTGGTGCAGGAGCTGTTTTGTCCCAAAAAGATCCTGTGACTTCTAAGATGAATCCCTGTGCCTTCTTTTCTCGAAAGTTGTTCCCATCTGAACGCAACTATGACGTGGGGAATCAGGAATTGTTGGCCATGAAATAGGCATTTGAGGAGTGGAGACATTGGTTGGAGGGAGCTAGACATCAATTTGTGGTCCTTACCGATCACAAGAATCTGATGTATCTGAAGTCGGCTAAACGCTTGAATCCTAGACAGGCTAGATGGGCCTTGTTTTTCACGCGTTTTAATTTTGTGGTCTCCTTTCTTCCGGGCACTACGAATGTTAAGGTAGGCGCCCTTTCTAGGAGTTTCTTTGCTGATTCTCTTAATGTGACTGAGCCTACTACTATCCTAGGTGAGGGGGTACTTCTTTTTGCCATTTCACCCGATTTGAGACGCGCCCTGGACAAATTTCAGGAGGATAAACCTGAGCGTTGCCCTATGGGAAGATTGTATGTTCCTGACCAGTGGAGAAAGAGAGTGTTGTCAGAAGTCCATTGCTTCACATTGGCTGGTCATCCAGGCATTTTTGGTACCAGAGATTTGGTGAGTCGGTCGTTTTGGTGACCTGCCTTGTCTCGCGATGTCAGGAATTTTGTACAGTCCTGTGGGACTTGTTCTTGGTCTAAACCCTGTTCTCGTTCTAGTGGGTTGCTGATGCCCCTCCTGTTGCCCAGGAGGCCATGGACCCATATCTCAATGGATTTTATTTCTGATCTTCCTGTCTCTCAGAGAATGACTGTTATCTGGGTGATTTGTGATAGATTTTCGAAGATGGTCCATCTTGTACCACTCCCAAAGTTGCCATCTTCCGCTGAGTTGGTACCCTTGTTTTTACAACAGGTGGTTCGGTTACATGGGATTCCTGAGAACATTGTGTCCAATAGAGGGGTCCAGTTTGTTTCCAGATTTTGGAAAGCCTTTTGTTCCAATCTGGGAATTCAGTTATCCTTCTCCTCCGCGTTTCATCCCCAGACCAATGGGCAGACTGAGAGAACAAACCAGACCTTGGAATCTTATGTAAGATGTTTTATATCTGCTGATCAAGATGACTGGGTCTCATTATTGCCCTTGGCCGAATTTGCGCTGAACAATAGAGCTAGTTCTGCCACTTTGATGTCACCCTTTTTCTGCAATTTTGGGTTTCATCCTCGATTCTCTTCAGGACAAATGGAATCTTCATCCTGCCCAGGTGTGCATACTGTGGTTGTTAGAATGCAGCAGATATGGGACCAAGTGGTGGATAAGTTGTTACTCTCTCAGGAAAAGGCCCAGCGTTTTTCCAACCGGCATAGGACCATTGGTCCCCGGTTTAAAGTGGGTGATATGGTTTGGTTGTCGTCTAAGAATATTCCTATGAAAGTTGCATCTCCAAAATTTAAGCCAAGATTTATTGGACCTTATAAGATTTTGGAGATTCTTAATCCTGTTTCTTTTCGGTTGGCTCTTCCAGTTACGTTCAAAATCCATAACGTACTTCACAAATCACTGTTGAAGAGGTTTGTTAAGCCAGTAGTTCCTGTGGCGGCTCCTCCTGATCCTGTTTTGGTTAAAGGCAATGCGGAATTTGAGGTAGAGAAAATATTGGATTCTCGCTTGGGCAGACGGGGACTCCAGTATTTGGTCAAATGGAAGGGTTATGGCCAGGAGGATAATTCTTGGGTCTCTGCCTCGGATATTCATGCCGATAGATTGGTTTGTGCTTTTCACCGGGCCCATCCTGATCGGCCTGGTGGTGTGGATGAGGGTTTGGTGACCCCTCCTCAAGGGGGGGTACTGTTATGAGCTCATTTTCTGCTCCACCAGCTGGGAGTTCTCCTTCCGTTCTCCCTCTGGTAGTGACAGGAGGTAGTGAGGTTAGTTTTATTGGTAATGGTCTGCCACCTGACGAGGAGGATAATGATTGGATCTCTGGAGTATCAGACTGGCTATAAGACAGCCAACGCCCTATCCTGTTGCTGGTGATTCAGTCTGTTTCTCAGGTCTTGGACTTCAGCTCTGCTCCAGTCATCTCAAATTAAGTTAGTTTTTTGCTAATGTTCACACTTGCTCTTGTTGGTCAACTCAGTTTTTGTGTGGTCAGCCAGCCCGGCTGGGCTGTGCTGAATTTCCAGTCTTATTTATCTGTATTTTCCAATTTGCCTTTTTATCCTTTATTAGATTGGCCTCTTTTTGCTCTGTCTCAGAATATTCCAGAGTGCTGATATAGTGGGAGAAGTCTAGTGACTTCAGGGTTAATTTTGTTATCAGAAGCGTTGGACATTATTTTTGGTAGGGTTTTTTGGCAGATTGCAGACAGTATCTTTCCTTTCCTGTCCTTTCAAGTTAGTTTGGCTCCATCGTTTGCTCAGCCTATTTTTCTGCCTTTGTGTGTGTTTTCATCTTGCTTCACTGTCAATATATGTGGGGGGCTGTCTTTCCTTTGGGGTCTGCTCTGGGGAGTTAGTTTTCCTCTTTTCTTACTTTAGGCTTATTTAGCTCTCCGGTTGTGATGAGGCATCCAGGACCACTGTAGGCACGCTCCACGACTGCTTCTAGTTGTGTGTTAAGATCAGGGCTCTGCAGTCTGCATAGTTACCAACGTCTCTGGTTTTCTGAGACAGCGTGTGTTGCTTTTTTCTTCCTCGGTGACCCATTCATAACAGGGGGCGCTTGCACACTTCAGCATTCACACATCCACAGGGCCCCAGGGCAGGCAGGGGGGACCCGGTGCAGCTGCAGCATCCACCAACAGGGCCCAATGGGGGGGTGCCCACACTGCAGCATTCCCACAGCCACAGGGCAGGCAGGGGGGGCCGGCGCAGTCGCCCGCAGCTTCATGATCCACCAACAGGGCCAGGGGGGGCACTTGCACACTTCAGCATTCGCACAGCCACAGGGCCCCAGAGCAGGCAGGGGGGATCCGGCGCAGCTGCAGCATCCACCAACAGGGCTTGGGGGGCACCTGCACTGCAGCATTCCCACAGCCACAAGGCAGGCAGGGGGATCCGACGCAAATGCAGCATCCACCAACAGGGCCCGGGGATCATGATCCACCAACAGGGCCCGGGGGCGCACGCACTTCAGAATTCCCAGGGCAGGCAGGGGGGCCCAGCGCAGCCGCAGCATCCACCAACAGGGCCCGGGGGATCATGATCCTCCAACAGGGCCCGGGGGGGGGCGCACGCACTTCAGAATTTCCAGGGCAGGCAGGGGGGACCCAGCACAGCCACAGCATCCAACAACAGGGCCCAGGGAAGGCAGGGGGGCCGCATTCCAACAGGGCTCACAGGGCAGGATATAGTGTAAAAAAATTTAAAAAAATAAATAAGTGTAAAAATATGTAAAAAAAATCAATATTCCATCATTAAATCATTCTTTGAAGAAAAAAATCTAAACACTAAAAGTGCACATATTTAGTATCACCACCGCGACCCGACCTATAAAATTGTTCCACTAGTTAACCCTAGTTAATGACTGGAGAAACAGGGGGCAGGATGAAAGACATGGGGCATGATTGGGGACACTCGGGGCATGATTGGGGACACTGTGGGCATGATTGGGGACAATGGGGGCATGATTGGAGACACTGGGGGAAAGGTTGGAGACGCTGGGGGAAAGGTTGGAGACAGATTGTGCAGGATTATGGGGCAGGATGGATATGATGGAGTTGGATGGGGAAGGATGGGGAGATCATATGGGGCAGAATGGATACTCATGAGGGTGGGATGGGAGAACATATGGCTGAAGTCAGGAATGAGACACACGGGGCCAGGATGGGGGATATTATTACCATAGGGGCTAATTAAGGGATATTATTACTGCAGTGATGTATTTATTTTATTTATTGAGTATACTGTTTTAAATGGGGGGGTGGTCCTGTTACTGTATAGAGTGATACTATGTTGCCTTTTTTTTCATGTGATGTAATGTAGAAGTTAGGAAAAAATAAGTAATGTGTTTTGCAAGCAGAGCTCTAGATAACTGTTATTTCCTGCAGAGACGAGTCCTGGCTGGAAGAAGTGATGGCGGTCTGTGCTGGATGAAAGATGAAAAGCAAGGATGAAGGACTTCACCTAGAGACATCAATGGTGAGTCAGTGTGTTACCTGTACACTGCCACTGTAAACTGTATACTATATATAGAGCTCCTTTGTACAATGTCACTAGTGATTACTGTATTACCTGTACACACAGACACTGCATACTAAGTACAGATCTCCTGTGTATAATGGCACTTATGGTGATATTATTGTGTTTTTTTATTACTGATCAGTATTGTGGTATTCAGTCACTATGTGGTGGTAATATGTGGTCTGGACATGGTATTGCAGTATTTGTCCCTTGTATGTGCTATTATTCTGTCACTGTGGTGGTAATGTATGGTCTGGTCATGGTGTGGCGGTATTTCTTCTTTGTATGTGGTATTACAGGTCACTATGTGGTGGTAATATGTGGTCTGGTCATGGTGTGGCGGTAGTTCTTCTTTGTATGTGGTATTACAGGTCACTATGTGGTGGTAATATGTGGTCTGGTCATGGTGCGGTGGTATTTGTTTCTTGTATGTGATATTATTCGGTCACTGTGGTGGTAATATGTGGTCTGTTCATGGTCTGGCGGTATGTGTTCCTTCTGTATGGTATTATAGGTCACTATGTGGTCTGGACATGGTGCGTTGGTATTTGTCCCTTGTATGCGATATTATTGGTCATTTTAAAAATTGAAAAAGAAATAAAAATGTACCTAAATTGTATTGCATATTTTAACAAATATTTGATAGGTTACAGTAGAGTAGAGCTCAGCCAAAAGTGTCTACCGTGTTATGGTGGCAGCTTAAAAAATCTTTGGGCCAAAACAAAAGCTGCTGATTATATGTGTGATCTGGTGATGGGAACTGTTAATGTGATTGGTGAGAAGTGGAGTTTCTCCAAGAGAGAGCGGTGGGGCTGTGGACAGTTCGAGGGGTGGAGGCGGGGCTGGGGTGGAGCCTGGGTGGAGTCTCAAGGGGGCCCCCAAAATTTTGCAGGTATGGGGCCCCGAAATTCCTAGTGGCAGCCATGTTCGTGTTAATGCACTTGATTACTTTACCCTTAGTCACTCCCACTGACTCAAGGGCACACAGATTAGGTACATTGCTCTTCAGTTTCATGCACTAGATAACTGCATTGTCAAGACAACCTTGAAAGAAACATGGTTTGGTCAATATAAACAGTCAAAAACTGTGCCTCGGCATTCTCAAGTCACATGAAAAAAGAGAGGGTCTTTGAAGCTATAGATTGTATTGAAAAGCATGCCTACCTTGTTCTCTTCTCCCCTCCAGCCACTATTCCTGGCTCAGAGGAGCAAATTTATTCTGCAGGCATGCAAAATATTATTGCCAGCGGTCTCCCATTCCTCTCCAGCTGCAGAGGAGGTTGCCCATCAGACTCGTCAGTCCCGGCGCTCTGCCCAGACTAGCTCCGTGGGTTTGGTTGCTGCTGCCACCTCTGGGCTAACTGTTATGATGAGTCACCGTAGGAGGAAAAAACAAAATACCAGCTAAGTCCAGAAAAACCAGAGAGGTTGGCAGCTATCGGATTGCAGACCCCTGAACCTATCCACAACAACTAGCAGTAGCCGTGGGGGGTTCCTACGGTGCCCTAGACCCCTCGATCACAGCCGGAGAGCTACATAGCCTAAAGACAGAAAGGGGAAAAACTAAACTGCCCCAGAGCAGACCCCAAAGCAATAGGCAGCCCCCAACATATAATGACGGTGAAGCAAGATGAAAACACTAACACAGATAGAAAGATAGGTTGAGCAAATGATGGGGCCCAAGCTAACTACATAGGACAGGATAGGAAAGCTGCTGTCTGCCATCCGCAAAAACCCAATCAAAATGAGCCAACCGACTGATAGGAAAAACTGGCCCTGAAGTCGCTAGGCTTCAAAAGACTATATCAGCACTCAGGTATATTCTGAAGACAGAGCAAAAGATCAACAGATCAGAGACAAAAATGGAATTCAGCTCACCCCCGGCTGGGGATGGCAGAACTCCCAAAAAACAAGGCAAAACAAAAACAAAACTGAAGAGTACAAAGCAGAGCAGAAAAACTTAGCTTTGAGATGCAGGAATCAGACTGGTCTCCAAGAATCCAGCAGGAAAATCACCAGCCAGGAAGAAGGGCGTCGGCAGCCTTATATCCAGTCCTCAATTCCAGCCACCCAGTTATCATCTAGCTGTCCAGGTGTTTGGTAATCAGTCTCACTACCTTCCTTCACCAGAGGAGGGAGTTCATCAGACCTCAATGATGAAGGGAAAAATGAACTCACAACAGCTAACTATAGCAACGCATGCTGGTCAGCAGCGAGTCTCTCCAGGGACTAAGTCCTCCTGTCGGTCCACTGAGCATGCCCGTGGAG
This sequence comes from Dendrobates tinctorius, assembly GCF_039654945.1. NCBI lineage: Eukaryota > Metazoa > Chordata > Amphibia > Anura > Dendrobatidae > Dendrobates > Dendrobates tinctorius. Next base: position 22,581,069 of record NW_027361795.1, read on the forward strand.
TGATCTCCCATTGGAGATCGAAGGTCACGTGCTCATGTCCTGCTCCTGTTCGGATTGGCCCATCTGAGAAGCCAGGAAGGTCCAGGATGCTCGCGGCTATAAAAGGCTTGCATGGCAGCTCGGCCATGCACTAGGATAGACTGTATTTTCAGACTATAAGGAGTGAGTGATGAATGCACGTATGAATTTCTCTGGTGACTGACTCATTATGAAACCCCTACCCTTGGTACGCATGTGTTGTGCAGCCTAGCCTGCTAGTGGGTCACCCTCCCAAGGATGTGGGGTACTCGGTACTGGGCCGGAGTCAGGGGGACGTGTCACAGCAGTGGTGACCCGGTCCGTGGCATGGGCGCCCAAGTAATGGGGAGATGTAGTTAATGGTAGAATAGTTCGTGACGCCACCTGTGGTGTTTGGCAAGTGTGATGTTAAGCCAACGCTGCGTGCAGATCCGTCGGGACTGATGGTGTGTGCAGCATAGATGGTAAAGCTCCCCACAGGCGGAGCTGTAGTCCCAGGGCAGTGTAGATGAAGTAATGGCGGGGAGGCGTAGATGGTGTGGGTACAGGTACTTGATGTAATGGTGCGGAATAACTGGAGGACACCAGGGTGTGCGGTTCCAAAGATTTACTCACTGTTTGCAGTTCACACAACCACCTGCCTCCGCACTGTGTTCTCCAGGTCAGGGCTCCAGCCAACCTCCAGGCAAGATAGGATTCTCCCCTCCACACTCCGCCAACATGTACCTTACTGAACGACTCCTGACCACACTCCACACCTGCATTCCACACACAGGATAGTTCAGTGGGGCCACCTAACAGCTTCAGGCTGGGGTTTAGCAGAGCACCCCTCGTGGAACCCTGCTTCATAACACGAGATGTGCTGGGAGGCGGGTGGAGTAAGATGATACAAAAGAGTGGGAAGAGTGAGGATTAGGAGAGTTGAGAGTTGAGTTAGTGCTGGAGAGGAGAGAAGATGGATGTCTGAGGGACGTGCTGTAGCAGGTCCCAGTGATCTGGGCTGCTGGCACGAGAAAGACAGAGAAAGAGACTGATAAGATTGATAACCTAACCTTCCAGAAGAGAGATAGAACAGATCGGAATGAAGGAGAATAGAAGGACGGTGGGAAGCAGGTTGAGAAAGAGAGAAAACCCTTCCAGTCCAGAGCGCAAAGGCCGGGGCCCAGTCCCCGAGGTTGATTGGATCTTTATGTCCGGCAACAGACACCGGTAGAGTAGTGAGCCGCTAACGTCTTGCTCCCCTCATAGACTTGGGACACAACAGCACTTGGAAAGTGAATCGGGACTCTGGAGCAGAGTTCCCCGAAGCAGGCTACAGCTGTCTGTCATACAAGTAGAGACTAGGACCACCTAGAGAGAGGCATTCCAGGGTAACTAAGTACTGGAGTGCTTCGCACATAAAGGCGCATTGGAGGAGTCATTCAGTAAGGTACATATTGGCGGAGTGTGGAAGGGAGAATCCTATCCTACCTGGAGGTTGGCTGGGGCCCTGACCTGAACAACACAGTGCGGAGGCAGGCAGTGGTGTGAACTGCAAACAGTGAGTAAAGCTTTGGAACCGCACACTCTGGTGTCCTCCAGTTATTCCGCACCGCTACCCTGAGCACCTGTACTTATACCACCTACTAGAGTTGAGCGACTTTGCCTTTATTTGGGTCGAGTCGGGTTTCATGAAACCCGACTTTCGCAAAAGTCGGGTCGAACGAAATCGGCCGATTTTTGTGAAAAGTCGAAGGCCGACTGAAACACGAAACCCAATGCAAGTCAATGGGGAAGCAAAGTCGGCAGGTAGTGGAGGCCAGGAAACACACCTACAGTGCCCTTTTGAATGCCAAAAACATCAAATCTTATTACTGAAGCTTTTCAACCTTAATTTACTTCATAATACTAGTTACGCACTGAAAAATGGGGGTTATGTGGCTAAATTTGCGGGGGGGTAGGGCTGGCTCTGGGTTTTCATGTGCCCTGGGCCAAAGAGCGCCCCTTTAACACATACCACAACTCATGATGCTCCGATACGGCAGAGAAATAGCGGTATAGTACAATGAAAAATACTTCACTTTTTACATCTCATGACTGATATCCATTTTAAATTCTCCAATAGCTCCAAAAACGGACAGTATCTTAATCCATACAGTATTATGGCATCGCATAGTGCGCTATACAGAGTAATAAGGTCCATATATTTCACCATACAGAATCATTGGTCCCATATAATGTTTGAAACAGTATATGATGAGCTCCACATAATGCTACAGTATATGTTGGTCCCAATGGATGAAGCTGCACTGCCTTAAGGGCCCAAATAATACTCTATATATAATGGGCCCCATTTCTAATGCTCTAGTGTATAATGGGCCCTGTAAATGCTGCTCCAGTGTCTGATATCCACCTTTGGAATGCTCCAGTGTATGGTGGGCCCCATATATCATTCTCCAGAGTATAGTGCTCCCCAAAAATTGCTGTCCCAACATTGAAAACAATTAAATAAGTCTCCTCAAAAAGTCTCCTCGCTAGGGAATCCCTGTACTAGTCTGGGCGTAGAGACGTGATGTCATTGCGCTCTCTGATCAGAATATCACTGTCAGGAAACGCGGAAGACGTCATGGCGGTGGAGCAGGGAGAGGAAAGTATTTCAACTTTGCAAGTGCTGTGATCCAGAGCAAGCAGGGGGGGCCCACTCTTTGGCGACGGCACTGGCACAGGGCCCCTCATAGTACGGCGGTTTGTCTGACGGCGGGTGGGCCGAACCTGTACTTTCAGCTGCACCTTCCTTTTTGTCACTGTGTAAGGTGGTACAGTATATGGGAAGGGTAACCTGAGTTTCATCTGGGTCACATTCAGGCTGTGTAGAGTGCGAGGGGAATGTAGTGGTCTGGGTCAACGTACCAGCAGAATCATCTAGCAGTGGCTTGGCCTCAGTGCACTTGTGGCACCCCCAGGAGTACGGTCGCCACAGTGGCATTACCTTCCTCCTAGGGAGTGTGATGTCATGCTTGGGAGCAACGAAGGATCTCTCTAGCAGTTAAACCAACACACAACACATTTCCCATTCCAGGCCAGCAGGGAGACCTCTGAACCTGACTGCTGAGGAGCAGCTGTCTGTGGTCGGGAGGAGGTAAGTTAGGGCAGTCTGTGAAGGGAAGGGGAATTGTGTGGACGTGAGAAGGGGAGCTGGAGGATGAGCAGAGTTAAGGCTCACTCCTAGCTTGAGCGCATGGTCTGGATTCCGGTCTCAGAGTTTGTAGGGACACTGACGTTCCTGCAGCAGAAACCGGAGGAAGTAGCAGCTGTAAATGCTCTGTACCCAACTAAGGCTCGGAGGCCCCAGCAGCGACGTGTGGGAGCCAGAAGGAAAAGGCTATGGCTGCCTGCCATAGAGAAAGTTCCAAGAGAGAGTCAACAGGGGGAACTTCATTGAACTCAGCACTGCGAGTACCTCAGATAAGCGCTAGAACGGAGGCCACACTACCTGTCTGCAGAGAGAGAATTCCAAATTGGCTTCCAGGCTGACCAATTCCTTCACCATCTGTACTCTGGGTCCTGGACGGCACTTAACAAGTACAGGTAAAGGAACTGCACGACTGTGTCTGTCCTCTTTCTCCTGCACCTGGCGCATGGCTCTGCTACATCCTGCACTGCACACCATCTACCAACTTTTTCATGTGCCCTGCGACAATGGCCATACCTGAGCAGGGCTTCTACATCTTAGCTGCACCACAACTTCTGTCCCAGAGAAGCGCCACTGCAGCGCTGGTCAATCTACTCAGAAACCACAGGTGGCGTCACGAATCATTCACCTATAAATGTAATTCACCCCTTTGCATGGACGCCCAGGGCCACGGAACGGGTCACCACCACTGTGACACATCCCAAGGAGACACCGTCCCTGTACCGATTAACCCCACTGCCCTGCCTGGCCACCCACACTCCATGTCAGATTCATCTTGGACTGGGGAATTCACGATTTGACTTGATAACCCATGCATGGTATGGTAGAAAGAGCTACATGGACTAATGTGAAGTGTGGCCTGCTGCATCATTCACTTTGGATGGGGGTGCAGGAGACAAGGAAAGGGGTTCTTCCTGACCAGGAGCCAGCACATGACGACTCAGTCCTTGCATTTTTTGAAACTTCAGAAGAGGAGGGCATATTTGCTGGAGTCTGTTTCGGCAATGTAAGCCCAAACCAGTTCCTCATGCTCCGGCTAAAAACCTATGTGTATCGATCAGGAGGCAGGCTCAGACGGTCTCAGGCCCAGTATGGATTAGACCAGATTGTACAAAGTTGAGATAGGGTACATTATCACTGGATAGCAGGTATATAGAGCATAGTTTAAACATTTAAAATCTCTGTGTTCTCTGCATGGATTACACAACAATCTAAAAACTAGAAAAAAGGAAATGTATTTCAAGCGTACACTATGATACACTTTTGGTGGTATTTTTAAATCTTCATTTATATTTCTGTCTCAGTAAGACAGCCCAGACTGTCTGCAATAGGAAGTTAGATGCATACAATTATTTACCTAAAGTCTAGTGATTGCAGAAATCTACGAATTACTATTCATGGGAACAACTTCCGTCACAATTCTCAGAGGCGATGCTGACCCTCAATTAATTAGTGTGTGGACACAGCAAAAACCTTTCTTTGTGAAGAAAGTGTTGCTGTATCGCAATACCGTTGATCCCATCGCCGTTACTCATATCCATCCAATTTTGATCACAGGGAGAGATGTAAACATGGTGCTCACTGCCTATCATGATCTGTCACGTAACTTTGGAGTGCAAAACACAGAAGCCACAGGCCGTAGGCGATTCAATTGGATTGACATGAGAGGGAGGGCACATTTAAAAATGTGAGCTGGAATGTCACACGTCTGTGGGTGGGAAAACTGTTAAAGCTGATGAGAAACCACCACTGCATCTCATTGTGAGTCGACGTCCATAAGAAATGGAAGCCATTGATCATCTGAAGCTGGATCCCGGCCAGCGGGACAGGGCATAGCTACGTCTTAGCCATCATCTTCTATCAGTTCACCAAATTTGAAGTGCCAGTCCCAGTGATGGATTTGACAGCCCAGACTACACAGCGGAGGAGCAGGGGGGGGTAAACATTGCAAATGCTGGGGTCCTGCCCAAGCAATGGGGGCCCACTCGTGGGCGTCGGCACTGGCACTGGGACCCTCATAGTATGGCGGTGTGTCTGACGGCGGGTGTGCACCACCACCGTCAGAGACACTTAACTGCACTGTGAGGGACCCTGTGCCAGTGCCCACGCCCACGAGTCGGCCCACCCACCTGTCCAGGGCAATGGCACTCGCACGGTTGCGTGCGCTCGGTGGTGACCCCGGCCATTGCGGGGAGGAGGCTGCCCAGTTAGGGAGGTTTACAAAATGGCATATGTTGATGTGGGACGTTCACCTGCTGCTAAAGGCGAAATTGGTCAAGTCCCAGGAACAGGTGGACCAAAGAAAACAATTTTTCTGGCAACCTATGTGTCATCAGGGTAAGGTGGGACAAAATCCTTGGAAACTCATGCATGGTTCATTTTAATGAAGGTTAGATCATCCACATTTTGGGTCGACAGACGGGTCCTTTTTTCTGTCAGTATTGATCCAGCAGAACTGAAGACTCTTTCCGATAGCACACTTGCAGCTGGGCATGCGAGCTCCTGTAAGGCATATTGTGCCAATTCAGGCCAGGTGTCCAGTTTAGCTACCCAATAGTCAAATGGGAATGACTTGTGAGGGAGAACATGGTAGGAAAAGTAGTTTGTAACCATAATTGACAAGTGCTGTCTCCTGTCACTTTCCATCGATGCAGTATTACCAGTCCACAACATGGTCATGAAATCCCTGTCTCCAATGCCACTTCTGATGTGTCCACCAACACCGCTTCCAAGTTGCCCCCGGCCCCAATGGCTCGTGTGAGAACCATCACCGCTGCTGGGTGCTGGGAATGCCTCAACCAACCAGTTTACCAGAGTAGCTTGTTTGTTAGCCAATATTAGGTCAAGGTTCTCCTGTAGCATGATGTTTTGGAATTTGCCTTTATAGCGTGGATCCAGGATGCTGGCCAACCAGTAGTCATCATCGTTCATCATTTTAGCAATGCGGGGGGTCCCTTTTTAGGATCTGCAAGGCATAATCTGACATGTGGGCCAATGTTCCCGGTGTCAATGATGCACTGCGAGTGCTGGGTGGAGGTGCACTTTCTGGCAAATCCACATCCCTCCAGTCACGCACAAACCCTGTACCAGACCTTGCAAAGCCAACTGTCGTGATCCCAGTGCAGGTTTTTGAGCTGCACACCAGGGGTATGACTCATTGCCTGTGACCTGACTACTCTCTACTCGCCCCTCTGGTACCTTGCAGCTATCTCTGTGTGTGACTCATTGGCTACGTCCTGACTATTCTCACTGTCTATGCCCCTTGGTAACTTTGTCTCGCAGTTACTCTGCTAGGAATTGTCTTGCAGCTCCTAGCTCTGTGGAGTTTAGGCCATGCCTCTAGCAGTCACCTGCTTCAGGTCCTGCGGGTGTGAAGTACACATCTACTCGGTTGCTGCCCGCTCCACAGGTAGCTTTGAGCACTGTTCGCTTTACTCAGGACACGCGCACTGGCTCAGTGAACAAGTTCAGTGCGGTGTCTCTGACAGCAACATTTTCTCTTGCCCCACGAGAAGCATCCTCCTCCCCTAAATAATCATCCCCATCATCATCCTCCTCCTCTTCCTCCACCTCGTCCACGACAGTTCCCTGACCAGACAATGGCTGACTGTCATCAAGGCTTCCCTCCTCCTCTTCCTCCTTATCAACCTCGGCTGCAGATGCCTGCTCCTTAATGTGCGTCAAAGTTTGCATGAGCAGACGCATAAGTGGGATGCTCATGCTTATGATGGCATCATCTGTGCTTACCAGCCGTGTGCATTCCTCAAAACATTGAAGGACTTTACAGAGGTCTTTCAGCTTCGACCACTGCACACCTGTCAACTCCTTGTCTGCCCTCAAAGTGCCTTCCAATGTATCCTCCCACAAATGCATTACGGTCTGCCTTTGTTTGCACAGCCGCTCAACCATGTGCAGGGTGGAGTTCCACCTTGTTGCAACGTCGATAATTAGGCCGTGGTTGGGAAGGTGGAGCAATCGCTGCAGCTTCTGCATACGACTGGAGTGTACCGGCGACCGGCGGATGTGCGAGCACAGTCTTCGAACCTTAAGGAGCAGGCCTGTCAAATCCAGATAATTAGTGAGGAACCACTGCACCACCAGGTTCAAGGTGTGAGCCAAGCAAGGTATGTGTCTGAGTTTTGAAAGGGCTATGGCTGCCACAAAATTCCAGCTGTTATCACTAGAGTTGAGCGAAACGGGTTGAAAAATTTCAAAAGTCGCCGACTTTTGGCAAAGTCGGGTTTCATGAAACGAAACCCAACCCTAGGATGAGGTCGGCCACGAGGTCGGCGACTTACGCGCCAAAGTCGCGTTTCAAAAGTTTGTTTTGCTCTCTTTTTCAGCCAATCAGGATCCACGGACACTGTGGGCAACGTGATGACATAGGCAGGGGTCACCACCATCTTTCAGAAGGGCATGCAAGTGATTGGCTTGCTTTGGTGGGCATCACAGGGGTTATAAAAGGGCGTGCACGCCGACCGCCATCTTACTTCTGCCGATCTTAGCATAAGGAGAGGTTGCTGCTGCTGATTCTGTAGGGAGAGCGTTAGGCAGGGAAGAAGAAAAAAAAACTGTTTCTGCTGCTAGCGATTTTGCCTGTACATCACACCAGTCACTGTGTGTGCAGTGCAAGGGGAGGCTATATTGTGGTGGATCAGCGGTGTTGGTTGTTAGGCTGCCTTCTAAGGCTTCCTGACAGCTGCATTGCTGTTTACCCACTGCTCTGCAAACTGCTTTTTTAAAAGCAATCCCAATTTTTTTTTTTGTCCTGCTGAGGTACTGAGCGTGCATTTTTTCACACCATACAGCGGTGTACGCTCCTCACACAGTACCGTGTAACGGCTGTTATCACAGCCACAGTGAAGCTATCTGTGTGTCACTCTGTGAGAATAAGTTGAGGACCTGTTCCGTTCTTACAGACCTGCACCTACTAGTTTTGTCTAGCTTTCAAACAGTTAAATATATTTGCTGTTTGATCACATTCAAAACTATAGAGAGACAGCGTGTGTCAGTCCGTATACTTAAAAAACACGGAGCTTGACAATTTTACGTAAACCGGACAGCCGTGAACGTGCACGCTCCTCTCAGTACCGTGTATCGGCTGTTATCACGGCCACAGTGAAGCTATCTGTGTATCACTCTGTGAGAATAAGTTGAGGACATGTTCCGTTCTTACAGACCTGCACCTACTAGTGTTGTCTAGCTTTCAAACAGTTAAATATATTTGCTGTTTGATCACATTCAAAACTATAGAGAGACAGTGTGTGTCAGTCCGTATACTTAAAAAACACGGAGCTTGACAATTTTACGTACACCGGACAGCCGTGTACGTGCACGCTCCTCTCAGTACCGTGTAACGGCTGTTATCACGGCCACAGTGAAGCTATCTGTGTGTCACTGTGGAAGGATAAGTGGAGGACTTGTTCCGTTCTTACAGACCTACACTCTAGGGAGATTCCTATTCTGCCCAATTCTACATACACCTTGTAGTTTGTGATACACTAGCCAATTTCTGCCTGTGACATAGCGCTCTGATATTCAGTGGGCCTCACACAATCCAAAAGTGTCCAGTGTCCACAAGTGTGTGCAGAAATTCAAAATCTCTGTGATCCTGTAGTCACTTTTTTCACACCTGTGCCATCGAGCCTGTGACATAGCGCTCTGATATTCAGTGGGCCTCACACAATCCAAAAGTGTCCAGTGTCCACTAGTGTGTGCAGAAATTCAAAATCTCCCTTATCCTGTAGTCACTTTTTTCACGCCTGTGACATAGCGCTCTGATATTCAGTGGGCCTCACACAATCCATAAGTGTTCAGTGTCCACAAGTGTGTGCAGAAATTCAAAATCTCTGTGATCCTGTAGTCACTTTTTTCACACCTGTGCCATCGAGCCTGTGACATAGCGCTCTGATATTCAGTGGGCCTCACACAATCCAAAAGTGTCCAGTGTCCACTAGTGTGTGCAGAAATTCAAAATCTCCCTTATCCTGTAGTCACTTTTTTCACACCTGTGCCATCAAGCCTGTGACATAGCGCTCTGATATTCAGTGGGCCTCACACAATCCAAAAGTGTCCAGTGTCCACTAGTGTGTGCAGAAATTCAAAATCTCTGTGATCCTGTAGTCACTTTTTTCACACCTGTGCCATCGAGCCTGTGACATAGCGCTCAGATATTCAGTGGGCCTCACACAATCCAAAAGTGTCCAGTGTCCACTAGTGTGTGCAGAAATTCAAAATCTCCCTTATCCTGTAGTCACTTTTTTCACACCTGTGCCATCGAGCCTGTGACATAGCGCTCTGATATTCAGTGGGCCTCACACAATCCAAAAGTGTCCAGTGTCCACTAGTGTGTGCAGAAATTCAAAATCTCCCTTATCCTGTAGTCACTTTTTTCACACCTGTGCCATCGAGCCTGTGACATAGCGCTCTGATATTCAGTGGGCCTCACACAATCCATAAGTGTCCAGTGTCCACAAGTGTGTGCAGAAATTCAAAATCTCACCTGTCCTATAGACACCTTGTACCTTGTTTTACATTACTATATAGTTTGTTGGATTTTGTCTACATTTCTACCAAAAATGAGGAAGGCTGGTGGAAGAGGCCGTGGAATTGGGCGGGGGATGGCAGCTGGTAATGATGGTGTTGGTGGTGGATCTGATGGTAGTGGCAAGAGCAAAATAGGACCGAATGCAGGAGGTGTTGAGCCTGCGTCATCGTCTGGCTCCATAAGGCTTCGAAGGCTTAGTTTTCTAGGAGTTGGCAAACCACTTTTAAAGCCAGAGCATAAGCAAAAAGTTTTGTCTTACATTGCTGACTCAGCCTCCAGCTCTATCGCCTCCTCTTCTGAAGTTGTAAAAAGTAAAAGAACTGAGTCGTCATTGGAGGCTCATGTTCATGAACCACACCTTTCCTTGTGTCCTTCACCCCAACCAAGATTGAAGGATGACGCAGGCCATACTACTGATTACTCCATGGAGCTGTTTTCACATACCATGCCTGGATTATCAAGTGAAATGGTGAATTACCCAGGCCAAGATGAATCTGACATGGAGTGCACTGATGCACAGCCGCTGATAGATGATTCTGCAGGTACATTCACTCAGAGCACTAGATTGTCCTCGCAGTGTACAGAGCCAGATTCTGACCCTGATGAGACTCAGGTGCCCCTTCCCGCACACTATACCACCATACACGGTGACACAGAGGAAGGTGCACATGACATTGAAGAGGAGGTGATGGATGACCCAGTTGTTGACCCAGATTGGCATCCATTGGGGGAAGAGGGTGCTGCTTCCAATAGCTCAGATGAGGAGCATCCACAGCAGACATCGACATCGCAACAGCTGTTATCTGGCAGGCCCGGAGCACTCCAAAGACAGGTTCCAAAAATCAAAAGAGTTGCTGGACAGCTTGTCCAGAGGGTCAAAAGATCACAGCGTGCTAGGCCGCAAAATGTCTGCCAAAGTAGGAAGAGTGCAGTGTGGCACTTTTTTGAACAAAATCCTCATGATCAGGCCAAGGTTATCTGTAAGAAGTGCGCAAAGACCTTTAGCCGAGGGAAAAATCTGAAAAATTTGAATACCAGTTGCATGCTTAGACATTTAACCAGCATGCACTTGCAAGCGTTGGCACAACACCAAACCTCAAGTACCATATGTGCAACTGATCACAAAGAAGGTAGTCAGCAACGCTACATTGTTTCCCCCACTGTAAGCCCACCGGTTAGCACAGCAGCAAATGTTGAGGTGTCGTTGCAAGGCCACAGCAGTCAGGGAATCCCACTGTTATATCAACGAAATACTGAATCTAGGCCATCAGAAAGAACACCAACTCCATCACCATCATCAACCCTCTCTCAGTCCGCCCTGTCCACTGCTACTTCCACCATATGCAGCTCTCAAGTCCAGCTCACCCTCCCAGACACTATGAGTAGGTCAAGAAAGTACTCAGTCTCTCATCAGCGTACACTGAGTTTGAATGCCCACATTGCCAAACTAATCTCGTTTGAGATGATGCCCTATCGGTTGGTGGAAAGCGCAGCTTTCCGCGAACTCATGGCCTATGCAGTACCACGCTATGACCTACCCAGTCGCCACTTCTTCTCTCGCAAAGCCATCCCAGCCCTCCACCATCATGTAAAAGACCGCATTGTCCATGCACTCAAGCAGTCAGTGAGTGGAAAGGTGCACCTCACAACTGATGCATGGTCCAGTCGGCATGGCCAGGGCCGTTACGTGTCCATCACTGCGCACTGGATTAATGTGGTGGAAGCAGGGTCCACAGGGGACAGCGGTGGTGGGACAGTGCTGCCTAGCCCACGGTATAGGAAACAGTTGGCTGTAGGCGTTCGACCCTCCTCCTCCTCCAGAAGCGAAAGCTCGTCCACAGAGCGCAGTCGTACTAGCACTCCATCTGCAGCTGCCACTGTTGCACATGAGGTGTCCCCCTATCGAGCAGCTAGTGGAAAGCATCTGCAGGCTGTGTTGCAGATGATGTGTTTGGGCGACAGACACACCGCCGAGGTGCTGGCCGAGTACTTGAAGCGACAAACTGAGTCATGGCTGGGCAGTGTACATCTTGAGGCAGGCAAGGTAGTTAGTGATAACGGCAGTAATTTTGTGGCAGCCATAGCCCTTTCAAAACTCAGCCACATACCTTGCTTGGCTCACACCTTGAACCTGGTGGTGCAGTGCTTCCTCAAAAATTATCCGGAGTTAACAGCCCTGCTCCAGAAGGTGCGAAGACTGTGCGCGCACATCCGCCGGTCGCCTGTACACTCCGTTCGTATGCAGAAGCTGCAGCGATTGCTCCACCTTCCCAACCACCTCCTCATTATCGACATTGCAACAAGGTGGAACTCCACCCTGCACATGGTGGAGCGGCTGTGCGAGCAGAGTCAGGCCATAATGCATTTGTGGGAGGATACACGGCCAGGCACTTTGAGAGCAGACATGGAGTTGACAGGTGTGCAGTGGTCGAAGCTGAAAGACCTCTGTAAAGTCCTTCAGTGTTTTGAGGCATGCAAACGGCTGGTAAGCGCAGACGACGCCATCCTAAGCATGAGCATCCCACTTATGCGTCTGCTCATGCTAACTTTGACGCACCTTAAGGAGCAGGCGTCTGCAGCCAATGTTGATGAGGAGGAAGAGGAGGAGGGAATCCTTGTTGACATTCAGCCATTGTCTGCTCAAGGACCTCTCCTGGACGAGGTGGAGGAAGAAGAGGAGGAGGAGGATGATGATGGGGGTGATTACTTAGGGGAGGAGGATGCATCTCGTGGGGCAAGTGAAAATGTTGGCGTGGCAAGGTCTGGTACAGGGTTTGTGCGTGACTGGAGGGATGTGGATTTGCCAGAAAGTGCTCCTCCAACCAGCACTCGCAGTGTATCATTGACACCGGGAACATTGGCCCATATGTCAGATTATGCCTTGCAGATCCTAAAAAAGGACCCCCGCATTGCCAAAATGATGAACGATGACGACTACTGGTTGGCCAGCATCCTGGATCCACGGTATAAAGGCAAATTACAAAACATCATGCCACAGGAGAACCTTGACCTAATATTGGCTAATAAACAAGCAACTCTGGTAAATCGGTTGCTTGAGGCATTCCCAGCACACAGCAGCGGTGATGGTTCTCACACGAGCCGTACGGGCCGGGGGCAGCTTGGCAGAGGTGTTCATGGTGCACACAGCAGAAGTGGCGTTGGAGACAGGGGTTTCATGACAATGTTGTGGACTGATTTTTTAAGTACCGCTCACACAACTGGTAATACTGCATCGATGGAAAGTGACAGGAGACAGCAGTTGTCAACTATGGTTACAAACTACTTTTCCTCCCATATCGATGTTCTCCCACACAGGTCATTCCCCTTTGACTATTGGGCCGCTAAACTGGACACCTGGCCTGAATTGGCACAATATGCCTTACAGGAGCTCGCTTGCCCAGCTGCAAGTGTGTTATCGGAAAGAGTCTTCAGTGCAGCTGGATCAATCCTGACAGAAAAAAGGACCCGTCTGTCATCTCAAAATGTGGATGATCTAACCTTCATTAAAATTAACCATGCATGGGTTTCCAAGGATTTTGTCCCACCTTCCCCTGATGACACATAGGGTGACAGAAAAATGGCTTGCTTTGGTCCACCTCTTCCTGGGACTTGACCTATTTCGCCTTTTGCATCAGCTGAATGTCCAACATCAACATATGCCACTTTCTAAAACTCCCTAACTGTGCTGCCTCCCCCCCCATGGCCGGGGTCACCACCTAGCGCACGACACTGTGCGAGTGCCGTTGCCCTGGACAGGTGGGTAGGCCGACTCTTGGGCGTGGGCACTGGCACAGGGTCCCTCATAGTGCAATCAAATGTCTCTGATGGTGGTGGTGCACATCCGCTGTCAGATACACCGCCGTAGTATGAGGGGCCCAGTGCCAGTACCGACGCCCATGAGTGGGCCCCCCTTGCTTGGGCAGGGCCCCAGCATTTGCAATCTTTACCTCTCCCTGCTCCTCCGCTGTGTAGTCTGGGCCGTCAAATCCATACTGTGCCTGACACCGTCTGAGCCTGCCTCCTGATGTATAGACATATATTTAGAATGTGTACGCTATCCATACATGTTATCTGGGGATACGGTACCCTTTCTCACCTTTGTGCAATCACGTGCAATCCATACTGGGCCTAACACCGTCTGAGCCTGCCTCCTGATGTATAGACATATATTTTGAATGTGTACGCTATTCATACATGTTATACGGGGATACGGTACCCTTTCTCACCTTTGTGCAATCACGTACAATCCATACTGGGCCTAACACCGTCTGAGCCTGCCTCCTGATGTATAGACATATATTTTGAATGTGTACGCTATCCATACATGTTATCCGAGGATACGGTACCCTTTCTCACCTTTGTGCAATCACGTGCAAGCCATACTGGGCCTAACACCGTCTGAGCCTGCCTCCTGATGTATAGACATATATTTTGAATGTGTACGCTATCCATACATGTTATCCGGGGATACGGTACCCTTTCTCACCTTTGTGCAATCACGTGCAAGCCATACTGGGCCTAACACCATCTGAGCCTGCCTCCTGATGTATTGACATATATTTTGAATGTGTACGCTATCCATACATGTTATCCGGGGATACGGTACCCTTTCTCACCTTTGTGCAATCACGTGTAATCCATACTGGGCGTGAGAACGGCTGGCGAGCTGTTAAGCAAGCTACAGCACCTGTGGTTTGCACACGTAAGTTTTTCATTTTTTCAGGAATGACGGTTAGGCCTAATTCCGGAACTGCGGTTGACCTGCACTTACTGGGAAATCATCGTTCGCGGGTAATAATTGTAATCAGTGATCCCCATCACTAACGTTGTTCAGCGGGTTATCTGCACCTGTAAGCGACAAACGCTGGCCTTTTCAGTGTAGCGCACATGCAGCCACGGACATGTAAGGGCATGACACACCAGTTATTGGCCAATCTCATGTGCCAGAGCCTCACGTGTCCCTCTAGTAAGCCGGACTCGGACCGCGGGGCATGACGGAGTCTCGTTCGTTAACGGAATTAAGCTTGCAATGTGTGCATCTTTTCTGTAGCTGGCTTGGTTGAGGTTTCCCAGGTGGAGTCGAATTTAGCCATAGGCTCCACTCTTGGTGGTGCCCTTCTGGACATTCCTTTAAGGTTCAGCTTTGCAACCATACTGCCCACGTAAAACAAACACTTTGCCTTCATGAATGCTGTTTGGAGGGTCATGACTCGTGGGAATAACGCCGCCCAATCAGTTAACCTGCTAGAGAGATCCTTCGTTGCTCCCAAGCATGACATCACACTCCCTAGGAGGAAGGTAATGCCACTGTGGCGACCGTACTCCTGGGGGCGACACAAGTGCACTGATGCCCAGCCACTGCTCGATGAATCTGCTGGTACATTGACCCAGACCACTACATTCCCCTCGCATGCTACACGGCCTGAATCTGACCCTGATGAAACTCAGGTTACCCTTCCCATATACAGTTCCATCTTACACGGTGACAAAGAGGAAGCTGCAGATGAAAGTGCAGGTTCGGCCCACCCGCCATCAGACACACCACCGTACTATCAAGGGCCCTGTGCCAGTGCCGTCGCCAACGAGTGGGCCCCCCTGCTTGCTCAGGATCACAGCACTTGCAAGGTTGAAATACTGTGCAGTGAGATGGAAGATGGGGACGACGAGGAGTCCAGACTAGTACAGGGATTCCCTAGCGAGGAGACTTATTTGATTGTTTTCAATGTTGGGACAGCAATTTTTGGGGAGCACTATACTCTGGAGAATGATAGATGGGGCCCACCATACACTGGAACATTCCAAAGGTGGACATCAGACACTGGAGCAGCATTTACAGGGCCCATTATACACTAGAGCATTAGAAATGGGGCCCATTATGTTTGGAGCATTATTTGGGCCCATAAGACAGTGGAGCTTCATCCATGGGGACCAACATATACTGTAGCATTATGTGGAGCTCATCATATACTGTTTCAAACATTATATGGGACCAATGATTCTGTATGGAGAAATAGATAGGCCTCGTCATGAGATGTAAAAAGTGAAGTATTTTTCATTGTACTATACCGCGATTTCTCTGCCGTATCGGAGCATGATGAGTTGTGGTATGTGTTA
Source organism: Dendrobates tinctorius (assembly GCF_039654945.1). Classification (NCBI taxonomy): domain Eukaryota; kingdom Metazoa; phylum Chordata; class Amphibia; order Anura; family Dendrobatidae; genus Dendrobates; species Dendrobates tinctorius. Next base: position 22,596,920 of record NW_027361795.1, read on the forward strand.
AAGGGGCGCTCTTTCGCCCAGGGCACATGAAAACCTGGAGCCAGCCCTACCCCCCACAACATTAGCCAAATAACCCCCATTTTTCAGTGCCTAACTTGTATTATGAAGTTATTTAAGGTTGACAAGCTTAAGTAAGAAGAATTGATGCTTTTGGCATTCAAATGGGCACTGTAGGTTTTGTTTCCTGTCCTCCTCTCACTGCCGACTTTTATTCCCCATTGACTTACATTGGGTTTCGTGTTTCGGGACGACCCCGACTTTTCCCTATAATTGGCCGATCTTGCTCGACCCGACTTTTGGAAAAGTCGGGTTTCACGAAACGAAACTCGACCCTAAAAAACCAAAAGTCGCTCAACTCTAGTGCTCACCACCACCGGGGGCAAACTTAGAACAAACGACACCACAGTGCAATAATCCTAATGGCCACCGGGGGCAAAAACCAAACTTAAGCACAGCTTAAGAAAAAAAAGGTTACCTGTGCTTTTTATCTGTCATGATCCAGCATGGATCATGACAGTACCCTCCCCTTAATGAGGGGCCTCTGGACCCTCAAGACCGCTCCGCATCAGGGAACCACCTACAGCGGGGACGCCCAGAGTTCATCCCAGCAACTACCTGCATGTCAGGTTGATGAGAAACGAGCCCGCTGGTATTGGCAACGTATGATCTGGAGGCAACACACATCTCCGAAGCGCTGACCTGGGGAACGGGTTGCGTATGTGTATGTTTGGTATGAGCTTGTAACACTCCACAACACAACATTTCCACTGGATGTTTTTTGGTGGCCACCCATACATGCTCGTTCACACACAGGTCCAGACCTGAACGTTTATTGCCACTCGTTCATTTGTCACCACTTGGAGAACTCTTTCTGGGATTGACAACAGAGGCGTCCCCCTGTGTCACCACCTCACACCCCCGCACCTCACCAAGGGGTACCCCACCCTCCAACCCCTTCCACCACGAGGTCTGCGCCTCCCAGGGTTGGCCAATGGCGAGGGTTGAGACTTGCCCCTTCTCTCCTGCAGCACATCTGCTGCCCTCACCAGAGAGGAAGGGGTCCGTTGAAGAGAGACGGCAGAGACAGTAGTTCCTAGGCAGCAGCCCTCACACGAGTGCCCCCAGCTGACCACTTCCCTCGCCCGCCAATCTATTACCGGGTTGTGTCTCTTCAGCCAAGGGAGGCCTAAAACAATAGGTACTGGCATTCCCTCCAAGACGTAGCATGACAAGGACTCCTCATGATGTCCTATACGCAGATGGATATTCCCTACGACCTTGGTCAAGCTTCTCTGGCTCAGTGGAACAGAGCTTATGGCCTGGACGCTTATAGGCTGGGCTAGTGTCCTACACCTCAGACCATGAGTCTGGACAAAGCGAGCATCCACCAGACTGACTGACAGCTGCCACCAAGCTCTGCCAGAGCTACAAGGAAATCCCCTATGACTCCTTCCACACCAGGGCTAAGACAGTGCTGCAAGGAACGCTCTCCAGCTCCTTCCTCCACCAAGGATGGTTGAAATGAACACTATCACCAACACTGATTGCAACACCTGTGACTCTTTTATAGCAGAGCCAGCAATTACACCTGCATTATAAACATGTGCACTAAACTAAAGAAACTAGAGTGCAATGGCGCTCACCACCACCGGGGGCAAACTTAGAACAAACGACACCACAGTGCAATAATCCTAATGGCCACCGGGGGCAAAAACCAAACTTAAGTACAGCTTAAGAAAAAAAAGGTTACCTGCGCTATTTATCTGTCATGATCCAGCATGGATCATGACAGGTGAGCGCTTCTACGCTGGTGTCGGTCTCTGGTAGGACAATTTCTGGACAGGTGTCCCACTCCTCCACATGTCCACCACTCGCTTCTGCGTCTGTCCAGTGGGCGCTTCCTTCTGGATCGCCAGTCTCTGTGGGAAGCATATCCCATCTGCAAAGGCTCTTCACTCCATGTCCAGTAAACAAATTTCAGGGCGACTGCTGGGGTACCTCTGATGCTCCTCACCTCTCCTCTGACTTCTTCTATCCTTCACTGTGAATTACCTCGGGATATGATGCTGGGCTTCAAGACAGCAGCAAGGGTTTTCTTCAGGCTTTCAACTTCTTCAGATATTTTTTGCATTCCTTGCCGTAATTCACGGGACCACTTCTGCTCTTCCTCGTGGGGTGGGTACTCCGCAACACCGGCCATCCCACCATCCCTGTCAAGGCTGCAACCCCATGCTCCTGCTCGCGTATACGCGCTTTGCTCCCCACTTCAGTAAACGTCATATGCAGGTTTGTCCACAAGTGCTCCCGCAAAGCCTGCTTTAACTGCATGTCTTGCAAGCCTGTCACCAACTGGTCTCGCAGCACTGGGTTAAGGGGTCCTACGCCTGCGCCGTCTTTCTTAGTAAAGGCAGTGTGGATTTCCTGTTGAACATTCATATACTGCGTCACAGTCTCCCTCTCTTTGAATATGCCTGAATAAACGCATGCGTAACTCCTCTATGTCCGTGGGGTCTCCATGCGTCTCTTCAAGTATTTGCAGTACTTTGTCAAAGTTGTCTCATGCCTGGGGGGGGTCGCAGCATGACAGAATTCCTCACCTCTCCATCTAGAGCCTCTAAGACAGAGGTCATGAGGTACTTCCTCTTCATTCCCCTAACCCACTCAGTCCTGCTCCACAATATGGTGCTACTTCCAGTAAACTTTGGGAGATTGCTCCATATTGCCCCCCGCAGTATTCTGGCCCTTGGAGCACCCCCAACCACTTGAAACTGCCTCCTTGGAATCCAGAGACTGCATTCTGCTGAACTACGCCAAGTGTAGAAATTGCAGAAACGTGGGATGCAGTGACGGACGGAAGGCAGAGTAAAGGTAAACAGGTTTATTTACAGGTAAATACTCCACGCAGAGTAAACAGTGTAAATGGCAAAGTGAAGTGCAACAGTTCAAATAACGGCAATTTGGTAGTAAATGTATCAGGAAGTCCTAACACTGCAGCTACTGCTGCGAACTTAACCCCTTTCTGCCATATGATGTACTATCCCATCCATGTGACCTGTTACTTAATTCCCAAGGATGGGATAGTGCATCATATGCGATCAGCGGCACTCACGGAGGGAGCGCCGCTGATCACGGCCGAGTGTCAGCTGACACCAGGCACTATGTGCGCACATTAACCCCTGGCACACTGCGATCAAACATGATCACAGTGTACCGGGAGCATAGGGAAGAATCATGCAGGGTGGGGGCTCCCTGCGTGCTTCCCTAAGACCCTCAGATCAGTGTGATGTGCTCACGCTGCTCCGAGGGTCTCCTCCCTGCCGGTTCCCAGATCCAATATGGCCACGGGGGCCTTCAGGGTCCTGCAGGGAGGCAGCTTCCTCATTGCCTGCTGAGAGCAGGCATTGAGAAAGTCTGTGCAGTGCCAGTCAGATCGCAGTCAGATCGCATCAGGGGCTCTCCAAACGTGACATGACACCCGCAGATCATTCCATCAAAGTCTGCATTCCAAGATGTCTCTTCTTGTCTTCCGAGCCCCGACGTTGCCCATACAATAGTGCTCACAACACATCTAGATAAGTTCCTTGTGGGGTGTAGTTTCCAAAATAGGGTTACTTGTGGGGGATTTCCACTGTTCAGGCACATCAGGGGCTCTCCAAATTGGAAATAGGGCCCAATCTCAATTCCAGCCAATATTGCACTGAAAAAGTCAAACAGTTCTTTAACCCAACGTATGGGGTATCAGCATACTCAGGATAAATTGCACAATAACTTTTGAGGTCCTGTTTCCCTTGGGAAAATAAAAACTGGGGGTGTAAAGATCATTTTTGTGGAAAAAATATGAATTTTTAATTTTATGACTGTATGTTATAAACTTATGTGAAGCCCTTGGGGGTTCAAAGTTCTAACTACACATCTAGAAAAGTTCCATAGGGGTCTAGTTTCCAAAATAGTGTCATTTGTGGGGGACTTCCACTGTTTAGGCACATCAGGGGCTCTCCAAGTGTGATATGGCGTGAAGCCAATTCTGTGTTGAAAAAGTCAAATGGCGCTCATTCCTTTCTGAGCTCTGCTATGTGCCCAAACAGTGGTTTACCCCACATATTGGGTATCAGCGTACTCAGGACAAATTGCACAATAACTTTTGGAGCCCTGTTTCCCTTGTGAAAATGAAAATTGGGGGTGAAAAGATAATTGTACGGCTGTACGTTATAACCTTCTGTGAAGCCCTTGGGAGTTCTAGATCTAGATAAGTTCCTTGGGGGGTATAGTTCCAAAATGGGGTCACTTGTGGGGAATTTCCACTGTTTAGGCACATCAGGGGCTCTCCAAATGCGACAGGGTGTCCTGTTGTGAGTTCATTCTCTGGTCCACCAGTAGTGAGTTCTCTTTCCAGGCTCCCTCTGGTGGTAACAGGAGGTAGTGAGACTGATTTAATCAGTAGAGATCTACCACCTGATAATGAGGATGACGATTGGACCTCAGGAATCATAGACTGGATTTAAGACAGCCGACGCCCTAGTCTGTGCTGGTGATTGTTTCTGCTTTCCAGATCTTGGTTTTCAGCTCTGTTCCAGCCTTTTCAAGCTAATTGTTTTTGCTAATGTTCACACTTGGTTTTGTTGGTCTATTCAGTTTTTTCGTGTGTTCAGCCAGCCCTGGCTGGGGCTGTGCTGAATTTCTACTCTTATTTATCTGTATTAGCCAATTTGCTTTTTAGTCCCTTATTAGATTGGCCTCTTTTTGCTCTGTCTCAGAATATTTCAGAGTGCTGATATAGTGGGAGAAGTCTAGTGACTTCAGGGTTAATTTTGTTATCTGAAGTGTTGGACATTATTTTTGTAGGGTTTTTGGCAGATTGCAGACAGTGTCTTTCCATTCCTATCCTTTATAGTTAGTTTGGGCCCCATCGTTTGCTCAGCCTATTTTCCTGCCTGAGTTTGTGTTTTCATCTTGTTTCACCATCAATACATGTGTGGGGGCTGTCTATTCCTTTGGGGACTGCTCTGGGGCAGTTGGTTTTCCCCTTTTCTTGCTTTAGGCTTATTTAGCTCTCCGGCGGTGACGAGGCTTCTAGATCATCGTAGGAGTGCTCCACTGCTACTGCTAGTTGTGTGGTTAGGATCAGGGATCTGCAGTCTGCATGGTTACCAACCTCTCTGGTTTTCTGGGACTTAGGCTAGTTTCACACTTGCTTTTTTTTGCAGCGCGTTTTTCCCGCAAAAAAAACGCATTAAAAAAACGCATACAAATGCATACAAACGCTGCGTTTTTTTCCAGCATTTTAATGCGCATGCAGGAAAAAAACGCAGCGTTTTTGCGCGTTTGTATGCGTTTTTTGTGCGTTTGCGTTTTTTTACAGATTTTGGAAAACCCCCACAAAAAAGAAAAAACAACCATTCAACAACACACAAGACCAATGGGACTTCATTGTGGGTGTGGTATGTTAATATATATAGACCCTGTCTACAGTATTCTTCACATTTGCTTGATTCTTCTCGTGACCATGGATCTGCGCTGGAAGAGTTTTCACTTCAACTTGGATTTGGACATCGCGATGGCTCAGGCGTATGCAGTTGCTTGCCATGAACAAAGGAAGAGAGAGAGGCAGCGAAGACGGCGGCGTATGTGGATACATCCGATTGTTGAACTCCGGGAGAGCCGTGGGGCATACCACACCCTCTACAGCGAGCTACGTGCAAACCCGGAGAAATTTACTGATTATATCCGGATGTCCCACGAAAGTTTCATGGATTTGCTTGCTCGTGTCCAACAATCCATCCGGAGACAGGACACACAGCTCCGTCGTGCGATTCCTCCTGAGGAACGGCTACTGGTGACATTACGGTATGTTTTAAAAACAAAGGGGTGTGGTCTGATGTTTTTTTTTGTAAATTTAGTATTCAAAACCTTGGGTAATTAGTTTTCGTGAATGTACTAATCTTTTTTTTTATAGTTTTTAAAAATAATATACATAAATATTAATTTTACTTCTTTGTCTGTTCACAGATTCCTGGCGACTGGAGAAACCCTATCCTCACTACACTTCCAGTACCGTATTGGAATCTCTACCTTGTCTGGAATTGTTGCTGACACCTGCCGGGCTCTCTGGAATGTTCTTTGCCCAGAATTTATGCCCCTGCCCACCGCTGAAAAGTGGATGGAAATTGCTGACAAATTCTGGACAGTATGCAATTTTCCCAACTGTTTGGGAGCTGTTGATGGGAAACACATACGGATCATCAAACCCCAAAGAACGGGATCTGAGTACTATAATTACAAAAAGTACTTTTCAATAGTACTCATTGCAATTGCGGATGCCGGATGTATGTTTGTAGCAGTGGACATTGGAGCATTTGGCCGTGGTAATGACTCGCAGGCTTTTAAAAACTCAGACATGGGCCGGAGGTTGTATGGCAACCAATTTAATTTCCCTATGCCACGGCCTCTTCCTCACACCGAAGCTCCGCCACTGCCCTTTGTAATGGTTGGCGATGAGGCTTTTCAAATGTGCGGAAACTTACTGAAACCCTACTCCAGCCGGGACTTGGACCACACCAAAAAAATTTTTAATTACAGGCTGACCAGGGCCAGAAGAACTGTCGAGTGTGCTTTTGGGATTCTTGTTTCCAGATGGCGAATTCTGGGCACGGCCATTAATCTTAAACTTGAAACAGTCGATGAGGTGGTGAAGGCCTGTGTGGTTCTACATAACTTTGTGATGGCTAAAGAGCACCCGACCTTTGAACTGGACGATGATGCTCCTAACCCATTGCCTGAATTCACTCAGCACACTCTCAGGTCATCCGTTGAAGTTGGCCAAATGAGGGACAAATTTGCGGCCTACTTTATTTCTGATGTAGGACGGGTGCACTGGCAAGATGAAATGGTGTAATGTTGTTGTTTATGGTAATAAAAATCCTTATTTGATACCATTACTGAGTGCACTATATTTTTTAAACTCCAATTAATTAAAAAACTTCCCATGTATAACTGAATTTTGTTATGTTCACACACCTGGGCAGGTAAATACACATACGAGTTAAAATGCAGCATTGCTAGTCTGCGTGAAATATATTGGAATGAGCAAAGCTGCAGGCCATGAATCAGGAAACCATTTTTTTTCAAGAGAAAATTGTGCAACTAGTTTAAAACAAAGTATGTGATTTTCTCAAAACACAACCCTCAAAACCCAACCCCAATGAAAGTCCATGGGGAATACAAGTCAGCATTGAGTGGATGAATGTAATCTGCTCATGTAATCTGCTCCATTACAAGTTATTACACTAGGCCTTGGAATGACTATACTAGGCCGTGGTATTTCAAATATGAGTATAGTAGGCCTTGGGGCTAGTAGTATAGTAATATGTGAAATACCACGTCCTAGTATAGTCATAACAAGGCCTACTCGATTTTGGCCAACTAGTATCTTGTTTCACAAAAAACAAACGGGTGACAAACGGGTGAAACTTGACAAGTTTCAACAGTTTGAAAATAGATTCTAGTTGTTAAAACTAGAGTTATTACACTAGGCCTTGGAATGACTATACTAGGCCGTGGTATTTCAAATATGAGTACAGTAGGCCTTGGGGCTAGTAGTATAGTAATATGTGAAATACCACGGCCTAGTATAGTCATACCAAGGCCTACTGTAATAACTCGATTTTTAACAACTAGCATCTTGTTTCACAAAAAACAAAGTGGTGAAACTAGAAAGAAACTTATTTTTTAGACAAGTTTCAACAATTTGTTTTTCATGAAACCAGATTCTATTTGGTAAAACTAGAGTTATTACACTAGGCCTTGGAATGACTATACTAGGCCGTGGTATTTCAAATATGAGTACAGTAGGCCTTGGGGCTAGTAGTATAGTAATATGTGAAATACCACGGCCTAGTATAGTCATACCAAGGCCTACTGTAATAACTCGATTTTTAACAACTAGCATCTTGTTTCACAAAAAACAAAGTGGTGAAACTAGAAAGAAACTTATTTTTTAGACAAGTTTCAACAATTTGTTTTTCATGAAACCAGATTCTATTTGGTAAAACTAGAGTTATTACACTAGGCCTTGTAATGACTATACTAGGCCGTGGTATTTCAAATATGAGTATAGTAGGCCTTGGGGCTAGTAGTATAGTAATATGTGAAATACCACGGCCTAGTATAGTCATACCAAGGCCTACTGTAATAACTCGATTTTTAACAACTAGCATCTTGTTTCACAAAAAACAAACTGGTGAAACTAGAAAGAAACTTATTTTTTAGACAAGTTTCAACAGTTTGTTTTTCATGAAACCAGATTCTATTTGGTAAAACTAGAGTTATTACACTAGGCCTTGGAATGACTATACTAGTCCATGTTATTTCACATATGACTATACTAGCCCTTGGGTTGTTTTTTAACATGTATTTACCCATCAGTGTGTGTGAGCGGCGCAAACAACATTAATGAAACTTATTAATGGTGAACCACAAATGTAAATTTATTTTTTATCACAAAAAAAAAACTAAAAATTATTTTTTACGGCGTTTGGGGGCAGATGGTTTCAATTTGGGGGTGTGCAGGGAATATGCAACACTTGCAGTTGAAGACGGTGTTTGAGGGGAAGGGGCAACAAAACTTGTGGGGGAAGGTAGTCCAGTTAAGGGAATTAAACTTGGAACACTTGTAGGAGAGGAAATCTGTTCAGTTACATTAGTTGTAATGGCATGTCGCCGTAGGCTTGTGTGCCTGGACCGACTTTGGCCCAATGCCCGCCTTGATTGATTACGCCTTGAAGTAGGGGCAAATATGGAATGTAGGTCCCCCGTCTGCTGGTATGGCTGCTGCTGCTGAGGTGGCGGCTGCTGCTGCAGAGGTGGCGGCTGCTGCTGCAGAGGTGGCGGCTGCTGCTGAGGTGGCTGCTGCTGCTGAGGTGGCTGCTGCTGCTGAGGTGGTTGCGGCTGCTGCTGAGGTGGCGGCTGCTGCTGAGGTGGCTGCTGCTGCTGAGGTGGCTGCTGCTGCTGAGGTGGCTGCTGCTGCTCTTCGTTGTCAGTGCTCGTCCTTGCAGGAGGACTGGTGGCGGCAGTGATGGCCCAGGTTTGCAGAGTGGTGGTGGCAGGGCTACTACATGTTGTTGTAGCGGCAGGGCTGTTCCATGTTTGCCTAGTGGTGGCTGAGCTCCACGCATGCATGGGATTGGCGGTGGTGCTCCAGACAGGAGCAGCGCTTGCCATGGTGGTGTCGGTGAAGTGACCAGCTGCACTCAGACTTGTGGTGGTGTAACGGTGGGTGTCCTGGCTTTGAATAGAGGTGTCCGTGCAGTGGTATGCAGCACAAGTCGGTAGTGAGGTGAAGCGAGTCAATGGTGGCACAGGTGGAAAGGACACCACTGACTGCTGACCGTACCGATTATGCTGCATAGCCTGCAAGAAAGCATTGTTGCAGGCCTGCAGCACATTCAGCTGTTGATCAGGACTAAGGTGTTCCGCCATGCCCTTTTCAATCTTACTAAAAAAATGGTGTGCTGGTCTGTTGAGGTCGGCCTCCAGACGGTCAAGGCGCTGTTCTACAGAATTGAAGCGGTGTTCAAAGTGGTTAAAACCACGTTCCATGAGTGCAAAACCGCTTTCAACTCTGTCGGACAGTGACTTGAGGCTGGAATTAAATGTCTCGCTCAAATGCATAAACTCGGGCAAGACATTCCTGTCCAAGGCCCTCTGCCGCTGGCGGGTAGTGCCCGCATAACCAGTGGCAGAGACCTGGGACAGGGGAACACCTGATGGCCCAGCTTCCTGGTCACCAGCTGTGTGTGTGGTTGACCTGCAAGGTGCTTCCTGGCTGTCGGATGGCTGGGACGGGTCAGAGGACGTCCGAGGAAGGACCGCTCCAGGGCCAGGTTGCAGGGTGCTGCTCCAGGTGCTGTGGAAGAAAGGAAAATCATTACTACCATGCCTTTACAAGAAGCATCAGCTGTGGATTAGAAAAACACAGATTAATAAAAATAAAAACCCAAAATGTATAATACTTACGATCTTGTGGCAAGGACCGGTCTTAGGAACTGCAACGCGTGATAGTGACGGTATCTAGTTCTGGTCCTTGACGCAGATCCACTGCGAACCTGGCCCTCAGCACGAACATCACTGTTGAAGCGGTCCTTGATCGAACGCCAACGTGTTCGGACTTTGTCCACTGTTGATAAAAAAAAACAGTGCCGTCAAGGACAACAGTCACTGCGGCACAATGTAGCAATACAATACTCAAAGCAGTCACTGTAGACCCCGATGACACTGTTGGGTTTCCTGCTAGAATACGCCTAGCACGAAACCCAACAGTGCCGTCAAGGACAACAGTCACTGCGGCACAATGTAGCAATACAATACTCAAAGCAGTCACTGTAGACCCCGATGACACTGTTGGGTTTCCTGCTATAATACACCTAGCACGAAACCCAACAGTGCCGTCAAGGACAACAGTCACTGCGGCACAATCTAGCAATACAATACTCAAAGCAGTCACTGTAGACACCGATGACACTGTTGGGTTTCCTGCTAGAATACGCCTAGCACGAAACCCAACAGTGCCGTCAAGGACAACAGTCACTGCGGCACAATGTAGCAATACAATACTCAAAGCAGTCACTGTAGACCCCGATGACACTGTTGGGTTTCCTGCTAGAATACGCCTAGCACGAAACCCAACAGTGCCGTCAAGGACAACAGTCACTGCGGCACAATGTAGCAATACAATACTCAAAGCAGTCACTGTAGACCCCGATGACACTGTTGGGTTTCCTGCTAGAATACGCCTAGCACGAAACCCAACAGTGCCGTCAAGGACAACAGTCACTGCGGCACAATGTAGCAATACAATACTCAAAGCAGTCACTGTAGACCCCGATGAAACTGTTGGGTTTCCTGCTAGAATACGCCTAGCACGAAACCCAACAGTGCCGTCAAGGACAACAGTCACTGCGGCACAATGTAGCAATACAATACTCAAAGCAGTCACTGTAGACCCCGATGACACTGTTGGGTTTCCTGCTAGAATATGCCTAGCACGAAACCCAACAGTGCCGTCAAGGACAACAGTCACTGCGGCACAATGTAGCAATACAATACTCAAAGCAGTCACTGTAGACCCCGATGAAACTGTTGGGTTTCCTGCTAGAATACGCCTAGCACGAAACCCAACAGTGCCGTCAAGGACAACAGTCACTGCGGCACAATGTAGCAATACAATACTCAAAGCAGTCACTGTAGACCCCGATGACACTGTTGGGTTTCCTGCTAGAATACGCCTAGCACGAAACCCAACAGTGCCGTCAAGGACAACAGTCACTGCGGCACAATACAGAGCAGGGAAATACTCACTAAACGCCTTTTTGGAGGATGCTGTGGCGCTGTCCCAGCCATCCATCAACGCTGCGGCCACCTCATTCCATAGCCGCCGGGTCACCACATTGTCCTTGTACAGCCGGTCACGGCTGTCCCACAACGGCGAACGCTCCTGGACCAGGCTGATGAGCTGCTCATTATCCAGGTAGACGTCTTCATCCCGTTGTGGAACCTAGACAAAACACATTCATTAGAATAATCAAATTTAAATTGAATAAAAAGTTACAAAAAAAGAAACAAAAAAATGAGTAAAAATAGAAGATAAAAAATAAAGAACATTACAAATCATTTGATACTTACATTCCGTATCACCACCGGGACTTGGCTTCGCTGCTCCTGCTCTTCGCCCTCACTAGTGCCGTCCGCAGATGATGATGACGATGTCTTAAGAAAGTTGAAAAAAACGTAAGAGATTTGGAGAAGCAGCAGATATACTTACCAGATGCACGAAAATAATCACCTCACGGTCTGCTTGCGCCAATTCCTGCCGCGATGGGGAATACTCGGATTCTGAAGACATACTGCATGTAAAAATAATAAAAATCATTAGTACATACATAATTTAAAAGGACAGGCATATAATGTAATATACTCACATTCTTCGCTGATATAATGGGTTCTTGGTTGACTGTCTGCTCTTCAATCTGTCAGTGTAGTAGTGGCAGAGTTTTGACAGGCACCTCCTTTATATAGACTTTTTTTTTTACTTTAGAAGATTCTAACTAGGATAAAAAGTGGACACCACCCAAAAAACGCAGCGCTAAAAAATCGCATACCTGCGCATGCCAGTGCGCACGTATGCGCATCCATAGGCTATAATGGCCATTTTTAGCGCAAAACGTGCGCATACGTGCGCATGCGCTTTTTTCCAGGGCCAAAATATGCAACATGCAGCGTCTGGAAATTACCAACGCACACCCCAAAAAAACGCAGCGCATGAAAATCGCATACATGCGCTTACAAGCGCGCATGTATGCGCACCCATGTTAAATATAGGGGAAAAATCGCATGCGCACGTATGCGTTTTTTTCCAGCGCTAAAAAACGCAAATGTGAAACCAGCCTTAGGCTGGTTTCACACTTGCATTTTTTTGCGCTGTATTTTAGCGCTAAAAAACGCATGCGCTTTTTTCCCTATATTTTGCATGGGATGCGCTTATGTGCGCATACACATACGTTTGTATGCGTTTTTACACGCATGCGTTTTTTTGTGGTGTGCGCTCGGGCGCACAAAATGCATCCTGTTGCATTTTTTGGGCATCCGACTTGCCTCAAAAAAACGCATGCGCGCGCAATGCATTTTTTTTACAGCAAGACACCCATTGTAAGTCTATGGGTGCGCATACGTGCACATTGGCATGCTCATGTATGCGTTTTTTTGCGCATGTGTTTTTTTGTTGACCATTGGTTAGACAATGGAAATTAGGGGTTTAGGTTAGAGTTAGGGTTAGTTAAGGGGGTTTAGGGTTAGGGTTTGGGTTAGGGTTAGTATGGTTTGGTTAAGGGTTAGGGTTTAGGGTTAGTTAGGGTTTAGGTTAGGGTTAGTAGGGTTTAGTTAAGGGTTAGGGTTAGTATGGTTTGGTTAAGGGTTAGGGTTAGTATGGTTTGGTTAAGGGTTAGGGTTAGGGTTAGTAAAGTCATGGTTTGGGTTAGTGTTAATCCTAACCCTATCTTGATTTTTTTGGTGAGGCCAACTAATGTTGGAAAAAAACGCAAACGCAGTAAAAACGCAGTAAAAATGCACTAAAAACGCATACAAACGCTGCATTTTTTTCATGCATGCGCATAAAAATGCTTGAAAAAAACGCAGAATTTGTATGCGTTTTTTCCATGCTTTTTTTTTACGGGAAAAACGCACTGCAAAAAAAAGCAAGTGTGAAAGTAGCCTTAGCTTTTTGTTGTCCTCCTCGGTGACCCATTCATAACAGTGTCCAATCTCAATTCCAGCCAATTTTGCATAGAAAAAGCCAATTGGCGCTCTGTACCTTCTGAGCTCTGCCATGCGCCGAAACAGTGGTTCCCCCCACATATCAGGTATCAGCGTACTCTAGACAAATTGCACAATAACTTTTGCAGTCTATTTTCTCCTGTTACCCTTGGTAAAATAAAAAAAAATTGGACCTGAAGTAATTTTTTTGTGAAAAAAAGTGAAATGTTCATTTTTTTCTTAAGCATTCCAAAAATTCCTGTGAAGCACCTGAAGGGTTAATAAACTTCTTGAATGTGGTTTTGAGCACCTTAAGGGGTGCAGTTCTTAGAATGGTGTACCTTTTGGGCATTTTCTGTCATATAGACCCCTCAAAGTGACTTCAAAAGTGATGTGGTCCCTTAAAAAAAATGGTGTTGCAAAAATGAGAAATCGCTGGTCAACTTTATACCCTTATGACTTCCTAACAAAAAAAAATTTAGGTTCCAAAATTGTGCTGATGTAAAGTAAACATGTGGGAAATGTTACTTATTAAGTTTTTTGTGTGACATATCTCTGGGACTTAAGGGCATTGTAGGGATTCGCTCTGGTAGGCAATAGCCGGGCGCAGTAATGAGGCAACACACAGGCATAAAGTCCAATTCTAGTGGTTTTAATGTCACTCAGTAACCAGCAGCTTAACAGAACATAAGGAAAACCAAACACATACTCCAGCTTGGAGAACCACTGGTCCCAGACTCACCCCTTGCACGGGATGGGCGTAACTAAGTGGCTGCCAGGTCCTGCGGCATCCGCCAGGTGCCATTCCCAGGGTTCTTCCGAGTCTTGCTGCTATAGTCCTGCAGCATGGGAATCCTGTAAACAAGTTTCAGACTGAGTCCACACAAGTTCCTGTAGCTTCCAGAAACACACTCACACTGTGGCAATTACCAACCTCCATTACATAGGGCCTAACCCCTCCCACCAGTGAGGTAGACATCACATGGGCTGATCACGTGACCTTGACATCATCGCAGGTCCCGTCTTTAAGGAAAAACCCGGCCAAACATATCTTCCATCCAGTAAGACACCCTTTACTGTACCACAGCATAAAAAATTCAAAGTTGGAAAATTGCGAAATTTTCAAATTTTTTGCCAAATTTCCGTTTATTTCACAAATAAACGCAAGTTATAGAAATTAAATTTTGACCTCTAACATGAAGTACAATATGTCACGAGAAAACAATGTCAGAATCACCAAGATCCATGGAAGCATTTCAGAGTTATTACCTCATAAAGGGACAGTAGTCAGAATTGTAAAAATTGGCCCAGTCATTAACGTGAGCTTACCCCCGAAAACAGAGGATGCAGCCCTTTCAGTTCTGGACCTGGCACGCAGGTACCCACGATCTCGTCAACCTCCTTACACAGCCATGAGTCTTCCTGGATTTGAGGATCCTCTGCTACTCTTCCTTGCAGATTCTCTTCAGTTCCGTCAGGTTGAATGGTGAATGTTGGTGGACAGCCATTTTCAGGTCACTCCAGAGATGCTCAATTGAGTTTAGGTCAGGGTTCTGGCTCGGCATCAAGAATGGTCACAGAGTTGCTCTGAAGCCACTCCTTTGTTATTATAGCTGTGTGCTTAGGGCCATTGGTAGGTTAACCTTCGGCCATGTCTGAGGTCCAGAGCACTCTGGAAGAGGTTTTCATCCATGATATCTCTGTACTTGGCCACATTCATGTTTACTTCAATTGCAACCAGTCATCCTATTCCTGCAGCTGAAAAACACCCTCATAGCATGATGCTGCCACCACCACGTTTCACTGTTGGGATTGCATTGGGCAGGTTATGAGCAATGCCTGGTTTTCTCCACACATACCGCTAAGAATTATTACCAAAAGGTCTATCTTTGTTTCATCAGTCCAGAGCATCAGGGCTGCAGTGATAATTGACTTTGTGGAAATTTCTCCCATCTCCCTACTGCATCTGTGGAGCTTAGCCACAGTTATCTTGGGGTTCTTCTTTACCTCTCTCACCAAGGCTTTTCTCCCACAAATGCAGCATGACGCCTGCAGAACATTCCCTCAAAGTCTGCATTCTAAATTGGCGTTCCTTCCATTCCTAGCTCTCCCATGTGCCCAAACAGTTGTAGTCCCCCACATATGGGGGTATCAGCATACCAGGACAAATTGCACAACTTTTGTGGTCCAATTTCTCCTGTTACTCTTGGCAAAATAAAAAATAGCGGGCTAAAAAATCATTTTGGAGGTAAAAAAATTATTTTTTATTTTCACGGCTCTGCATTATAAACCTCTGTGAAGCACTTGGGGGTTAAAAGTGCTCACCACACATCTAGATAAGCTCCTTCAGGGGTCTAGTTTCCAAAATGGGGTCACTTGTGGGGATTTTTCACTGTTTAGGCACATCAGGGGCTCTGCAAACGCAACATGATGCCCGCAGAACATTCCATCAAAGTCTGCATTCCAAAATAGAACTCCTTCCCTTCCGAGCTCTCCCATGTGCCCAAACAGTGGTTCTGCCCACATATGAGGTATCAGCGTACTCAGGACAAATTGCAGAACAACTTTTGTGGTCCAATTTCTCCTATTACCATTGGGAAAATAAAAAATAGTGGGCTAAAATATCATTTTTGAGGAAAAAAAATATTTTTTTATTTTCACTGCTCTGCGTTATAAACTCCTATAAAGCACTTGGGGGTTCAAAGTGCTCACCACACATCTAGATAAGTTCCTTAAGGGGTCTAGTTTCCAAAATGGGGTCACTTGTGGGTTTTTTTTACTGTTTAGTCTCTCCAAGTGCAACATGGGGTCCAATCTCAATTCCAGCCAATTCTGCATTGAAAAAGTCACACCGTGCTCCTTCCCTTCTGAGCGCTTCCATGTGCCCAAACAATGGTTTACCCCCACATATGGGGTATGGGCGTACTCAGGACAAATTGCACAACTTTAGGGGTCTAATTTCTCCTGATACCCTTGTAAAAATAAAAATTTTGGGGCGAAAAGATCATTTTTGTGGAAAAAATTTTTTCACTGTTTAGGCACATCAGGGGCTCTGCAAATGCAACATGACGCTCACAGAAAATTCCATCAGAGTCTGCATTCCAAAATAGCGTTCCTTCCCTTCTCAGCTCTCCCATGTGCCCGAACAGTGGTTCCCCCCACATATGGTGTATCAGCGTACTCAGGACAAATTGCAGAACAACTTGTGTGGTCCAATTTCTCCTATTACCCTTGGGAAAATTAAAAAAATAGCGGACAAAAAGATCATTTATGTGGAAAAAAAATTATTTTTTATTTTCTCTGCTCTACGTTATAAATTTCTGTGAAGCACTTGGGAGTTCAAAGTGCTCACCACACATCTAGATAAGTTCCTTAAGGGGTCTAGTTTCCAAAATGTGGTCACTTTTTGGGGGTTTCCACTATTTAGGCACAGCGGGGGCTCTCCAAACGCAACATGGCGTCCGATCTCAATTCAAGCCAATTCTGCTTTGAAAAAGTCAAATGGTGCTCCTTCCCATGTGAACTCTGCAGTGGGCCCAAAAAGTGGTTTACCCCCACATATGGGGTATCAGCGTATTCAGGAGAAATTGTACAACAAATTTTGTGGTTCATTTTCTCTTTTAACACTTGTGAAAATAAAAAAAAAATTGGTTCTGAAGTAAATTTGTTTACTGTAAGTGATATCTGTAATTTGTATGTAATTCCTTCTCATGTACAGCACCATGGAACCAATAGTGCTTTATAAATAAATAATAATAATACATTTTTTGCAAGAAAAAAAAGTTGAATGTTAATTTTTTCCTTCCACATTGCTTCAGTTCCTGTGAAGCACGTAAAGGGTTAATAAACTTCTTGAATCTGGTTTTGAGTACCTTGAGGGGTGCAGTTTTTATAATTGTGTCACTTTTGGGTATTTTCTGTCATATAGACCCCTCAAAATTACTTTAAATATGATGTAATCCCTAAAAAAATGGTTTTGTAAATTCTGTTGTAAAAATGAGAAATCGCTGGTCAACTTTTAACCCTTATAACTTCCTAACAAAAAAAATTGTTTCCAAAATTGTGCTGATGTAAAGCAGACATGTGCAAAATGTTTTTTATTAAGAAATTTGTGTGACATATCTCTCTAATTTAAGGGCATTAAAATTTAAAGTTTGAAAATTGCAAAATTTTCAAAATTTTCACTATATTTCTATTTTTTCATAAATAAACGCAAGTCATATCGAAGAAATTTTACCACTAACATGAAGTAAAATATGTCCCGAAAAAAAATTCTCAGAATCAGCGAGATCCGTTAAAGTGTTCCAGTGTTGCAACCTCATAAAGTGACAATGGTCAGAATTGTAAAAATTGGCCTGGTCATTAAGCTGCAAAATGGCTCTGTCACTAAGGGGTTAAATAATGCGTACCTTGTTTTATCCAGAAGTTCACATACACTGCAGTTGTCATGATAAATCAGCTGATCGCGAGAACTGCTGTGTAAGTGACTGCTGAGGACGGGATATCTTCGGTCACTAGCCAAGTTATCACGATCAGCTGATCTTGAGAACTGCAGTGCACATAACCACCGGGGTCCGAGTTATCTCAGTGATCATCTTCAAGTTCAGCTTTGTTCTGGATGTAAGGCTGAATGGTGGCATAATGCCACCGCTTAGCCAAAGGCATCCAGATGTATCACAGCTGGACTCGTCATAGGACAGTATGTATATCTTCTCAGCGGACAGGTAAGGATATTGTTGCTTTTTTATTTTAATTCTCTTCCAGGAGACAAGGGCTTCGGTCGAATAGACTATGCAATAAGTCAGATTTAATTAAGATCTATTAAAGGAGTCTTTGTCATTATTTCAAATGTCCTTATTTATTTAAGTTCTGTGTCCTTATTTACCATATAACTATAGTATTAGTAATAGATAGGTGTTGAAACACTTCAGCTATGAATGTAGCTGCAAGCTCCACTAGATAGCAATGGAGTGGAAGGAGGACAACACATCTGCAAGAGCAGACCTGCAGTGCTGCAGTGAGGCTACCACCAGGTGGCAGCAGAGTAGTCAAACAAGCCGAGTCAAAACCTAGACCATCACCAAGTACAGAGGGAAAAAGCAAGCACAGAGTCAGCAGAGCGCTAGAGGGTCAAAACCAGTCCAACGCAGAAGTATCAGAAGCAAGAGACAAAGTCAGATCAGAGCCAAAGCCGAGTCAAACACCGGTAAATCCCAAAACAAAGGGAAACACTAGGATGGGACGGGCAGAGAGGAAGGAACAAACAGGGGCAAAGTCAACACAGGGCCGCCATCAGGGCATTACTGCCCTGGCTGGCGTATGGGGCACGATCAGCAGAGGTGGCCCGCATCGGGCCCCGTCATCTCGTCAGTGGCAGGATTCTGCCAATCAAGTAACTGAACCAGCATCCAGGATACAGGTTCAGTTACTCTATTGCCGTGCAGGCCCGTACGTCAATAGTTAAAGCTGCCAGCCAAAGGCTGGTAGTTGACAACAGCGGGCACATCGCCGGCGTCTGACGTCATTGTCAGTTGTCAGCAAGTGTGCGCTTTCAGGTGAAGATCGCTCACCACTGGAGAGCGGCAAGGTAAGAGGAAAGGTGTTTTTTTTAAAATTAGTATTGAAAGTGGCAAGCCAGGCCCAGCAGGATGGAGACTGTGCAGGATGGAGATGGGGCAGGATTAAGGGCAGAATGGAGATGGGGCAGGATTGGGGGCAGGATGGAGACTGTCAGGATTGGAGACACTGGGGGCAGGATGGAGACAGGCAGGATTGGAGACACAGGGGCATGATTGGAGACACAGGGGCAGTATTGGAGACCCAGGGGCATGATTGGAGACACTGGTGGCAGAATGGAGACACTGGGGGCATGATTGGAGACATGGGGCAGGATGAAAGACACAAGGGGCAGGATTGGAGACACAGGGGGAAGGATTGGAGACACAAGGGGCAGGATTGGACACACAAGGGCAAAATGGAGACACAGGGGGCATGATTGGAGACAGGGGGTAGGATTGCAAACATGAGGGCAGTATTGGAGACACTGGGGGCATGATTGGAGACACGGGGGGCATGATTGGAGACACGGGGGGCATGATTGGAGATACAGGGCAGGATGAAAGACACAGGGGGCAGGATTGGACACACAGGGGGCAGGATAGGGACACTGGGGGCTTGATTGGAGACACTGGGGGCAGAATTGGAGGCACGGGGGCAGGATTGGAGACACTGAGGTTGGGTTCGAGACAGATGGGGCAGGGTTGGAGACAGATGGGGCACGGTGGAGACAGATGGGGCAGGATAGAGACAGATGGGGCAGGATGGAGACAGATGGTGCAGGATAATGGGGAAGGATGGCTACTGTTATGATTTGATCACCGAGGAGGATTTCGGGAAATTAGCTAGGTAACCAGTAAATCAGAAAGGTTGGCAACTTAGCGGATTGCAGACCCCTATACCTAACAACACAACTAGCATTAGTCGTGGGATGTGCCTACGATGCCCTAGATGCCTCGGCACAGCCATTGAGTTAACTAAGCCTAAAGCAAGAAAGGGGAAAGCTTAAACTGCCCCGGAGTAGAACCCCAAAGAAATAGATAGCCCCCAAACATATATTGTCAGTGAGACAAGATGAGGCACAAACGCAGGCAGAAAATAGAGTCAGCAAATGATGGGGCCCAAACTTTCTAGATAGGACAGGACAGAAAAGATACTGTCTGCAATCATGCAAAACCCCTAAAAAATCCAACACATCTGATATACAAAAACACTGAGGACATACGACCTCTGCCCCGCTAGATCAGCATTCTGGTGTGAACTGGAAGCAAAACAAAAGATACTAATATAACAGGGGATTAGCAATACAGAACAGAATGTCATAAGCTGTGACATATGAGCGGGGTCCAGCACTAATCCCAGCAGGGAATAATGCTGAACCCACACAGCAAAGCAAAAACAGAGAAAGGCAAAACTATATCAAATGCAAAAGATTCCAGCAATCAAATAACTTATCTGAATGATGCAAGACCAAGGAGGGGAATTAACAGACTTTACAATGCACAGGAAGACAAACAAATCACCAGCAACTGAAGGAAGCTTGCTCACTTAAATCCTCCCAGTCAGTAACGCCTGACTTCCAATCATCGTCTTCAGGTGATAGACTTCTGTCAATACGACCAGCTCCACTACCTGCGGCAACCACCAGAGGGAGCCCCCACTCAGAAGTTAGATCAAGAGAGTTCACAACAGTACCCCCCTTGAGGAGGGGTCACCGAACCCTCATCCATGCTACCAGGTTGATTAGGATGGGCCCTGTTGAAAAGAACAAACCAATCTCTCGGCATGAATGTCAGAAGCAGAGACCCAATAATTTTCCTCCTGGCCATGACCTTTCCACTTGACCAAATACTGGAGTCTCCATCTAGCCATACGAGAATCCAATATCTTCTCTACCTCATACTCCAGATTACCTTCCACCAATAAAGGATCAGGGGGCGCAGCCATTGGAACCACTGGCTCCACAAACCTTTTCAACAAAGATTTATGAAAAACGTGAATCTTAAATGTTCTTGGAAGAGCCAAATGGTAAGAAACAGGATTAAGGACTTCCAAAATCTTATAAGGTCCAATGAACCTTGGCTTGAATTTTGGAGACGCAACTTTCATAGGAATATTTTTTGAGGACAACCAAACCATGTCACCCTACTTTAAACTGGGGGCCAGTGGTCCTATGCTGGTTGGCAAACCATTGGGCCTTCTCCTGAGAATGAGACAACTTATCACTACTTGATCCCAAATCTGCTGTATTGTCTCTATCACAGAATCCTTGAATGGCTTGAATTTTGGAGACGTAACTTTCATAGGAATATTTTTTGAGGACAACCAAACCATGTCACCCTACTTTAAACTGGGGGCCAGCGGTCCTATGCTGGTTGTCAAACCATTGGGCCTTCTCCTGAGAATGAGACAACTTATCTACTACTTGATCCCAAATCTGCTGCATTCTCTCAATCACAGAATCCACACCTGGGCAGGTCTAAGCCTCCACCTGCCCTGAAGAAAAACGAGGATGAAACCCAAGGTTGCAGAAAAAAGGAGACATCAAAGTGGCAGAACTAGCCCTATTATTTAGAGCAAATTCGGCCAAGGGCAAAAATGAGACCCAGTCATCTTGATCAGCAGATATAAAACATTTCAAATAGGTTTCCAAAGTCTGGTTTGTTCTCTCTGTTTGCCCATTGGTTTGAGGATGAAATACAGAGGAGAAAGACAACTGAATTTCCAGTTTAGAACAAAAAGCTCTCCAAAATCTGGAAACTAACTGAACTAATAATAATGTTCTCAGGAATACCGTGCAAACAAACCACCTGTTGTAAAAACAAGGGCACCAACTCAGAAGAAGATGGCAACTTTGGGAGTGGTACGGATGGACCATCTTAGAAAATCTATCACAGATCACCCAGATAACCGTCATTCTCTGAGAAACAGGGAGATCAGAAATAAAATCCATTGAAATATGGGTCCATGGCCTCCTGGGCACCGGCAGGGGCATTAACTAACCACTCGAACAAGAACAGGGTTTGGACCGAGAACAAGTCCCACAGGACTGCACAAAATTTCTGACATCACGAGATAAAGCAGGCCATCAAAAAGACCGACTCACCAAGTTTTTGGTACCAAAAATACCAGGATGACCAGCTAATGCGGAGCAATGAATTTCAGACATTACTCTTCTCCTCCACTGGTCAGGGACATACAATTTCCCCATAGGGCGTCGTTCAGGTTTGTCCTCCTGAAATTCCTCCAGGGCACATCTCAAATCGGGAGAGATGACAGAAAGAACTACACCCTCATTTAGAATGGTAGTATGTTCGGTCACATCAAGAGAATCAGCAAAGAAACTCCTAGAAAGGGCGTCCGCAAGAACATTCTTAGTGCCCGGTAGAAAGGAGACCACAAAATTAAAACGCGTGAAAAACAAGGCCCACCTAGCCTGTCTAGGGTTCAATCGCTTGGCTGATTCGAGATGGATCAGGTTCTTGTGGTCGGTAAGGACCACAACTTGATGTCTGGCTCCCTCCAACCAATGTCTCCACTCTTCAAAGCCCACTTCATGGCCAACAATTCCCAATTCCCCACATCATGGTTACGTTCAGATGGAGAAAATTTTCGAGAAAAGAAGGCACAAGGATTCATTTTAGAGGTTACCGGATCTCTTTGAGACAAAACGGCTCCTGCACCAATCTCAGAAGCATCTATCTCCACCTAAAATGGGAGTGAAACATCAAGTTGTTGTAAGACCGGAGCAGAAGAGAGACTGTCTCTGGAGACCAATTCACCACATCAGCGCCCTTTTTCGTCAAATCCGTCAGTGGTTTTACAATACCAGAAAAATTACTTATGAATTTATGGTAGAAATGAGCAAAACCCAAAAACTTCTGGAGGGCCTTCAAGGAAGTGGGCTGAACCCAATCATAAATGGCCTGTACCTTGGCCGGGTCCATTTCAATAGCAGACAAAAAGAATCCCAAAAATGAAATCTTTTGTACGCCAAAGAGGCATTTCGATCCCTTAACATACAGAGCGTTTTCTCTCAAAATCCGGAACACAGTCTGGACATGTTCCACATGAGAATCCCAATCACTGGAAAAAAATCAAAATATCATCCAGATAAATGATAAAAAACTTATCCACAAGGTCCTGGAAAATATCATTCATAAAAGATTGGAAGACGGAAGGGGCAGTAGTGAGCCCAAAAGGCATCACCAGGTACTCAAAATGTCCCTCCGGAGTATTAAACGCCATCTTCCATTCATCCCCATGCTTGATGCGATTAAGATTATACGCCCCCCTGAGGTCAAGTTTGGTAAACCAACAAGGACTTTTAACTCTGGACAATAAATCAGAAATCAAGGGCAACGGGTACTGATATTTAACAGTGATTTTGTTAAGGGAAAGATAGTCAATACATGGCATTAATGAGCCATCTTTTTTGGCCACAAAAAAAAACCCAGCACCAATAGGTGAAGAGGATGGTCTGATATGACCCTTCTCCAATGATTCCTTGATATAAGATCGCATAGCATCATGTTCACGGTACCGATAAGTTGTAAAGCTGACCCTTAGGAAATTTACAACCAGGCATTAGCTCAATTGCGCACTCATAAGTCTTACGAGGAGTCAAAGACACGGACTTACTCTCACTAAATACATCTGAAAAATCGGCCAAATAGTCAGGAACATCTTGAGTCCGGGGAGAGGTGGAGAAAACAGGAGTGTCACTAAGAACACATTGACAACCCCAACTCACCACAGACACAGATTTCCAATCCAAAACAGGATTATGGGCTTGCAACCAAAGAAAACCCAGTACAATTATATCATGTAAATTGTGCAACCCCAAAAATTTACAATTCTCTTGATGGTCCAGGGCAACCCGCATTATCACCTGGGTCCAAAACTGGGGTTTATTCTCCACCAAAGGGGTAGCATCAATCCCCCTCAAGGGAATAGGGGTCCGCAGGGGCACCATGGGGAAACTACAATGTTTGGCAAAGTCAAGATCCATCAGATTCAAAGCTGCTCCTGAATCAACAAAGGCCTTGGCAGAAAATGTAGACAAGGAGCAGATCAAGGTAACCGCCAACAGGAACTTAGGCTGTACACTGCCCATGGCAAATGAGCGAGCAAAAACGTTTTTCTCGTTTAGGGCAGACAGAAATAACATGAGAGGCGTCCCCACAAAATAAGCATAACTTATTACGCCTTCTAAACTCTTGACGTTGCGCCCAAGACAAAACCCTATCACATTGCATGGGTTCAGAAGTTTGTTCAAAAGGCAGCACCGCCTCTCGCGTACTTTTATGTTCACGTAAACATCAATCAATTTGAATGGCTAATGACTTGTAGTCGTTAAGACCAGAGGGGACAGGAAATCCCACCATAGCATCTTTTACGGTTTTTGCAAGACCTTTCCGAAAGAGAGCTGCTACGGCATCATCATTCCATTTAGTAAGGACCGCCCACTTTCTGAACTTTTGGCAATATAACTCCACAGCATTCTGACCCTGGTTCAATGCCAATAAGGTTTTGTCAGCTTGATCAATAGCATTAGGTTCATCATACAACAACCCCAGGGCCTGAAAAAACGCATCTACATTAGCCAATTAGCCAGAATAGGATCTCCAGGTGTCAGAGAAAAAGCCCAATCCTGGGGATCACCGCGCAGCAGGGAGATTACAATTTTAACCTCCTGCACCGAGCTCCCCTATGAATTAGGTTTCAAAGCAAGAAATAGTTTACAGTTATTCTTAAAATTCCAAAATTTTGACCGATCCCCCGAAAACATATCAGGAGTAGGGATCTTTGGTTCTACAGCAGATGATTGCGCGAGATAAGTATTTTTTTTTTTACAATTCTTTTCTTCTTTTGAGTACCCTAGAGTCTCTGTTATGAATGAGTCACAGAGGAGGATGGCAAGAACAGGCTAACACACCAGGAAACCAGAGAGGTTTGTAACTCAGCAGATTGCAGACCCCTGATCCTAACAACACAACTAGCAGTAGCCGTGGAGCGTACCTACGATGCCCTAGATGCCTTGGCACAGCCGGAGAACTGCTAAACCTAAAGCCAGAAAGGTGAAATCCAAACTGCCCCGGAGCAGATCCCTAAAGGAATAGACAGCCCCCAAACATATATTGTCGGTGAGACAAGATGACACACAGACATAGGCAGAAAATAGACTGAGCAAATGATGGGGCCCAAGCTGTCTAGATAGGACAGGACAGAAAAGATACTGTCTGCAATCATGCAAAAATCCTAAAAAATCCAACACATCTGAGATACAAAAAACTTGAGACCACACGACCTCACCCCCGCTAGATCAGCACTCTGTTGTGAACTGGAAGCAAAGCAAAGGATACTAATATAACAAGGGACTGAACAAACTGGCACAAGCTGTAACATATGGAGCAGGGCCCAGCGCTGCCCCCAGCAGGGAGTATGCTGAACCCTCTCAACAAAGCAGAAAGCAAAAAATGGCACAACCAGATTAGATGCAAAGGATTAGCAAAAGAATCACTTAACTGAACCATGCAGATCAGGCAGAAGACTGAAGAGCTTAAAATGCACAAGGTGGAAATCACCAGCAACCACTAAGGGAAGCCTGCTCCCTTATATGCTCCCAGCCAGTAATCCCAGATTCCCAATCATCGTCGTCAGGTGGCAAACTTCCATCAGACTGGCCAGCTCCACTACTCCCAGTAACAACCAGAGGGAGCTCCAGCTCAGAAGTCCGAGCAAGGGAATTCACAACTAGTGTTGAGCATTCCTATACTGCAAATATCGGGTATCGGCCGATATTTGCTGTATCGGAATTCCGATACCGAGTACCGATATTTTTTCAGTATCGGATACCGGAATCGGAAGTCCCCATAATGCAATGAGCCACTGTTGTGGCTGTGATTGGCTGCTGAAATGACGTCATCATGATGCGCGGTCTGTGCGCATCATGATGCGCGGTCTGTGCGGGCCTTCCGGCGGTCTGTATGGGCCTCTCGGGGGTCTGTACGGGCCTGATGGTGTCTGTGCGGGCCACTTGGGGGTCTGTACAGGCCTGATGGGGGTCTGTGCGGGCCTTCTGGCGGTTTGTCCGGGCCTCTCGGGGGTCTGTACGGGCCTGCTGGGGGTCTGTGCCGGCTGCCGGGGGTCTGTGTAGACTGACGGTGGTCTGTGCGGGCCTGCCGGGGGTTGTGTATATGTGCAGGCATCGTCCGATGGGACAACAAGTCCCATCGGGCTATGCCTGCTACAATGACAGTGATTGACACATTAGCCAATGATGGGACAGTAGCAGTCCCATCATCCAGCTAATGTGTTGAATGTAAAAAAAAACATACTACATACATACTACATACATACTGCATACTACATATATACTACATTCATACAACATACATACATACTACATACATACTACATATATACTACATTCATACAACATACATACATACACACATATACACTACATTTATACAGCATACATACATACTACATATATACATATATACTACATTCATACAACATACATACATACTACATACATACTACATTCATACAACATACATACATACTACATACATACTAAATATATACTACATTCATACAACATACATACATACTACATATATGCTACATTCATACAACATACATACATACTACATATTTGCTACATACAACATGCTACAGACATACAACATACATACTACATACATACTACATACAACATACATACTACATACAATACATTCATACATTCGTACAAAACATACATACTACATATATACAACATACATGCTACATATATACTACATTCATACAACATACATACATACTGCATACATATATACTACATTCATACAACATACATACATACAACATACTACATACTTACTACATACATACAGCATACATACAACATGCTACAGACATACAACATACATACTACATACATATTACATACAACATACATACTACATACAATACATTCATACAATACTTACATACTACATATATACTACATTCATCCAACATACATACATACTACATACATACTACATATATACTACATTCATACAACATACATACATACTACATACATATATACTACATTCATACAACATACATACATACTACATACTTACTACATACATACAACATGCTACAGACATACAACATACATACTACATACATACTACATACAACATACATACTACATACAATACATTCATACATTAATACAATACATACATACTACATATATACAACATACATACATACTACATACATACTAAATATATACTACATTCATATAACATACATACATACTGTCACGTCGCGCTCACCTGGGGGCGGGACCTCGGTCCCGACGTCATCTATTCTGGAGCCACGGTCACTCCGGGGGTCCCGCAGAGTGTGCACGCGCACCTCTCGTACCTAGGTCCCTGTCTCCTCCATGTTATGTCTGCGCTTGCGCGCTTTTCTCAGTTCGGTCTCCAGGTCAGTCCTCTCTATGGTACTGGAGGACTTGACCCAGGAAGCTCTCGTGATTAGAGTTGAGCGACTTTTGGTCTTTTAGGGTCGCGTTTCGTTTCGTGAAACCCGACTTTTCCAAAAGTCGGGTCGAGCAAGATCGTCCGATTATAGGGAAAAGTCGGGGTCGTCTCGAAACACGAAACCCAATGTAAGTCAATGGGGAATAAAAGTCGGCAGTGAGAGGAGGACAGGAAACACACCAACAGTGCCCATTTGAATGCCAAAAGCATCAATTCTTCTTACTTAAGCGTGTCAACCTTAATTAACTTCATAATACAAGTTACACACTGAAAAATGGGGGTTATTTGGCTACAGACTGTGGGGGGGGAGGGCTGGCTCCAGGTTTTCATGTGCCCTGGGCGAAAGAGCGCCCCTTTAACACATACCACAACTCATCATGCTCCGATACGGCAGAGAAATAGCGGTATAGTACAATGAAAAATACCTCACTTTTTACATCTCATGACGAGGCCCATCTATTTCTCCATACAGAATCATTGGTCCCATATAATGTCTGAAACAGTATATGATGAGCTCCACATAATGCTACAGTATATGTTGATCCCCATGGATGAAGCTCTACTGTCTTATGGGCCCAAATAATGCTCCAAACATAATGGGCCCCATTTCTAATGCTCTAGTGTATAATGGGCCCTGTAAATGCTGCTCCAGTGTCTGATGTCCACCTTTGGAATGTTTCAGTGTATGGTGGGCAACATCTATCATTCTCAGACGGTGTTAGGCCCAGTATGGATTGCACGTGATTGCACAAAGGTTAGAAAGGGTACCGTATCCCCAGATAACATGCATGGATAGCGTACACATTCAAAATATATGTCTCAGGAGGCAGGCTCAGACGGTGTAAGGCCCAGTATGGATTGCACGTGATTGCACAAAGGTTAGAAAGGGTACCGTATCCCCGGATAACATGTATGGATAGCATACACATTCAAAATATATGTCTCAGGAGGCAGGCTCAGACGGTGTTAGGCCCAGTATGGATTGCAGGTGATTGCACAAAGGTTAGAAAGGGTACCGTATCCCCGGATAACATGTATGGATAGCGTACACATTCAAAATATATGTCTCAGGAGGCAGGCTCAGACGGTGTTAGGCCCAGTATGGATTGCACGTGATTGCACAAAGGTTAGAAAGGGTACCGTATCCCCGGATAACATGTATGGATAGCGTACACATTCAAAATATATGTCACAGGAGGCAGGCTCAGACGGTGTTAGGCCCAGTATGGATTGCACGTGATTGCACAAAGGTTAGAAAGGGTACCGTATCCCCGGATAACATGTATGGATAGCGTACACATTCAAAATATATGTCTCAGGAGGCAGGCTCAGACGGTGTTAGGCCAAGTATGGATTGCACGTGATTGCACAAAGGTTAGAAAGGGTACCGTATCCCCGGATAACATGTATGGATAGCGTACACATTCAAAATATATGTCTCAGGAGGCAGGCTCAGACGGTGTTAGGCCCAGTATGGATTGCACGTGATTGCACAAAGGTTAGAAAGGGTACCGTATCCCCGGATAACATGCATGGATAGCGTACACATTCAAAATATATGTCTCAGGAGGCAGGCTCAGACGGTGTTAGGCCCAGTATGGATTGCACGTGATTGCACAAAGGTTAGAAAGGGTACCGTATCCCTGGATAACATGTATGGATAGCGTACACATTCAAAATATATGTCTCAGGAGGCAGGCTCAGACGGTGTTAGGCCCAGTATGGATTGCACGTGATTGCACAAAGGTTAGAAAGGGTACCGTATCCCCAGATAACATGTATGGATAGCGTACACATTCAAAATATATGTCTCGGGAGGCAGGCTCAGACGGTGTTAGGCCCAGTATGGATTGCACGTGATTGCACAAAGGTGAGAAAGGGTACCGTATCCCCGGATAACATGTATGGATAGCGTACACATTCAAAATATATGTCTCAGGAGGCAGGCTCAGACGGTGTTAGGCCCAGTATGGATTGCACGTGATTGCACAAAGGTTAGAAAGGGTACCGTATCCCCGGATAACATGTATGGATAGCGTACACATTCAAAATATATGTCTCAGGAGGCAGGCTCAGACGGTTTTAGGCCCAGTATGGATTGCACGTGATTGCACAAAGGTTAGAAAGGGTACCGTATCCCCAGAAAACATGTATGGATAGCGTACACATTCAAAATATATGTCTATACATCAGGAGGCAGGCTCAGACGGTGTTAGGCCCAGTATGGATTGCACGTGATTGCACAAAGGTTAGAAAGGGTACCATTTCCCCGGATAACATGTATGGATAGCATACACATTCCAAATATATGTCTCAGGAGGCAGGCTCAGACAGTGTTAGGCCCAGTATGGATTGCACGTGATTGCACAAAGGTTAGAAAGGGTACCGTATCCCCGGATAACATGTATGGATAGCGTACACATTCAAAATATATGTCTATACATCAGGAGGCAGGCTCAGACGGTGTTAGGCCCAGTATGGATTGCACGTGATTGCACAAAGGTTAGAAAGGGTACCGTATCCCCAGATAACATGTATGGATAGCATACACATTCAAAATATATGTCTATACATCAGGAGGCAGGCTCAGACGGTGTTAGGCCCAGTATGGATTGCACGTGATTGCACAAAGGTTAGAAAGGGTACCGTATCCCCAGATAACATGTATGGATAGCGTACACATTCAAAATATATGTCTATACATCAGGAGGCAGGCTCAGACGGTGTTAGGCCCAGTATGGATTGCACGTGATTGCACAAAGGTTAGAAAGGGTACCATTTCCCCGGATAACATGTATGGATAGCGTACACATTCCAAATATATGTCTCAGGAGGCAGGCTCAGACAGTGTTAGGCCCAGTATGGATTGCACGTGATTGCACAAAGGTTAGAAAGGGTACCGTATCCCCGGATAACATGTATGGATAGCGTACACATTCAAAATATATGTCTCAGGAGGCAGGCTCAGACGGTGTTAGGCCCAGTATGGATTGCACGTGACTGCACAAAGGTTAGAAAGGGTACCGTATCCCCAGATAACATGTATGGATAGCGTACACATTCAAAATATATGTCTATACATCAGGAGGCAGGCTCAGATGGTGTTAGGCCCAGTATGGATTGCACGTGATTGCACAAAGGTTAGAAAGGGTACCCGTTTCCCCGGATAACATGTATGGATAGCGTACACATTCAAAATATATGTCTCAGGAGGCAGGCTCAGACGGTGTTAGGCCCAGTATGGATTGCACGTGATTGCACAAAGGTTAGAAAGTGTACCGTATCCCCGGATAACATGTATGGATAGCGTACACATTCAAAATATATGTCTATACATCAGGAGGCAGACTCAGACGGTGTCAGGCACAGTATGGATTTGACGGCCCAGATTACACAGCGGAGAAGCAGGGAGAGGTAAAGATTGCAAATGCTGGGGCCCTGCCCAAGCAAGGGGGGCCCACTCGTGGGCGTCGGTACTGGCACTGGGCCCCTCATAGTACAGCGGTGTGTCTGACGGCAGGTGTGCACCACCACCGTCAGAGACACTTGATTGCACTATGAGGGACCCTGTGCCAGTGCCCGCGCCCAAGAGTCGGCCTACCCACCTGTCCAGGGCAACGGCACTCGCACGGTGTCGTGCGCTAGGTGGTGACCCCGGCCATGGGGGGGAGGCAGCACAGTTAGGGAGTTTTAGAAAGTGGCATATGTTGATGTTGGACATTCAGCTGATGCAAAAGGCGAAATAGGTGAAGTACCAGGAAGAGGTGGACCAAAGCAAGCCATTTTTCTGTCACCCTATGTGTCATCAGGGGAAGGTGGGACAAAATCCTTGGAAACCCATGCGTGGTTCATTTTAATGAAGGTTAGATCATCCACATTTTGGGTTGACAGACGGGTCCTTTTTTCTGTCAGGATTGATCCAGCTGCACTGAAGACTCTTTCCGATAGCACACTTGCAGCTGGGCAAGCGAGCTCCTGTAAGGCATATTGGGCCAATTCAGGCCAGGTGTCCAGTTTAGCGGCCCAATAGTCAAAGGGGAATGACCTGTGTGGGAGAACATCGATATGGGAGGAAAAGTAGTTTGTAACCATAGTTGACAACTGCTGTCTCCTGTCACTTTCCATCGATGCAGTATTACCAGTTGTGTGAGCGGTATTTGAAAAATCAGTCCACAACATTGTCATGAAACCCCTGTCTCCAACGCCACTTCTGCTTTGTGCACCACGAACACCTCTGCCAAGATGCCCCCGGCCCGTACGGCTCGTGTGAGAACCATCACCGCTGCTGTGTGCTGGGAATGCCTCAAGCAACCGATTTACTAGAGTTGCTTGTTTATTAGCCAATATTAGGTCAAGGTTCTCCTGTGGCATGATGTTTTGTAATTTGCCTTTATAGCGTGGATCCAGGATGCTGGCCAACCAGTAGTCGTCATCGTTCATCATTTTGGCAATGCGGGGGTCCCTTTTTAGGATCCGCAAGGCATAATCTGACATGTGGGCCAATGTTCCCAGTGTCAATGATGCACTGCGAGTGCTGGGTGGAGGAGCACTTTCTGGCTAATCCACATCCCTCCAGTCACGCACAAACCCTGTACCAGACCTTGCCACGCCAACATTTTCACTTGCCCCACGAGATGCATCCTCCTCCCCTAAGTAATCATCCCCATCATCATCCTCCTCCTCCTCTTCTTCCTCCACCTCGTCCAGGAGAGGTCCCTGAGCAGACAATGGCTGAATGTCATCAAGGATTCCCTCCTCCTCTTCCTCCTCATCAACATTGGCTGCAGATGCCTGCTCCTTAAGGTGCGTCAAAGTTTGCATGAGCAGATGCATAAGTGGGATGCTCATGCTTAGGATGGCGTCATCTGCGCTTACCAGCTGTGTGCATTCCTCAAAACACTGAAGGACTTTACAAAGGTCTTTCAGCTTCGACCTCTGCACACCTGTCAACTCCATGTCTGCTCTCAAAGTGCCTGGCCGTGTATCCTCCCACAAATGCATTATGGCCTGCCTCTGCTCGCACAGCCGCTCCACCATGTGCAGGGTGGAGTTCCACCTTGTTGCAATGTCGATAATGAGGCGGTGGTTGGGAAGGTGGAGCAATCGCTGCAGCTTCTGCATACGAACGGAGTGTACAGGCGACCGGCGGATGTGCGCGCACAGTCTTCGCACCTTCTGGAGCAGGGCTGTTAACTCCGGATAATTTTTGAGGAAGCACTGCACCACCAGGTTCAATGTGTGAGCCAAGCAAGGTATGTGGCTGAGTTTTGAAAGGGCTATGGCTGCCACAAAATTACGGCCGTTATCACTAACTACCTTGCCTGCCTCAAGATGTACACTGCCCAGCCATGACTCAGTTTGTCGCTTCAAGTACTCGGCCAGCACCTCGGCGGTGTGTCTGTCGCCCAAACACATCATCTGCAACACAGCCTGCTGACACTTTCCACTAGCTGCTCGATAGGGGGACACATCGTGTGCAACAGTGGCAGCTGCAGATGGAGTGCTCTTACGACTGCGCTCTGTGGACGAGCTTTTGCTTCTGGAGGAGGAGGAGGAGGAGGAGGGTCGAACGCCTACTGCCAACTGTTTCCTATACCGTGGGCTAGGCAGCATTGTCCCACCACTGCTGTCCCCTGTGGACCCTGCATCCACCACATTAACCCAGTGCACAGTGATGGACACGTAACGGCCCTGGCCATGCCGACTGGACCATGCATCAGTTGTGAGGTGCACCTTTCCGCTCACTGACTGCTTGAGTGCATGGACAATGCGGTCTTTCACATGATGGTGGAGGGCTGGGATGGCTTTGCGAGAGAAGAAGTGGCGACTGGGTAGGTCATAGCGTGGTACTGCATAGGCCATGAGTTTGCGGAAAGCTGTGCTTTCCACCAACCGAAAGGGCATCATCTCAAACGAGATTAGTTTGGCAATGTGGGCGTTCAAACCCAGTGTACGCGGATGAGAGACTGAGTACTTTCTTGACCTACTCATAGTGTCTGGGAGGGTGAGCTGGACTTGAGAGCTGCATATGGTGGAAGTAGCGGTGGACAGGGCGGACTGAGAGAGGGTTGATGATGGTGATGGAGTTGGTGTTCTTTCTGATGGCCTAGAATCAGTCTTTCGTTGATATAACAGTGGGATTCCCTGACTGCTGTGGTCTTGTAATGACACCTCAACATTTGCTGCTGTGCTAACCGGTGGGCTTACAGTGGGGGAAACAATGTAGCGTTGCTGACTACCTTCGTTGTGATCAGTTGCACATGTGGCACTTGAGGTTTGGTGTTGTGTCCACGCTTGCAAGTGCATGCTGGTTAAATGTCTAAGCATGCAACTGGTATTCAAATTTTTCAGATTTTTCCCTCGGCTAAAGGTCTTTGCGCACTTCTTACAGATAACCTTGGCCTGATCATGAGGATTTTGTTCAAAAAAGTGCCACACTGCACTCTTCCTACTTTGGCAGACATTTTGCGGCCTAGCACGCTGTGATGTTTTGACCCTCTGGACAAGCTGTCCAGCAACTCTTTTGATTTTTGGAACCTGTCTTTGGAGTGCTCCGGGCCTGCCAGATAACAGCTGTTGCGATGTCGATGTCTGCTGTGGATGCTCCTCATCTGAGCTATTTGAAGCAGCACCCTCTTCCCCCAATGGATGCCAATCTGGGTCAACAACTGGGTCATCCATCACCTCCTCTTCTATGTCATGTGCACCTTCCTCTGTGTCACCGTGTATGGTGGTATAGTGTGCGGGAAGTGGCACCTGAGTCTCATCATGGTCAGAATCTGGCTCTGTACACTGCGAGGACAATGTAGTGCTCTGAGTGAATGTACCAGCAGAATCATCCATCAGCGGCTGTGCATCAGTGCACTCCATGTCAGATTCATCTTGGCCTGGGTAATTCACCATTTGACTTGATAATCCAGGCATGGTATGTGAAAACAGCTCCATGGAGTAATCAGTAGTATGGCCTGCGTCATCCTTCAATCTTGGTTGGGGTGAAGGACACAAGGAAAGGTGTGGTTCATGAACATGAGCCTCCAATGACGACTCAGTGCTTTTACTTTTTACAACTGAAGAAGAGGAGGCGAGAGAGCTGGAGGCTGAGTCAGCAATGTAAGACAAAACTTTTTCCTGATGCTCTGGCTTTAAAAGCGGTTTGCCAACTCCTAGAAAACTAAGCGTTCGAGGCCTTATGTAGCCAGACGATGACGCAGGGTCAGCACCTCCTGCATTCGGTCCTATTTTGCTCTTGCCACTACCATCAGATCCACCACCAACACCATCATTACCAGCTGCCAACCCCCACCCAATTCCACGGCCTCTTCCACCAGCCTTCCTCATTTTTGGTAGAAATGTAGACAAAATCCAACAAACTATATAGTAATTAGAGTTGAGCGATACCAGCCGATACTTGAAAATATCGGATCGGAATGGATCGGCCGATCTTAAAAAAAAGTATCGTTATCGCCGATTCCGATACCGGGAACCAATGCAAGTCAATGGGGCCAAAATATCGGAATTAAAAAAAACCCTTTCTTTCCTTGTAGGTTAATTCTACATGAAGAAAAACAACTAAGAATAATGTAGAATGTATTGTGGGAGGTGGAGGAGACATTAAAGCCATAGAGGTTTATCCCAATCAAATGGAATAGCAGTAATTAAACTTTTTTTTTAAAGACGTTAGGAGTTACAAAGATATTGACTATGTTAGCCTCATTTATATTTTGCCAGACATGTATGTCTTCTTCTTCTTTCTTCTTTCTTCTTCTTTCTTATTCTTCTTCCTTTTTTTACCTTCTTCTTCTTCTTATTCCTTTTTTTACATTCTTCTTCTTCTTCCTTTTTTACATTCTTCTACTTCCTTTTTTTACATTCTTCTTCTTATTCCTTTTTTACATTCTTCTTCTTCCTCCTTTTTTTAAATTCTTCTACTTCCTTTTTTTACATTCTTCTTCCTTTTCTTACATTTTTCATATTCTTCTTATTCAACAATTATTATTCTACATATTCAACTTCTTCATCTTCTTCCTATTCTTCTTCATCATATTCTTGTTTGTGTCAGGCATTCCTGTAGTTGTTATCTAGAAAAGTTAGAAGTTTACACCTTCCGTTCTGCCTGTCACAAAAGATTTACAACAGGATTTGTCCGCGTTCAGTTTGGCCTGCAGCAGCAGGCCTTTTCCAGGGGCACCACGAGGAGGAACGGACTCACCCCCATACACTGCTTAGTCTTCTTCTGCTTATAAATAAGATAATATCATTTGCTCAGAGTATTAGTCTTATGCTTAATGTTCTTCTGCTTTGTTTTTTTATGCTTCTTTGTCTTCTCTCTCTTGTTGTTCTGCATCTTGGTGGTTGTCTTCCTGTTCTTTGTCCTCTTGAACCAGCTGACGGTACTGGCACCCGGAGGGGCAGCAGAAGGAACAAGAGCCAATGGCACAACCGAGGACCAGCTGACGGTGCTGGAACCCGGTTACTAAGCAGGAGGTACCTGTGCTACAAAGCACTACCAAGGACCAGCAGACGTTGCCGGAACTCGGATACCGAGATGGAGGCACCTAGGCCAAAGGCTCTGACAAGAACCAGCTGACGGTGCTGGAACCCGGAGGGGTAGCATAAGCTGCAAGAGCAAATGGAAATAGCGAGGACCAGCTGACAGTGCTGGCACCCGGAGGGGCAGCAGAAGGAATAAGAGCCAATGGCACAACCGAGGACCAGCTGACGGTGCTGGAACCCGGTTACTAAGCAGGAGGTACCTGTGCTACAAAGCACTACCAAGGACCAGCAGACGTTGCCGGAACTCGGATACCGAGATGGAGGCACCTAGGCCAAAGGCTCTGACGAGAACCAGCTGACGGTGCTGGAACCCGGAGGGGTAGCAGAAGTTACCCCTGAAAAGCAAAGTTGGCATGCCGCAAGCTGGCCGCAGTTACCGAATCACACAGTCCTACAGGGGGTGCTTGTCCTACTGGCACTACGGAACAAGCCTTTCTTACCAGAACCCGCAGTCCACATAGGAAGCACCTAAACTGCTGGCACCCTAGCCTCGGCTAACCCAACCGCAACACGACATGGCAACTTGGGGTGGCAAACTGACATTGACACTTCCCGGAAACAGCAGGCAGGGCTGGAACCAAGCTGGGCAGGAGGGAGTACCCGTGCCAAAGTCAGTTATGAGCAGCAACTGGCGATGTTGGAGCCCAGGGACAAGCACTTAGCAGGCTGAGGCCTGATGTGCTGTCAATTGGGAGGCAGCAGGACAGATTGCCATCAAAACAGCAGGGGAACAGCTGATGTTACTGAACCCCACAAACACAGGAGCTAGTGTTTTACTCTGTGAAGACGGCACTTCCGAGCAACAACTGGCTGTGTTGAAGCCCAGGGACAAGCACGGAGCAGGCTGAGGCTGCATTGAAGAAATGTTAAGATCGGTTGTAGACTTCTACTAATTTTAACCAAGCTCCACTTAGGCCTGTGGCTTCACTGATTTTCGTATTTCCCCTGTCCTCCAACCCCGCCAGTTACAGCTCCGAAGTGGCGTCTGCACAATCCACACTTGTTCCTGTGTTACAGGTGTTCAGTCCGGTCAGTTAATCCCCTGATGTGTGTCCGGCAATGTCGCCTGCTCTGTCCACATTCCCATAACTAGTGGACAGAGCAGGCGACATTGCCGGACACACATCAGGGGATTAACTGACCGGACTGAACACCTGTAACACAGGAACAAGTGTGGATTGTGCAGACGCCACTTCGGAGCTGTAACTGGCGGGGTTGGAGGACAGGGGAAATACAAATATCAGTGATACTCGTATTTCCCCTGTCCTCCAACCCTGCCAGTTACAGCTCCGAAGTGGCGTCTGCACAATCCACACTTGTTCCTGTGTTACAGGTGTTCAGTCTGGTCAGTTAATCCCCTGATGTGTGTCTGGCAATGTCGCCTGCTCTGTCCACATTCCCATAACTAGTTATGGGAATGTGGACAGAGCAGGCGACATTGCCGGACACACATCAGGGGATTAACTGACCAGACTGAACACCTGTAACACAGGAACAAGTGTGGATTGTGCAGACGCCACTTCGGAGCTGTAACTGGCAGGGTTGGAGGACAGGGGAAATACGAGAGACAGTGGAGCCACAGGCCTAATTGGAGCACGGTTAAAAATCAGTAGTGGTACGACTGTGTAGGCAGCAGGAGACTTTGCCATCCACACAGCAGGGGATCAGCTGACGTTACTGAACCCCACTGAGACACGGGAGCAAGTATCTCTTTCCGTGTGGACGGCACTTCCGAGCTACAACTGGCTGTGTTGAAGCCCAGGAAATAGGAGGGTGTAGGCAGAGGCCTACTGTCTTTGGAATGTGGAGACAGCAGGAGAGACTGCCATCCACACAGCAGGGGATGAGCTGACGTTACTGAACCCCACTGAGACACGGGAGCAAGTATCTCTTTCCGTGTGGAGGGCACTTCCGAGCTACAACTGGCTGTGTTGAAGCCCAGGAAATAGGAGGGTGTAGGCTGAGGCCTACTGTCTTGGGAATGTGGAGACAGCAGGAGAGACTGCCATCCACACAGCAGGGGATCAGCTGACGTTACTGAACCCCACTGAGACACGGGAGCAAGTATCTCTTTCCGTGTGGAGGGCACTTCCGAGCTACAACTGGCTGTGTTGAAGCCCGGGAAATAGGAGGGTGTAGGCTGAGGCCTACTGTCTTGGGAATGTGGAGACAGCAGGAGAGACTGCCATCCACACAGCAGGGGATCAGCTGACGTTACTGAACCCCACTGAGACACGGGAGCAAGTGTCTCTTTCCGTGTGGACGGCACTTCCGAGCTACAACTGGCTGTGTTGAAGCCCAGGAAATAGGAGGGTGTAGGCAGAGGCCTACTGTCTTTGGAATGTGGAGACAGCAGGAGAGACTGCCATCCACACAGCAGGGGATCAGCTGACGTTACTGAACCCCACTGAGACACGGGAGCAAGTGTCTCTTTCCGTGTGGACGGCACTTCCGAGCTACAACTGGCTGTGTTGAAGCCCAGGAAATAGGAGGGTGTAGGCAGAGGCCTACTGTCTTTGGAATGTGGAGACAGCAGGAGAGACTTGCCATCTCCACAGCAGGGGAACAGCTGGCAGTGCTGAACCCCACTAACACTTGAACGAATGTGTTTGGCTCTGTGGAGACGACACTTCTGAACACCAACTGACGCTGTTGGAGCCCAGGATTAGGCGAGGAGCAGGCTGGGGCCTGTTGCTTTTGGCTGGTGAAGGCAGCAGGAGACTTGCCATCTCCACAGCAGGGGAACAGCTGGCAGTGCTGAACCCCACTAACACTCGAACGAATGTGTTTGGCTCTGTGGAGACGACACTTCTGAACACCAACTGACGCTGTTGGAGCCCAGGATTAGGTGCGGAGCAGGCTGGGGCCTACTGGATTTTGGCAGGTGAAGGCAGCAGGAGACTTGCCATCTCCACAGCAGGGGAACAGCTGGCAGTGCTGAACCCCACTAACACTTGAACGAATGTGTTTGGCTCTGTGGAGACGACACTTCTGAACACCAACTGACGCTGTTGGAGCCCAGGATTAGGCGCGGAGCAGGCTGGGGCCTACTGGATTTTGGCAGGTGAAGGCAGCAGGAGACTTGCCATCTCCACAGCAGGGGAACAGCTGGCAGTGCTGAACCCCACTAACACTTGAACGAATGTGTTTGGCTCTGTGGAGACGACACTTCTGAACACTAACTGACGCTGTTGGAGCCCAGGATTAGGCGAGGAGCAGGCTGGGGCCTGTTGCTTTTGGCTGGTGAAGGCAGCAGGAGACTTGCCATCTCCACAGCAGGGGAACAGCTGGCAGTGCTGAACCCCACTAACACTCGAACAAATGTTTTTGGCTCTGTGGAGACGACACTTCTGAACACCAACTGACGCTGTTGGAGCCCAGGATTAGGCGAGGAGCAGGCTGTGGCCTGTTGCTTTTGGCTGGTGAAGGCAGCAGGAGACTTGCCATCTCCACAGCAGGGGAACAGCTGGCAGTGCTGAACCCCACTAACACTCGAACAAATGTGTTTGGCTCTGTGGAGACGACACTTCTGAACACCAACTGACGCTGTTGGAGCCCAGGATTAGGCGAGGAGCAGGCTGGGGCCTGTTGCTTTTGGCAGGTGAAGGCAGCAGGAGACTTGCCATCTCCACAGCAGGGGAACAGCTGGCAGTGCTGAACCCCACTAACACTTGAACGAATGTGTTTGGCTCTGTGGAGACGACACTTCTGAACACCAACTGACGCTGTTGGAGCCCAGGATTAGGCGCGGAGCAGGCTGGGGCCTACTGGATTTTGGCAGGTGAAGGCAGCAGGAGACTTGCCATCTCCACAGCAGGGGAACAGCTGGCAGTGCTGAACCCCACTAACACTTGAACGAATGTGTTTGGCTCTGTGGAGACGACACTTCTGAACACCAACTGACGCTGTTGGAGCCCAGGATTAGGCGAGGAGCAGGCTGGGGCCTGTTGCTTTTGGCTGGTGAAGGCAGCAGGAGATTTGCCATCTCCACAGCAGGGGAACAGCTGGCAGTGCTGAACCCCACTAACACTTGAACGAATGTGTTTGGCTCTGTGGAGACGACACTTCTGAACACCAACTGACACTGTTGGAGCCCAGGATTAGGCGCGGAGCAGGCTGGGGCCTACTGGATTTTGGCAGGTGAAGGCAGCAGGAGACTTGCCATCTCCACAGCAGGGGAACAGCTGGCAGTGCTGAACCCCACTAACACTTGAACGAATGTGTTTGGCTCTGTGGAGACGACACTTCTGAACACCAACTGACACTGTTGGAGCCCAGGATTACGCATGCCGCATGCAGAGGCCAATGGGCAGCGGTTTTTATGGAGGTTGTTGACTACTACTGATTCTAACCTTGCTCCACTTAGGCCTCTGGCTCCACTGTCTCTACTATTTACCCTGGCCTCCAACCCCGCCAGCTACGTCTCTGAAGTGGCGTCAGCACAATCTACACTTGTTCCTGTGTTACTGGTGCTCAGTCCCGTCAGTTGATCCCCTGATGTTTGTCCGGCAAGTTCGCCAGCTCTGTCCTCATTCCCACTACTGGTTATGGGAATGTGGACAGAGCAGGAGACCTTGCCGGACACACATCAGGGGATAAACTGATGGGACTGAGCCACAGGAACACAGGAACAAGTGTAGATTGTGCTGACGCCACTTCAGAGATGTAGATGGCGGGGTTGGAGGTCAGGGGAAATAGTAGAGACAGTGGAGCCAGAGACCTAAGTTGGGCACGGTTAAAAATCAGTAGTGGTTTGAATGTTGATGGAGCTGGTGACTTTGCCTTCCACACAGCAGGGTATCAGCTGGCGTTACTGAACCCCACTAACACAGGAGCTAGTGTGTTTCTCTGTGCAGACGACACATCTGAGCGACAACTGGCTGTGTTGAAGCACAGGGATTATAGTTCAGGTGGTAGAAAAATGAACACACCAGCAGACCTGGATACAGTTGCCAACCACTAATTTAGTCTGTAAGAGGAATGGCAAAGTCTTTGGAGATCCAGGCCTTGTTCATTTTCAGAAAAGTCAGCCGGTCAACATTATCGGAAGATAGTCGCATGCGACGGTCTGTTAGTACACCACCTGCGGCACTAAAGACACGTTCCGATAATACACTGGCAGCAGGACAAGCCAGCACCTCCAATGCATACTGGCTAAGCTCTGGCCATGTATACAGCTTAGAGACCCAAAACTTGAAGGGGGAAGAGCCATCTGGGAGTACAGTGACAGGGCAAGACATGTAGTCTGACACCATCTGACGAAAGCGTTGCCTCCTGCTGACTCGAGGCGTCGCTGATGGTGTAGACAATTGTGGTGGACACACAAAACTTTGCCACATTTGGGCCATAGTGGTCTTGCCTTGTGCTGCGGCGCTGCCTCTGCTCCCT
Source organism: Dendrobates tinctorius (assembly GCF_039654945.1). Lineage (NCBI taxonomy): Eukaryota > Metazoa > Chordata > Amphibia > Anura > Dendrobatidae > Dendrobates > Dendrobates tinctorius. The sequence continues at coordinate 22,638,274 of NW_027361795.1, forward strand.
CTTTGTGCAGAGTTTCCTCCACTGCCTCGACGCACAGAGCTGCTTTGTAAAGCACTAGCAACAATGCTGTCGGGTGGAATGGAAAACATTATGGACTGCACCAGTGACTCTTCGTACTCCCGCAGTTTACGCTCCCGGTTCAACGTTGGTATGAGCCTTTGTACGCTGTCCCGGTAGCGAGGATCTAGGAGGGTGTACACCCAATAATCAGCCGAGACGAGAATGTGGGCGATGCGGCGGTCGTTTCTCAGGCACTGCAGCATGAAATCAACCATGTGCTGCAGACTCCCAACTGCCAAAGAACCGCTGTCCCCTGTTTGAGGCGTGACCTCGGCCTGCTCTGCATCACCCCACCCTCGCTGTACATACTGAGTAGAGGTTTGTGTACCTCCCTCCTCTGGAGAGATGTCTTCCTCCTCCATCGACTCCTCCTCATCCTCCTCACAAAGTGTCCCCTGCCTAGGACTTTGTGAGGAAACACGTAGCGCAGACTGTCCAGAAGCAGATGGCATTTGGGACTCCTCATCCTCCACCTCTTCCGAAACCTCATCCCTTAGTGCTTGCAGTGTTTGTTGAAGCAGGCAGATAAGGGGGACAGTCATGCTGACTAGTGCATCATCTGCACTCGCCATCCGCGTGGATTCATCGAAGGCACGCAAAACGAGGCAGATGTCCTTCATAGAGGCCCACTCAATGGTGCTGAAGTGTGAACGGCGCACAGTGCGACTTGTTTGCGCCTGATGCAGCTGGTACTCCATGACTGCTGCCTGCTGCTCACACAACCGCTCCAACATATGTAACGTTGAATTCCACCGGGTGGGTAGGTCACATATGATGCGATGTTCCGGAAGGCCAAATCGTCGCTGCAGAGCAGCGAGGCGCGATCTTGCCGTGCTGGAACGCCGCAACTGAGCGCACTCTATGGGGACCTTGTGCAACAGTGCATCAAGATCCGGATAGTCCCTCAGAAAGCTCTGCACAACCAAGTTAAGCACATGTGCCAGACATGGGATGTGTGTGAGGTTGCCTAGGCCAAGAGCTGCCACCAGATTTCGGCCATTGTCACACACTACCAAGCCCGGCTGGAGATTCGCTGGCCCAAACCACACATCGCTCTCCAGCTTGATAGCATTCCAGAGCTCCTGCGCTGTGTGGCTTCGATTCCCCAAAGAAATTAATTTGAGTACAGCCTGTTGACGTTTGGCCACGGCTGTGCTCATATCGGTCGTAACAGGCTCCTGCTCTGCTGTTTCTGAGGAACTTGAGTAGGAGGAGGAGTCTATGTGTACAGACTGGAGTCCTGCAATCCGTGGCGTTGGAAGAACACGTACAGCGCCACTCTCCAGATCTGTACCCAGCTCCACAACATTGACCCAGTGGGCAGTGAGGGAAAGGTATCGTCCCTGTCCATGGTTACTGGTCCACGCATCGGTGGTCAGGTGGACCTTGCTACTAACGGCGTTTAGTAGCGCATGTTTTATTTTGCCCTCAACATGTTTCTGCAGGGCAGGGACGGCTCGCCTGCTGAAATAAAAGCGGCTGGGCACGTTGTATTGGGGGACTGCCAATGCCATTAAGTCCCGGAAGGTGTCAGTGTCCACCAGCCTGAATGACAGCATTTCAACTGCCAGAAGTTTGGCAATGCCAGCATTCAGAGACTGTGCTCGGGGATGGTTTGCCGAGTAAGGGCGCCTTTTATCCCATGCCTGTGCTACCGATGGCTGTGATGGATGGGAACGTGCTGCTATGGGTGGAATCTGACAGGGTCTCCGGACAACAGTGGCAGAGGTTCTTCCTTGGCGATCCTGAGAGGAAGCCGAACCAGCAGTGTGTGAGCTGGAGGAAGAGTCCCCAACAGGAACTGAAGAGGTGGTAGGTGGTGCTGTACGTTGGCCTACGTCTTCAGGGTGTCTCTGCAACTCCAACTCGTGCTTGGTGCGCACATGTTTTCACATATTTGTGGTATTGAGGTTGCTGACATTTCTCCCTCTTTTGACTATCTGATGACACAGCTTGCATTTGACAAAGCAAATGTCATCTGCAACTGTGTCAAAAAAGGACCACGCACTGAAACTCTTGGGAGCGCCTGTTTTGCCTTTGGAATGAGGAATGCTCCTAACGGGTGCCGAAGTGGAGGGTACAGGCAACCATGTCTTCCCCCTCCCTCTGCCTCCTGTTTTGGCCGGTAGGGGAATCTCTTCCTCCGAGCTGCTCCCACCACCTTCCTGTTCCTCACGCCATGATGGGTCAAGGACCTCATCATCTTCCCTCCCCTCTTCAAACAGCTGCTTCTCCGGGGTTGTCTCGCCAGCACCGTACGCACCAGAAGCCAACAGATTCCGAGAACAGAAGTAGAGACTGTGATGGCTCCTGTCCATGTCTCTCTGACGGCCTGGGCACTTTGGCAGGTGGTGAAGAGACAGATGGTTGCTCTTCGGTGCTCTGGTCCTGAGAGGCTGTGGAAGTAATTGAAGTCGATGCGTTAGCTGCCATCCATCCGACAACGGCTTCAATTTGTTCCTCCCGCAGCAGTGGGGTACGTTGAGGTCCTACAAAGCTGCGCATAAAGGACTGTTGCCTGCTAAAACTGGGGGATGCTGATCCACTGGTGCCCGCAGCAGGCCCAGAATCCCCACGTCCTCTACCTGCAGAATCCCCACGTCCTCTCCCTGCAGAATCCCCACGTCCTCTCCCTGCTGAAACTCCACGCCCACGCCCACGTCCACGCGCCTTACTCCCTGCCTTCTTCATCTTGCAAGACTGCTTAAGATAGGCAGAAAAGTACAAAGGGGGGCCTTAGTGTGCTTATTCCTGAACAGCTGGTTACAGGTACAAGAAACACTAATTTTATGAAGTGTGTGTGTGTGGACTACACTTTAATAGGAGCTGATGTGGCCTACACAAGTTCCAAATGTAGTGTTTGGTGAACTTTTTTGTGGTTTCTTTGTTCACAAACTCAAAGTATGTGAACAAAGAATTGAAACTGATAGTATCACCAACTTTTTGGAGCTATTACAATGCAGGCAGGTAACCTACAATGCAAAAGATGAGGCTCCAAAAAAATTGGGTAATACTAATCTGGCTGCGCCGGCAGGGCACAAGCCAGAAAAAAAGGCTCCTCTATCTACTCCTATATAGTGTTTGCAACCAACCAATGTTGATGGATACGGATGGATGCACACTAATAGGAGAAGAAAAAATGAGCTGCACTCAAAGACAAATATGTGTGAGGCAGTGACGCACGTTGAGCGTCCTACAACCAGACGTAGCTGCAGGACACTCTACTCAGCGTGAGCTGCACTCACACACAGTCAGAGACCTCTCAGACAGCCGTCAACAGTGCAGCTAAGTGGGCACTGGCACTGACAGGCTGCAGAAAGGCTCCGCTGTGTACTCCTATATAGTGTTTGCAACCACCGTAGATGGAGACGGATGGATGCACACTAATAGAAGAAAAAATGAGCTGCACTCAAATACAAATATGTGTGAGGCACTGACGCACGCTGAGCGTCCTACAGCCAGACGTAGCTGCAGGACACACTACTCAGCGTGAGCTGCACTCACACACAGTCATAGACCTCTCAGACAGCCGTGAACAGTGCAGCAAAGTGGACACTAGCACTGAAAGGCTGCAGAAAGGCTCCGCTGTCTACTACTAGTGTTTTCAACCAACGTATATGGATACGGATGGAAGCACACTAGATTGAAATTATGTAAAAAATGCAGCTCAAAAATTAAAAGATGTATGAGGCAGCAGTGATCACACTGGGTGGCCTACAGCCTGACGTGGCTGCAGGACCCACTCCACAGTGTGAGTTGCACTCACACAGCCCTTGCAGACAGCTGTGAACACTGCTGCTAGGGCAAAGAAGGCTACAGTGGTGGTTTATGTAGCCTGGGTAAAGCACTAGAAGTTTGGTGGAATCGCGATTTCTAACTGTCCCTCACAGTCTTCTACAGCAGCCTGTCCCTAACTGAATTCCCAGCAGAGTGAACCAGAAATGGCGGCTGCAGTGGCTTTTATAGTGCATCATGACATCATTTCAGCAGCCAATCACAGCCATGCCAATAGTTAACATGCCTACATGCCTAACAGGATGTGCCCACACTTCGGAGGATTCCCATTGGCTTAATCAAAGCAAGCAGGCTCATAGCATGATGGGAACTTCCGATTCCGATTCCAGAATCCGATATGACAAAAGTATCGGAAGTCAGTATCGGAATTCCGATACCGCTAATATCGGCCGATACCCGATACTTGCGGTATTGGAATGCTCAACACTAATAGTAATGTAAAACAAGGTACAAGGTGTCTATAGGACAGGGGAGATTTTGAATTTCTGCAGACACTTGTGGACACTGGACACTTTTGGATTGTGTGAGGCCCACTGATATCTGAGCGCTATGTGACAGGCTCGATGGCACAGCTGTGACCAAAGTGACTAGAGGATAAGGGAGATTTTGAATCTCTGCACACACTTTTGGACACTGGACACTTTTGGATTGTGTGAGGCCCAATGAATATCTGAGCGCTATGTGACAGGCTCGATGGCACAGCTGTGACAAAAGTCACTAGAGGATAAGGGAGATTTTGAATCTCTGCACACACTTTTGGACACTGGATGGACACTTTTGGATTGTGTGAGGCCCACTGATATCTGAGCGCTATGTGACAGGCTCGATGGCACAGCTGTGACCAAAGTGACTAGAGGATAAGGGAGATATTGAATCTCTGCACACACTTTTGGACACTGGACACTTTTGGATTGTGTGAGGCCCACTAATATCTGAGCGCTATGTGACAGGCTCGATGGCACAGCTGTGACCAAAGTGACTAGAGGATAAGGGAGATTTTGAATCTCTGCACACACTTTTGGACACTGGATGGACACTTTTGGATTGTGTGAGGCCCACTGATATCTGAGCGCTATGTGACAGGCTCGATGGCACAGCTGTGACCAAAATGACTAGAGGATAAGGGAGATTTTGAATCTCTGCACACACTTTTGGACACTGGACACTTTTGGATTCTGTGAGGCCCAATGAATATCTGAGCGCTATGTGACAGGCTCGATGGCACAGCTGTGACAAAAGTGACTAGAGGATAAGGGAGATTTTGAATCTCTGCACACACTTTTGGACACTGGATGGACACTTTTGGATTGTGTGAGGCCCACTGATATCTGAGCGCTATGTGACAGGCTCGATGGCACAGCTGTGACCAAAGTGACTAGAGGATAAGGGAGATATTGAATCTCTGCACACACTTTTGGACACTGGATGGACACTTTTGGATTGTGTGAGGCCCACTGATATCTGAGCGCTATGTGACAGGCTCGATGGCACAGCTGTGACCAAAGTGACTAGAGGATAAGGGAGATATTGAATCTCTGCACACACTTTTGGACACTGGATGGACACTTTTGGATTGTGTGAGGCCCACTGATATCTGAGCGCTATGTGACCGGCTCGATGGCACAGCTGTGACCAAAGTGACTAGAGGATAAGGGAGATTTTGAATCTCTGCACACACTTTTGGACACTGGACACTTTTGGATTGTGTGAGGCCCAATGAATATCTGAGCGCTATGTGACAGGCTCGATGGCACAGCTGTGACCAAAGTGACTAGAGGATAAGGGAGATTTTGAATCTCTGCACACACTTTTGGACACTGGATGAACACTTTTGGATTGTGTGAGGCCCACTGATATCTGAGCGCTATGTGACAGGCTCGATGGCACAGCTGTGACCAAAGTGACTAGAGGATAAGGGAGATTTTGAATCTCTGCACACACTTTTGGACACTGGATGGACACTTTTGGATTGTGTGAGGCCCACTGATATCTGAGCGCTATGTGAAAGGCTCGATGGCACAGCTGTGACCAAAGTGACTAGAGGATAAGGGAGATTTTGAATCTCTGCACACACTTTTGGACACTGGACACTTTTGGATTGTGTGAGGCCCAATGAATATCTGAGCGCTATGTGACAGGCTCGATGGCACAGCTGTGACAAAAGTCACTAGAGGATAAGGGAGATTTTGAATCTCTGCACACACTTTTGGACACTGGATGGACACTTTTGGATTGTGTGAGGCCCACTGATATCTGAGCGCTATGTGACAGGCTCGATGGCACAGCTGTGACCAAAGTGACTAGAGGATAAGGGAGATATTGAATCTCTGCACACACTTTTGGACACTGGATGGACACTTTTGGACTGTGTGAGGCCCACTGATATCTGAGCGCTATGTGACAGGCTCGATGGCACAGCTGTGACCAAAGTGACTAGAGGATAAGGGAGATATTGAATCTCTGCACACACTTTTGGACACTGGATGGACACTTTTGGATTGTGTGAGGCCCACTGATATCTGAGCGCTATGTGACCGGCTCGATGGCACAGCTGTGACCAAAGTGACTAGAGGATAAGGGAGATTTTGAATCTCTGCACACACTTTTGGACACTGGACACTTTTGGATTGTGTGAGGCCCAATGAATATCTGAGCGCTATGTGACAGGCTCGATGGCACAGCTGTGACCAAAGTGACTAGAGGATAAGGGAGATTTTGAATCTCTGCACACACTTTTGGACACTGGATGAACACTTTTGGATTGTGTGAGGCCCACTGATATCTGAGCGCTATGTGACAGGCTCGATGGCACAGCTGTGACCAAAGTGACTAGAGGATAAGGGAGATTTTGAATCTCTGCACACACTTTTGGACACTGGATGGACACTTTTGGATTGTGTGAGGCCCACTGATATCTGAGCGCTATGTGAAAGGCTCGATGGCACAGCTGTGACCAAAGTGACTAGAGGATAAGGGAGATTTTGAATCTCTGCACACACTTTTGGACACTGGACACTTTTGGATTGTGTGAGGCCCAATGAATATCTGAGCGCTATGTGACAGGCTCGATGGCACAGCTGTGACAAAAGTCACTAGAGGATAAGGGAGATTTTGAATCTCTGCACACACTTTTGGACACTGGATGGACACTTTTGGATTGTGTGAGGCCCACTGATATCTGAGCGCTATGTGACAGGCTCGATGGCACAGCTGTGACCAAAGTGACTAGAGGATAAGGGAGATATTGAATCTCTGCACACACTTTTGGACACTGGATGGACACTTTTGGACTGTGTGAGGCCCACTGATATCTGAGCGCTATGTGACAGGCTCGATGGCACAGCTGTGACCAAAGTGACTAGAGGATAAGGGAGATTTTGAATCTCTGCACACACTTTTGGACACTGGATGGACACTTTTGGATTGTGTGAGGCCCACTGATATCTGAGCGCTATGTGACAGGCTCGATGGCACAGCTGTGACCAAAATGACTAGAGGATAAGGGAGATTTTGAATCTCTGCACACACTTTTGGACACTGGACACTTTTGGATTCTGTGAGGCCCAATGAATATCTGAGCGCTATGTGACAGGCTCGATGGCACAGCTGTGACAAAAGTGACTAGAGGATAAGGGAGATTTTGAATCTCTGCACACACTTTTGGACACTGGATGGACACTTTTGGATTGTGTGAGGCCCACTGATATCTGAGCGCTATGTGACAGGCTCGATGGCACAGCTGTGACCAAAGTGACTAGAGGATAAGGGAGATATTGAATCTCTGCACACACTTTTGGACACTGGATGGACACTTTTGGATTGTGTGAGGCCCACTGATATCTGAGCGCTATGTGACAGGCTCGATGGCACAGCTATGACCAAAGTGACTAGAGGATAAGGGAGATTTTGAATCTCTGCACACACTTTTGGACACTGGACACTTTTGGATTGTGTGAGGCCCAATGAATATCTGAGCGCTATGTGACAGGCTCGATGGTACAGCTGTGACAAAAGTGACTAGAGGATAAGGGAGATTTTGAATCTCTGCACACACTTTTGGACACTGGATGGACACTTTTGGATTGCGTGAGGCCCACTGATATCTGAGCGCTATGTGACAGGCTCGATGGCACAGCTGTGACCAAAGTGACTAGAGGATAAGGGAGATTTTGAATCTCTGCACACACTTTTGGACACTGGATGGACACTTTTGGATTGTCTGAGGCCCACTGATATCTGAGCGCTATGTGACAGGCTCGATGGCACAGCTGTGACCAAAGTGACTAGAGGATAAGGGAGATTTTGAATCTCTGCACACACTTTTGGACACTGGACACTTTTGGATTGTGTGAGGCCCAATGAATATCTGAGCGCTATGTGACAGGCTCGAAGGCACAGCTGTGACAAAAGTGACTAGAGGATAAGGGAGATTGGATTGCTTTTAAAAAAGCAGTTTGCGGAGCAGTGGGTAAACAGCAATGCAGGAATGTCAGGAAGCCTTAGAAGGCAGCCCAACAACCAACACCACTGATACACCACTATATAGCCTCCCCTTGCACTGCACACACAGTGACTGGTGTGTTGTGCAGGCCAAATCGCTAGCAGCAGAAGCAGTTTTTTTGTCTTCTTCCCTGCCTAACGCTCTCCCTACAGAATCAGCAGCAACCTCTCCCTATACTAAGATCGGCAGAAGTAAGATGGCGGTCGGCGTGCACGCCCTTTTATACCCCCTATGACGCCCACCAAAGCAAGCCAATCACTTGCATGCCCTTCTGAAAGATGGTGGTGACCCGTGCCTATGTCATCACGTTGCCCACAGTGTCCGTGGATCCTGATTGGCTGAAAAAGAGCGCAAAACAAACTTTTGAAACGCGACTTTGGCGCGTAAGTCGCCGACCTCGTGGCCGACCTCATCCTAGGGTCGGGTATCGTTTCATGAAACCCGACTTTGCCAAAAGTCGGCGACTTTTGAATTTTTTCGACTCGTTTCGCTCAACTCTACTCGTGATCATGTGCTATATCACGCTACCTCTTCCTAGGGGAGGTGCCTGATTATTGTTGTGCTTCCTGGCTTGGTCTGCCGTGTCCCTGCTGGCTGTGCGCTGTATTCAGGTCCCCTGCCTTGCACTCTGTTGTGCCTCTTGGCACACGCTCTGAACCTGCACTCTGCCTTGTACTTGGTTGTGCCTCCTGGCACACGCTCTGACCATGTACTCTGTCTCATACTCAGTTGTGCCTCATGGCACATGCTCTGATCCTGTACTCTGTCTCATACTCAGTTGGGCCTCCTTGCACACACTCTGATTCCGTGCTCTGTCTTATACTCAGTTGTGCCTCCTGGCACACACTCTGATTCCGTGCTCTGTCTTATACTCAGCTGTGCCTCCTGGCACACACTCGGACCTTGTGCTTTGTCTCATGCTCAGTTGTGCCTCCTGGCACATGCTCTGATCCTGTACTCAGTCTCTTACTCTGTTGTGCCTCCTGGCACACTTACCAATCCTGCGCTCTGTCTTATGCTCAGTTGTGCCCTCTGACACACACCCTGCTCCTGTACTCTGTTACACCTCCTGGCACACCTGCTGCCTGACTCAGTGCTCTGACGTGCTCCTTGCACGCATCCTGCTTCACTCACACCCGGACGAACGAAGCCTCTGTATACCACGTGTTCCCGTGTCCACGCTTTACACGTTCCTGCAGACACACCCACTCGTGTCTCCTGTGAGCCGGCTGCCTGGTGCCAGCTGTCGTGGTGCCTCACCCCCTGGGGCTTGCCCCTGACACTCCCTGTATAGGGGGTGGTCTTCACTAGGTCAGCTCGCCCTAGGAGGGTTGGTGTCACGACCCAGAGGGTCCACTCCAGGAGTCATCACACACACTACATATATACTACATTCATACAACATGTTGTATATATGTAGTATGTATGTTGTATGAATGTAGTATATATGAAATATGTAGTATGTACTGTGTGTAGTATGTATGAATGTTGTATATATGTAGTATGTATGTATGTTGTATGAATTTAGTATATATGAAGTACGTAGTATGTATGTATGTTGTATGAATGTAGTATATATGAAGTATGCATGTAGTATGTATGTATGTTGTATGAATGCAGTATATATGACGTATGCATGTAGTATGTAGTATGTATGTATGTTGTATGAATGTAGTATATTTGAAGTATGCATGTAGTATGTATGTTGTATGAATGTATGTAGTATGTATGTTGTATGTCTGTAGCATGTTGTATGTATGTTGTATGTATGTAGTATGTATGTAGTATGCACTATGTATGTATGTTGTATGAATGTATTATATATGTAGTATGTATGTATTGTATGAATGTATTGTATGTAGTATGTATGTTGTATGTAGTATGTATGCTGTATGTCTGTAGCATGTTGTATGTATGAAGTATGTATGTAGTATGTAGTATGTACTATGCATGTATGTATGTTGTATGAATGTTGTATGTAGTATGTATGTAGTATGTAGCATGCATGTATGTATGTTGTTTGAATACAGTATATATGTAGTATGTATGTAGTATGCATGTATGTATGCTGTATGAATGTAGTATATATGTAGTATGTATGTATGTTGTATGAATGTAGTATATATTAAGTATGTATGTAGTATGTATGTATGTTGTATGAATGTTGTATATATGTAGTATGTATGTAGTATGTATCTATGTTGTATGAATGTAGTATATATGAAGTATGTAGTATGTATGTATGTTGTATGAATGTTGTATATATGTAGTATGTATGTATGTTGTATGAATGTAGTATATATGAAGTATGTAGTATGTACTGTATGTAGTATGTATGAATGTTGTATATATGTAGTATGTATTTATGTTGCATGAATGTAGTTTATATGATGTAGTATGTATGTATGTTGTATGAATGTAGTATATATGAAGTATGCATGTAGTATGTATGTATGTTGTATGAATGCAGTATATATGAAGTATGCATGTAGTATGTATGTATGTTGTATGAATGTAGTAAATATGAAGTATGCAAGTAGTATGTATGTATGTTGTATGAATGTTGTATATGTGTAGTATGTATGTATGCAGTATGTTTTTTTTTACATTGGACACATTAGCCGGATGATGGGACTACTACTGTCCCATCATTGGCTAATGTGTCAATCACTGTCATTGTAGCAGGCATAGCCCGATGGGACTTGTAGTCCCATCGGACGATGCCTGCACATACACACAACCCCTGGCAGGCCCGCACAGACCACCGGCAGTCTACACAGACCCCCGGCAGGCCCGTACAGACCCCCGAGAGGCCCGCACAGACCACCGGAAGGCCCGCACAGACCCCCATCAGGCCCGTACAGACCCCCGAGAGGCCCGTACAGACCCCGCCCGTACACACAGACACACACAGTGTCCGCCCACGCACCGCCCACACTCTTCCCCCCTCCCGAACAGGATGTACAAGGAAAGAAAGGTTTTTTTTAATTCCGATATTTCTGTCCCATTGACTTGAATGGGACTTCCGGTATTGGAATCGGCGATATCGGCGATACCCGATACTTTTTTGGGTATTGGGCCGATCCGATACTTCTGTATATCGGATGTATCGCTCAACACTATTCACAACACAAAACTATATCAAATGCAAAAGATTTCAGCAAACAAATAACTTATCTGAATGATGCAAGACCAAGGAGGGGACAAAGCAGACTTCACAATGCACAGGAAGACAAACAAATCACCAGCAGAAACTGAAAGAAGCTTGCTCACTTAAATCCTCCCAGTCAGTAACCCCTGACTTCCAATCATTGTCTTCAGGTGATAGACTTCTGTCAATACGACCAGCTCCACTACCCGCGGCAACCACCAGAGGGAGCCCTGACTCAGATGTCAGATCAAGAGAGTTCACAACAGGATACGATGGTGACAGATGGGTCAGGATGTGGAGATCATATGGGGCAGAATGGATATTCATGAGGGCAGGATGGGAAAACATACGCTGCCAGGAATGAGACACACAGGGGTCAGGATGGGGGATATTATTACCATAGGGGCTAATTAAGGGATATTATTACTACAGTGATGTATTTATTTTATTTTTTGAGTATATTGTTTTAAATGGGGGGCAGTCCTGTTACTGTCTAGAGTGATATTATGTTGCCTTTTTTTCTTCATGTGGTGTAATGTAGAAGTTGGGAAAAAAATAAGTAATGTGTTCTGCAAGCGGAGCTCTAGATAACTGTGTTATTTCATGCAGAGATTAACCCTGACTGGAAGAAGTGACGGTGCTCTGTGCTGGATGAAAGATGAAAAGCGAGGATGAAGGACTTCACCTAGAGACCCCACTGGTGAGTCAGTGTGTTACCTATACACTGACACTATACACTGCATACTATATACAGAGGTCCTGTGTATAATGTCACCAGTAATCACTGTATTACCTATACATAATATACAGAGCTCCTGTGTATAATGTTATTGATCACTGTATTACCTGTACACAGACACTGCATGCTAAGTACAGATCACCTGTGTATAATGGCACTTATGGTAACATAGTAACATAGTTATTAAGGTTGAGGAAAGACTTTAAGTCCATCTAGTTCAACCTATATCCTATCCTAACTTGCCTTAACATGTTAAACCAGAGGAAGGCAAAAAAAACCCATGTGGCAAACAGTAAGCTTCACATTGGGGAACAAAATTCCTTCCCAACTCCACATACGGCAATCAGACTAGCTCCCTGGATCAACGCAATATTAAGGAAACTAGTGTATATACCCATTAAGATTATACTTTTCAAGAAAGGCATCCAGTCCCTTCTTAAATTTTAGTAGGGAATCACTCATTGCAACATCACATGGCAGAGAGTTCCATAGTCTCACTGCTCTTACAGTAAAGAATCCGCGTCTGTGAGTAAGCTTAAACCTTCTTTCCTCCAGACATAGAGGATGCCCCCTTGTCCCCGTCACAGGTCTAAGAGTAAAAAGATCATTAGAAAGGTCTTTGTATTGTCCCCGCATATATTTATACATTGTAATAAGATCACACCTAAACCTTCGATTTTCCAAACTAAATAACCCCAAGTGTAATAATCTATCTTGGTATTGCAGACCCCCCCAGTTCCCTAATAACCTTGGTTGCTCTTCTCTGCACCCGCTCTGTGGCGCCCCCAAGTGTATGGTCGCCACACTGGCATTGCCTTCCTCCAGGGAGGGTGATGTCAGGCTTGGAAGCAATGAAGGGTCTCTCTAGCAGTTAACCATGTCATGCAACACAGTTCCCACTCCAGGCCAGCAGAGGGAGCTCTGAACCAGAATTGGGGGAAGAGTGCTCTCTGAGAGCCAGGAAGGGAAATGAGGAGTTAGTGTGAGGAGGGCAATGTGTGTAGACATGTGGAGAGAAGCTGGAGGTTGAGCTGAGGATAGAGAGCTCCCTCCCAGTGATAGCGCATGATCTGGAGTCTGGTCTCCATGGTTGTATGGATACTGAAGGTCCTGCAACAGAAACCAGAGGAGTAGGAAGATGTAAATGCTCTATTCCCACCTAAGATTCCGGGGCACAACAGCGACGGGTGAGCCAAGAGAGATAGAGGGCTACAGCTGTCTGCCATACGAGGTAGTTCTAAGAGAAGATAAGAAGGAGGAACTTCAGTGTTACACAGTGCTGCATGTACCTCAACTAAGCGCTAGGAAGGAGACTACACAGCCCATCTGAGAGAGAGATTCCTGAGTTGCTTCCAGGCTAGCCTGCTCCTGTGCCATCTGTAATCTGGACCCTGGACTGCATTTGCCAAGTAAAGGTAAAGAAACTGCACCCTGTTGTGTCCTTGCCTTCTTCCTACAAATTCTCCGGCACTGCTGCATCCTTGTGCCATACACTGCACCCTCGTTCCCAACACCTATCTACACTGCCCTGGGACCAACAGTCCTGCCTGTGGAGGGCTATAACATTACTGCTGTACCCCCACCATCTGTCCCAAAGGATCTGTCTGCAGCGTCGGCTTAACACCTCCTTTGCCGAACACCACAAGTGGCGTCACGAATCATTCATAAACTTTATTCCCATCATTCAATCCCCTTTTACATGGCACCCAGGGCCACGGACTGGGTCACCGCTGCTGTGACACTCCCCTCTGAAGGACCGGCCCGGTACCGAGTACCCCACAGCCCTGGGAGGGCGACCCAGCTCCAGTTCAGCTATGTCTTTTTTATACACCGGAGACCAGAACTGTACACAGTATTCTAAGTGTGGTCGCACTAGTGACTTATATAGAGGTAAAATTATGTTCTCCTCATAAGCATATATGCCTCTTTTAATGCATCCCATTATTTTATTTGCCTTTGCAGCAGCTGCCTGACACTGGTCAGTAAATGTGAGTTTGTCGTCCACCCATACACCCAGGTCTTTTTCAGTGACAGTTTTGCCCAGTGTTTTACAATTAAGCACATAATTATACATCTTGTTCGTTCTACCCAAGTGCATGACCTTACATTTATCCCCATTAAAGCTCATTTGCCATTTATCAGCCCAAGCTTCTAGTTTACATAAATCCTCCTGTAATATAAAACTGTCCTCCTCTGTATTGATTACCCTGCAGAGTTTAGTGTCATCTGCAAATATTGAAATTCTACTCTCTATGCCCCCTACAAGGTCATTAATAAATATGATAAAAAGAAGCGGGCCCAAAACTGACCCCTGTGGTACCCCACTGCTAACCGTGACCCAGTCCGAGTGTGCTCCATTAATAACCACCCTTTGTTTCCTATCCTGAGCCAGCTCTTAACCCACTTACACACACTTTCCCCTATCCCCATTGTTCTCATTTTATGTTTCAACCTTTTGTGTGGCACCGTATCAAAAGCTTTTGAAAAGTCCATGTACACCACGTCCACTGCATTCCCTTGGTCCAGTCAGGAACTTACCTCTTCATAAAAGCTTATCAGATTAGTCTGACAGGAACGGTCCCTTGTAAACCCATGTTGATATTGGGTCATGAGTTTATTCTTCTCCAGATACTCAAGTATAGTATCTCTTAGGCTATGTGCACACGATGCAGATTCACCTGCAGGTTTTTCCACGTGGATCCGCAGGTTTCACACCTCTACTATGTTAAAGGTGTGAAACCGCTGCGGAATCCGCCCAAACAATTGACATGCTGCGGAAAACCACGCGGAAAAAACCACAGCATGAGCACAGCGGTTTTGAAATTGCATAGGCTAACATGGTACTGTACCATGTCTGCGGAACTGCTGCGTTTCCGCAGGGCCAAAACCGCTGCGGAAACGCAGCAGAATCCGCAACGTGTGCACATAGCCTTAGAAAACCCTCCAGGATTTTACCCACAGTTGAGGTTAAACTGTACTTCATGTTAGTGGTAAAATTTCATTCACATAACTTGCGTTTATTTGTGAAAAAAACAGAAATTTGGCGAAAATTTTGAAAATTTCGCAATTTTCCAATTTTGAATTTTTATGCCCTTAAATCACAGAGATATGGCACTCAAAAAACTTAATAAGTAACATTTCCCACATGTTTACATTACATCAGCACAATTTGGGAACCAAAATTTTTTTTTGTTAGGAAGTTGTAAGGGTTAAAAGTTGACCAGCGATTTCCCATTTTTACAACACCATTTTATTTTAGGGACCACATCACATTTGAAGTCACTTTGAGGGGTCTATATGATAGAAAATACCTAAAAGTGACACCATTCTAAAAACTGCACCCCTCAAGGTGCTCAAAACCACATTCAACAAGTTTATTAACCCTTCAGGTGATTCACAGGAATTTTTTGAATGTTTAAAAAAATAAACATTTAACTTTTTTTCACAAAAAAAATTACTTCAGGTTCATTTTTTTTATTTTACCAAGGGTAATAGGAGAAATTGGACTGGAAAAGTTATTGTGCAACTTGTCCTGAGTACGCTGATACCTTATAGGTGGAGGGCAACCACTGTTTTGGCGCATGGCAGAGCTCGGAAGGGAAGGAGCGCCGTTTGACTTTTTCACTGCAAAATTGGCTGGAATTAAGATCGGATGCCATGTCAAGTTTGGAGTGCTCCTGATGTGCCTAAACAGTGGAAACACCCCACAAGTGACCTCATTTTGGAAACTAGACCCCCCAGGAACTTATCTAGATATGTGGAGAGCACTTTGAACCCCCAAGGGCTTCAGAGAAGTTTATAACGTACAGTCGTACAATTAAAAAATCATATTTTTTCCACAAAAATGATCTTTTCACCCCCAATTTTTATTTTCCCAAGGGTAACAGGACCCCAAAAGTTATTGTACAATTTGTCCTGAGTACGCTGATACCCCATATCTGGGGGTAAACCACTATTTGGGCGCATGGCAGAACTCGGAAGGGAAGCAGCGCCATTTGACTTTTTTGGCTGGAATTGAGATCGGACACCATGTCGCATTTGGAAAGCCCCTGATGTGCCAAAACAGTGGAAACCCCCCAATTCTAACTCCAACCCTATCCCCAACACACCCCTAACCCTAGCCCAAACTCTAGCCCTAATGGGAAAATGGAAATAAGTACATTTTTTTATTTTATTATTTTTCCCTAACTAAGGGGGTGATAACGGGGGGTTTGAGTTACTATTTATGGCGGGTTTTTATGTTTGGCAGCTGTCGCATGCTGAAAGACGCTTTTTATTGTAAAAATAGTTTATGCATCACCACATTTTGAGAGCTGTAATTTTTCCATATTTTGACCCATCGAGTCATTTTAGGTCTTATTTTTTGCGGGACGAGTTGACGTTTTTATTGATGCTATTTTCGGGCATGTGACATTTTTTAATCGCTTTTTATTCAAGAATTTTTGGGAAGCAGAATGAACAAAAACCAGCATTTCATGAATTTCTTTTGGGGGGTGCGTTTACACCTTTCCGCGTGCGGTAAAATTAATAAAGCAGTTTTATTCTTCAGGGTATTACGGTTACAGCGATACCTCATTTATGTCTTTTTTTACGTTTTGGAGCTTTTATGCAATGAAATCAATTTTATGTAAAAAATAATTATTTTTGCATCGCTTTATTCTGCGAGCTATAACTTTTTTATTTTTTAGCTGATGATTTTGTGCCATGGCTCGTTTTTTGCGGGACAAGATAATGTTTTCAGCGGTACCATGGTTATTTATACATGTCTTTTTGATCGCGCGTTATTTCCCCTTTTTGTTCGGCGGTATGATGATAAAGCATTATTTTTTGCTTCGCTTTTTATTTCTACTTTTTAAGGGGTTCAATAAAGGGGTTAACTAGTGGGACAGTTTTATAGGGTGGGTCATTACAGACGTGGCGATACCAAATATGTGTACCATACTTTTATTGTTTTTTTTTAATTTTCAAAAAATGAATTTATTAGGGAATATTTTTTTTTTTAAATTTATTTAGCGATTTTTTCTAAATTATTTTTACACTTTTTTTTTACTTTATTACATTGTCCCAGGGGGAACATCACTGTCATGTGTCAGATCGCTGGTCTGTCACATCACAGATCGCTGTGACAGATCAGCGATCTGTCACAGGCGCTGCACAGGCTTCCTCAAGCCTGCGCTCTGCAGGCAGTGAGGAAGCCGGCTCCCTGCAGGCCCCTGAAGGTCCCCGCTGCCATATTGGATCCGGGGACCTGCAGGGAAGGAGACCCCCAGAGCAGCCCAGCATATCGCGCTGCTCCGGGGGGCTCTGGGAAGCACGGAGGGAGCCCCCTCCCTGCCGATGCTTCCCTAAACCCCCGGTAAACTGCAATCGTGTTTGATCGTGACCGCCCCTGACACATAGTGCTGGGTGTCAGCTGTGATAATCAGCTGACACCTGGCCGCGATCAGCGGCGTTCCCCCGTGAGCGCCGCTGATCGCACTAGACATACTATTCCGTCCTTGGGACTTGTGAAATGGAATTATCACACTTACAAACCCATGTAACAGTCACAGATAATTCCTCCAAACTCCTTCTCATATAACCACCAAACAACTGTCCACCAAGCCATGCAACATAAGTTAGCTATGACAATGTGTTTCAGTTAGAACCAAGATTATATAGGGGATAGGAGTGGCTAACTGGGCTCAGGTGAGAGCTCAGACTCACAGAGCTCCCAACATGGTCAATTAACCCCTTTACTGTCAAAAGAAATTAACACTATTTAAAAAGAAGGTGAAGTGGTCCTTTTCAGCACAGGAGTAGGTGCAATCAGATGCTGCGGGTTTCTGGCTACTCTTTGTTGCAGTAACCCCATGACACTAACTAGCTAAAATCTATCAGCACCCAGGACCAGCATCAGGAGCAACCTCTCTGCGCTGACAAAATGGCGCTGAAACAAGATGTCCGCTCTTTATGTAAAGAGGGACATGTGATTTCAGCAGCTAATGGCACAAGCAGTTGTGTCTGGACATGGTGGATGTTTCTTGAGCCCTGATTGGCTTGCCGCATTGTGCATACATAAAGTCAGGGAAAAAATTGTTTTTACAAGAACTCCTCTGAGCTCTCCTCACCCCATCCCCTCCCCTCATCGAACACGTTTTCCCCAGTCATCATACACCCTCACTATCCTAGCCAAAGTGCTAAAAATACTTTAGTGGCAACGTAAAGATTTTCTTGCACTTTTACCGAATGTTACCGATTTTTCCCAATTTGAAGAAAATTTGCTCATGTTTCTGATCACATATCCGAATGTGCCACATTGGTGCCAAATTTATGGTTGACGATTGTTTTCTGAATATAGTCGCTCATCTCTACTCTTCACCACCTTGCCATTTTCCAGTTTTGCGCATTTGTTTTTAGCTCCCCTTATTCTCAGATCCATAACTTTATTTTTCTGTCAAAATCGCCGTGCGAGGGCTTGTTTTTTGCGAGACAAGTTTTGCTTTTGAACAACACCACTGATTTTACCATATAGTGAACTGATAAGCAGGAAAAAAAATCCAAGTGCAGTGAATATGTAAAAAAAAGTGCAATCCCACAAGAGTTTTTTTTTTTTAACTTTGCGTATCGTCTTATCTTTTGGGATCGGGGGCTGAGTGAGGGCTTATTTGTTGTGCAACGAGCTGATGTTTTTAGCGATACCATTTTGAGCTAGATACAATGTTTTGATCGCTGTTATTGGATTTTATTGCAGTGACCAAAAACATGATTTTTTTTCTTGATCCAAATCGGTAAACGGCGTATTATTTCTTTTTATATTTTGGTTGACCGGCAATACCAAATTGTATTTTTTATTTTTTGTATTGTTTTATTTTGAATAGGTCAAAAGGGAGATTGATTTGAAATTTGTTTTTAGTTTTTAAAAACTTTTTTTTTACTTTTTTTACTTGCTTCAATAGTCTCCTTAGGAGACTTGAAGCTGCAATCTTCTGATTGCTTGTGCTACACAAACATGGTTTGTCAGGGTTTCAGCCCTGCTAAAATCCATTAATGTGAGAGGCCCATTGATCTGAAAAGAACATCAGCATTTTTCAGCCAAAATGCCCTATGGGTTTAAAAAAAACACACCTTAAATTTGCCAGACTGAGCAGTGCTGTAGGTTATTACGGTATTCTAATTGTTGCTATTCAAAATACAATATAATGAGTATATAATGGCTTGTGCCTCAGGATAAATTTGTCAGTTGCCAAAACAGAACACTTTTGCTCCTCATTCTATACTGGTTGCACAGGTTTGAGTTTCCGATTGACTTAGAATCATAGAATGTTAGAGTTGGAAGGAACCTCAGGGGTCATAATGTCCAACCTCCTGCTCAATGCAATGCAGCATTCACTGAGCCATCTCAGACATATGTCTGTCCAGTCTCTGAAAACTTCCATTGAAGGAGAACTCATCACCTCTTGTGGCAGCCTGTTCCACTCTTTGATCACCCTCATGGTCAAAAAAGTTTTTCTGATATCTTTTTTTTTAATTGTATGAAAATATATTTCAACATCATATAAGAATAAACAATGAACAATAAACCGTGATTAAAAAGAACAAAGGATCAAAAATCAGAGTCGAATATCAAGGTTTTCTATATATACAATAACATTGTCATTTCCAGTGTAGAAATCATTCTTGTCACCAGTATAAGATCTGAGGGGACACTCCTCAACAATGTGCTGAACTGTTAGACTGTCAGATCCACAGTCACAGGCAGGAGAGTCAGATTTTCCCCAGTTATGCATAAGATCTGCACAGACACCAAAGTTTGTTCTGATACCATTCAGAGTAACCCAGGTTTTCCTTGGTAGATTGAAGCCTGGTGGTGGATTTTGTAAGTGAGGAAACATTTGAAGCTCACCATCTACTGCACTGACCGAAAGTTCTCGCCATTTCTCTTCTAAATTGAAATCATGTTTATACTGGGTAATTGCGGTTTGGATGGGTGGGTGTCTTGATTTCAGTCGCTGTATTTGAACATCTTGGACATTTTGATGTATTGGGAGATTTTCATTATTCAGTACTTTAGTGTATTCTTTAAGTAGGAGCTTTTGTCTTCTCAGGTTTGCAGGTGCAATATGGCTCAAGACAGGTAACCAGTGGACGGGCATAGGTTTGATGGCACCAGATGTTATGCGCATAGAATTGCTCAGCTGGGTGGCGATTGCATTCACATGACATCTATTCAACCATACTGGAGCACAATATTCTGCAGCAGAGTACACCAAGGCAAGGGTAGACGTTCTGAAGACAGGTGTTGAAGAACCCCAGGAGGATCCACAGAGTTTCTGAATAATATTATTCTGTGCTTTCAGTTTCTGTGCTATCTTATCCAAATGAGATTTGAAGGTTAGGGTTCTATCAAGGACTACGCCTAAATACTTACGATTGAAATTATGTTTGACAAGTTGACCTTCAATATGTACTTTGAGTTCAGTGTTAGCACTTGCGTTGTGTAAATGAAAGCAGCATACTTTGATGGATTGGGCTTTAGCTCCATTGTCCAAAATACTTTCCCATTACACTAAAGGGCCTGTCATACTAAGTGATATCGCTAGCAATATCGCTATAACTAGTGACGTTATAGTGATATTGCTAGCGATATCGCTGTGTGTGATACTTACAACCAGCTCCCCCGCTGGTTATCGCTGATTGCGCGAGAACCTCCAGGACTGTTTCTCGTCGTCAGCTTCCTGCGGTGCTTCCTGTGGAGAGACGAGCGACGAGCTTGGAGCCGGGCGGGAGGACGCAGGATCGCCTAGTGTGACAGGTAAGTAGCGACCCCCGTCCCCAGCGATGTCGCTGGTGAGATCTGCCTGTGTGGCAGCTCACTAGCGACCACTTAGCAATGTACCAGCGATCCTGACCGCATCATATCGCTGGTCGGGATTGCTGGTACATCGCGAAGTGTGACAGTACCTTAAGATCTTCTGTTAAATCTTCCCCTGCTTCCACCATTGTTTTGCTCACTGTAGCAAGTGCCCAGTCATCGGCGTATCCAAATTTCCGTGATACTGTATCTGGAAGGTCGGCTAGGTAAAAAGCAAATGAGAGGTGCCAGCACTGATCCCTGGTCCGTTTTCTTACAACTGGTTGAATCACCCATGATAAGTTGAAAGGTTCAATTTGCAATCATATTATTCAAGAGGTACATCATTTTCTTACATGGAATCACCTTCAGAAACTTGAATAGAAGTCCTTCCCTCCACACAGTGTCATATGTAGCAGAAACATCAATGAACGCTACTGAAACCTTCTTGTTCTATTGAAATTCAGCCTCAATGAGAGTTGTCAAGGCTAAAACTTGGTCACTGCAGATTCTAGCAGGTCTAAAACAGGCTTGCTCTATGGATATTGAGTAAAAACATCTTTGAAATGATCTTATTATTGATTAAGCGTTCTAAAAGCTTATATAGGCAACTCAAAGCAATGGGTCTATAGCTTCAAGGATTATCTTTAGGCTTCCCAGGTTTTAACAATGCAATGATCTTGGTGTGTTTTAGTTTACTAGGGACTTGAGCATTATCCATGATATCTGAGAAGAACTTTGCCAGCCATTTTTTCATGTAAGGTCCACAGTTTTTAAGAAATTCGGGATGAATACCATCAAATCCAGGAGCTTTGTTACTTTTAGTATCAACAAGGGCAATTTCAATGTCACATGTTGTAAAAGGACGGGAGTATTCTTCAATTGGTGCCACAGATGATTTTAGTAGCTTAAACTTATTTTTAACTTCTATAGTATGAGCTCAATCTTTAGGGGCTCTTGAGGTGTTCACAATACATGTATGTGCTGCAATTTGGTTTGAAGTTACAGCATTCATTTTCTGTTTTGATTTACGGCTTCCTTCTAGTTTTTTTTAAAAGAGACCACACTTTTCTACTGGATCTTTTAAAGTCCAAGTTCTCAACTGTTTCCATCCATTTGGCCTGACATGCTGCATTCAGTTTGTTCATCAACTCATCACCGATTTCACCATCTCCACTCTCAAGGAATTGTCTGTACAGTTGTTCACATTCAACAGTCCAACCTGGAATGCATTCTTTACGAAAGCCACATGGTATTGATTTCTTTGCAGCTTTGATAACAGCTTTACAGAACCGCTCATAGTTTTTACTGATTGGGGGTATCCAGCCAACACAATTGTCAAGATGATCAGCAAAATTTTTCCAGTTGGCTTTGACAAAATTCCATTGAGGATGTGGGTACGAAGTTACAAGAGGAATGGATACTCCAACGGTGATGATGATAGGACGATGCTAACTACGAGGAAAATGACAACACACTGAGATGTAGATAAAGGTTCATTGTTTCTATTGCATGATACAAAACATAAAAGTCAGGGTTGTATCCTCTCTGCCAAGCTGCAGATTGGAAGGTTGGAAGATCCTTTGCATCAAAAACCAGGACTGTGTTCTGCACGTCAGACCAGTTTACCAAGTGCTCACCATTATCGTCATTGCTAGCATATTGCCAGAGCTTGTGGTGACTGTCTCCTATGTACACGGTAGGATGTGTATGGACGTGAATAACTTCAGTTGGCCATTGTACTGCAGGAGGCTTGTAAATGTTAACAATTGTGATATCACCAACTTTAAATCACAGCTTCATGGATGTCCTTTTCAACAGATGTAGATACAAGTATTGCATTTTCAACAGTACCTTTCACATAGGTAGCTACACTGTAGCGCGGGTCATATGTAGCACCAATTAAATCAAGACCAGAAATGGAGCCATGAGCTAGAAGTTGATCTTCATTTTCCACATGTGTTTCCTGAAGAAAAAGAACGTCTATTTTGTTATCAGTGAGAAACTTGTGGAGATCACATTTTGAGCGGCTGATACCTTCAATATTGAGTTGGCAGATTTTCACAGTGGGTCCAAGGTCTTTCATTTGAGGAGTGTCATTTATGACGGTATCATTATTATTTGTAGACATTATCAAATTTGATCCTTTGTTGATTATCAAATATGATGTAAATTATATTGGCCAAGAGATCTAGATGTAGTTTGATTGTTTGGTCATCGAGAGTGTTAGTCCTTTAGCATTACCCATGGTGCACTACAGTTTCATTCCATTGCTTCTCGAGTTTCTATGTGCAAATGATGCAAATTGGAAGTAGCAATCCTAAAAAGCACTGACGAGGGGCAGTACCCCGAAACACAGTGTCTGCAAATTGAGATTCTGGTTTGGCTTTTATCCTAAGTCATGTGACAAGGCTCGCTAAAGGGTCAACATTGACTTTTAAGATTGCTACTTCAAATAGTTTGCACTAGAGTTCTAGTCCTCTTTCTCTCTGAAGAGACAATTTGCATATTTCCCAGAGGAGCAGTGCGGCTTTAAGTCTCCTCATCTCGGCATGCTTAGCATGTCAGTCTCTGCAAGGAGAAAAAATACTTCTTAGATACATGTGCAAATGAGAAAGACCATTCCTCTACATTGCAACAGCCCTTCAGATATTTTTAGACTGCTATTAAGTCTGCTCTTAGACTTCTTTTGCAAGCTAAACATTCCCAGATCCTTTAACCGTTCCTCGTAGGACATACTTTGCAGTCCGCTTACTATCCTGGTAGTTCTTCTCTAAACTTGCGCCAGTTTTTCAATGCCCTTGCCCAGAACTGGACACAATATTTCAGATGAGGCCTTACCAATGAGGAGTAGAGGGGGATAATTACTTTACATAATCTAAACTCCTCTTAATATATCCTAGAACTGTGTTTACCTTTTTTGCTGCTGCATCACACTGTTGACTCATGCTGTCTATGATCTATTGGAATGCTAAAGTCTGTTTCACACATGCTAATGCCAAGTTCTATTCCTGCCATTCTATAGCTGTGATTTTTGTTTTTCTTGCCCAGATATAGACTCTTGCCTTTCTCCCTGTTAAATATCATTCTATTAGTTGCTGCCCATTGTTCAAGCTTATCTAGATACTTCTGAATTCTTTAATCAGACTTCTCTAGTATTAGCCATCCCTCCTAGCTTTGCATCCTTTGCAAATTTAATTAGTTTACCTTCAGTCCCCTTATCTACACCATGATCCAAATTATTATGCAAATTGTTTTTAAGTGTCATAGCCTTTTGTTTTTTTTTATGAAACCCACTGAAGGTATTGTGTCTCAGGGTTCTTTGGATCACTGAAATCAATCTCAGATACCTGTGATAATTAGTTTGCCATGTGAGCCCAATAAAAGGAAAGCTGGATGTTCCACACTATTGAGCAGGCCACAGTTTTCAAGTAACACGGGATAGAAAAAGGATCTCTCTGCTGCCGAAAAGCATCAAATAGTGCAATGCCTTGGTCAAGGGATGAAAACATTACATATTTCTCAAAAACTTAAGCGTGATCATCGTACTGTTAAGAGATTTGTGGCTGATTCTGAGCACAGTGTTCGTGCCATTACAAACCAGCAGGTATTTGAAGCTGCTGGTTCCTCTGGAGTCCCTCGAACCTCAAGGTGTAGGATCCTTCAAAGGCTTGCTGTGGTGCATAAACCCACTATTCGGCCACCCCTAAACAGAGCTTATACAAGCAGAAGCAACCCTGGATGGTCCAGATGGATGGAGTAGGGGATGGTTGGTGGATGGCTACCATGTCCCAACAAGGCTGCGACGTTAGCAAGGAGGTGGAAGAGTCATGTTTTGGGCCGGAATCATGGGGAAAACAGCTGGTAGGGCCCCTATAAAGTATTCTAATTTACAGAGATAATGACTTTTGGGTTTTCATTGGCTGTAAGCTATAATCATCAACATTATCAGAAATAAACACTTTTCAATACAACACTGTTTGTAATGACCCTATATAATATATGAGTTTCATTTTTTTGTATTGAAGAATAAGAATAAATTAACTTTTTGATGATATTCTAATTTTATGAGAAGCACCTGTATCACAGAGCCAGTTATGAATCCATCTAACCGTAGCATTGTCAATCCCATACTTGGTCATTTTTTCAATAAAGATAAGATATACTTTACCAAATGCTTTGCTGAAGTCGAAATATAGTATATCTACTGCATTTCCCTGAACCACCCAGTTAGTGATTCCATCACAGAAGGAAATTAGATTAGTTTGGCATGACTTGTTTGCTACAAACCCATGCTGGCTCTGGTTAATTACTGTATTCTTATCCAAGTACTTACATACATGCATTTTAAAAATGTGTTCAAATATCTTTCCTGGTATTGAAGTAAAGCACACTGGCCTGTGATTTCCTGGCTCCATCTGCTTTCCTTTTTTTAAGATAGGGACAACATTTGCCCATCTCCAATCTTCTGGGCCTTTCCCTTTTCTTCAGGATTTTTCACAGATTCTAGTGGTTCTGCAATTTCCTCTGCTGACTCTTTCAGTACCCTAGGATGTAATTCATCTGGACCAGGAGATTTAAATTCATTTAAATTAGCTAAGTGTTGGATTTTATTCCTTCAATGGCTTGAAGATCATGTTACAATTGCTTTCTTACTGAACACAAATGCAAATTAGGAATTTAAAAGTTCGGCCTTCTCAGTACAATTTTTGCCCACTTCACCCTTTTGATCCTGTAAAAATCCTATAGCAGCTTTGATTTTTCTTTTGCTTTTGACTTACCCCCCCAAAAAAATGCTTTGTTACTGGTTTTGGTCTCCCTTGCAAGTCTTACTTCATTACTGGCTTTATGTCATGGAGTGACTCGACCCAACGAATGGTCGGTTAGCTAATGGCACAACACACAATGGGGATGGAATAGGGGAGAAGGCCCTGTCAATAGGAAGTGAGGGATGGTCACCACCTGAGCTCCAACCTGAGCCTGTCCCTGAACTCACCTAACATCCTATGCGGATCCTTCCCGCCACCATCAGGATACCTCGTCCCTCACTGTCACCTAAACTGCCCTTGCTAGTGCAGTGGCCAGCGTAGGGTGCAAGCCTAGCCACTACAGATAAATACACAGGGGGAAGAGACAAACACCAAAGGGACAAGGTAACAAGAACACCACTGTTATGAGCTCATTTTCTCCTTCACCTTTGATGTCCGATGAACTCCCTCTGCTGGTGAAAGGAGGTAGTGAAATTGATTTGGATGGGAAAAACCTGTCATCTGAACAGGTGGAGTGTGATTGGACATCCGGAATCTCTGAGTGGATATAAGGCTGCGGACGCCCTGCTGGGTTGCTGGTGATCCTCTATGCTCTGAGCTCTGGCCTCCAGTTTAGTCCTGTCTACTAAAGCTAAGTTTTTGCTCTGCTATTTTTCCATGAGATTTTGTCTGGTTTACTTAGTGCTTGTGTTCAGCCAGCCCTGGCTGGGACTGGCTGAACTCCATTTTTGTCTCTGATCAGTTGATCTCTTTGCTCTGTTTTCAGAATATACCTGAGTGCTGATATAGTGATTATGAAGTCTAGTGACTTCAGGGCCTTTTCTATCAGACGTGTTGGACATTATTTTTTTCAGGGTTTTTGCGTAATTGCAGACAGTTGCTTTTCTTTCCTGTCCTATCTAGTTAGTGAGGGTCCCATCGTTTGCTCTGCCTGTCTTTCTGTCTGTGTTTGTGTTTTCATCTGTTTTCACCGTCAATACATGTTGGGGGCTGTCTATTGCTTTGGGGTCTGCTCTGGGGCAGTTTAGATTTCCCCTTTCTTTCTTTAGGTTTATTTAGTTCTCCGGCTGTGAACGAGGTGTCTAGGACCACCGTAGGAACACCACACGGCTACTGTTAGTTGTTGTGAATAGAATCAGGGGTCTACAATCTGCTAGCTACCAACCTCTCTGGTTTTCTGGACTTAGCTTGTATTTTTGTTTTTTCCTCCTCCGGTGACTCATTCATAACAGAATCACCAGCCATACCGCAGATTCTAGGGTACTCAATAGCAGGAAAGAATTGTTAAAAAAAAAAAAAAGTGTCTGAATTTTTTTTATGTATATTTTTTCCTCTTTTTCTCTGGGGCCATAGGAGGAATTTTCTTAATGGAGATTAAGCAATTGTCTGATCATGTGGAGCAGCTGGCTGCTGAAGTGCGGGGAATTTCCGCTTATCTTGCTCATTCACATGCTGCTGAACCAAAGATTCCTAGTCCTGATGTGTTTTTTGGGGATCGGTCTAAATTTTTGAATTTTAAGAATAATTGTAAATTATTTCTTGCCTTGAAGCCTAACTCATCGGGGAGCTCTGCGCAGCAGGTTAAAATGGTCATCTCTTTGCTGTGCGGCGATCCCAGGATTGGGCGTTTTCTTTGACACCTGATGATCCTATTCTAACTAATGTGGACGCATTTTTTCATAGCCTTGGGGTTGTTGTATGATGAACCTAATGCTATTGATCAAGCTGAGAAAGTCCTGTTGGCATTGAGCCAGGGTCAGGATTCTGCAGAGTTATACTGTCAAAAATTCCAAAAGTGGGCGGTCCTTACTACCTGGAATGATGGTGCCTTGGCAGCTCTCTTTCGGAAGGGTTTGTCAGAAAACGTAAAAGATACTATGGTGGGATTTCCTGTTCCCTCTGGTCTTGACGATTCTATGTCATTAGCCATTCAGATTGATCAGCGTTTACGTGAACGTAAAAGTGCACGAGAAATGTTGCCACCTGTTGAACAAATGTCTGAACCTATGCAATGTGATAGAGTTTTGTCTAGGGCGCAACATCAGGAGTTCAGAAGGCATAATAAGCTGTGTTTTTTCTGTGGAGATGCCTCTCATTTCTGTCTGCCCTAAACGAGGGAAACGTTTTGCACACACATTTGCTGTGGGTGGTGTTCAACCTAAGTTTCTTCTGTCAATTACTCTGATCTGCTCCCTGTCCACATTTTCTGCTAAGGCTTTTGTGGACTCAGGAGCGGCTCTGAACCTGATGGACTTGGATTTTGCTAAATGTTGTGGGTTTCCTATGACACCTCTGCGGACGCCTATCCCTTTGAGGGGTATTGATGCTACTCCTTTGGCGAAGAATAAACCTCAGTTTTGGACCCAGGTGGTAATGCGGGTCGCCCCAGACCATCAGGAAAATTGCAGATTTTTGGTGTTGCATAACTTGCATGACACCATTGTTCTGGGATTTCCCTGGTTGCAAATCCATAATCCAGTTTTGGATTGGAAATCTGTGTCTGTGGTGAGTTGGGGTTGTCGGTGTGCTCTTGGTGACGCTCCTGTTTTCTCCACCTCTCCCCAGTCGCATGATGTTCCTGACTATTTGGCTGATTTTTATGATGTATTTAGTGAGAATAAGTCAGCGTCTTTGCCTCCTCATAGGAGTTATGACTGTGCAATTGAGTTGAGCCCTGGGTGTAAATTTCCCAGGGGTCGACTTTTCAATTTATCAGTACCCGAGCACGAGGCTATGCGATCTTATATTAAGGAGACATTGGAGAAGGGTCATATTAGACCATACTCTTCACCCTTGGGTGCTGGTTTTTTTTTTCGTCGCCAAGAAAGATGGTTCATTAAGGCCTTGTATTGACTATCGTTCCCTCAACAAAATTACTGTTAAATATCAGTATCCGTTACCCCTGATTTCTGATCTATTCTCCAGAGCTAAAGGTGCTTGCTGGTTTACCAAGCTTGACCTCAGGGGGCATATAATCTTACTCGCATTAAAGCATGGGGATGAATGGAAGATGGCGTTTAATACTCTGGAGGGACATTTTGAGTACCTGGTGATGCCATTTGGGCTCACTAATGCCCCCTCTCTCTTCCAGTGCTTCATGAATGATATTTTCTGGGACTTTGTGGATACATTTTTGATCATCTATCTGGATGATATTTTGATCTTATCCAGGGATTGGGACTCTCATGTGGAACATGTTTGGACTGTGTTCCGGATTTTGAGGGAGAATTCCCTGTATGTAAAGGGATCGAAATGCCTTTTTGGTGTACAGAGGATTTTATTTTTGGGATTTATTTTGTCTCCGATAACTATTGAAATGGACCCGGCCAAGGTACAGGCCATTTATGATTGGGTTCAGCCCACTTCTTTGAAGGCCCTCCAGAAGTTTTTGGGTTTTGCTAATTTTTATCGTAAATTTATAGCTAATTTTTCTGGTATTACCAAACCATTGACTGATTTGACTAAGAAGGGTGCTGATGTGCTGAATTGGTCTCCAGAGGCTGTTTCTTCCTTTCAGAAGCTGAAGCGGAGGTTCACTTCTGCTCCGGTTTTGCGGCAACCTGATGTCTCACTCCCGTTTCAGGTAGAGGTGGACACTTCTGAGATTAGTGCAGGAGCTGTTTTGTCCCAAAAAGTTCTCCCCATCCGAACGCAACTATGATGTGGGGAATCGGGAACTGTTAGCTATGAAATGGGCATTTGAGGAGTGGAGACATAGGTTGGAGGGAGCTAAACATCAAGTCATGGTCCTTACTGACCACAAGAATTTGATTTACCTTGAGTCGGCCAAATGCTTGAATCCTAGATAGGCTAGGTGGGCATTATTTTTCACACGTTTTGATTTTGTGGTCTCTTTTCTTCCGGGCAATAAGAATGTCAAGGCAGACGCCCTCTCTAGGAATTTCTTTGCTGATTCTCCTATTGTGACCAAGCCTGCTACCATCTTAGGTGAGGGGGTAGTTCTTTCTGCCATCTCACCCGATTTGAGACGTGCTCTGGAAGAGTTTCAGGAGGACAAACCTGAGTGTTGTCTGTTGTGAGTTCATTTTCCCCTTCGTCACTGGGGTCTGGTGAACTCCCTATTCTGGTAAAGGAAGGTAATGAGCCTGATTATCAGGCACCTGAGTCTAATGAGGATGACTGGCTGAGTGGAGTCACGGACTGGATATAAGGCTGCCGACGCCCTTCTGCCCTGCGGGTAATTTCTCTGTGGACTTCTAGGACACCAGTCTGATTCCTGCTCCCCTAAAGCTAAGTTTTCTGTTTTGCCTGTTAGCTTTTTGTTTTGTTTGTTGTTTTCCTTGCTTTTCAGTATTCTGCCATTCCCTGCTGGGGTGAGCTGAATCTCCTTTTGCCTGTAGCTCTGTCTTCAGTATATTCCTGAGTACTGACATAGCTTTTTTGAAGCCTAGCGTCTTCAGGGCCTTTTTCACTGTCAGTCTGTTGGCTCTTATTTTCATAGGGTTTTTCACAGATTGCAGACAGCAGCCTTCCTGTCCTTTTCTATCTAGTTAGCTTGGGCCCCGTCTTTGCTCAGTCTATCTTTCTGTCTGTGTTAGTATTTTCATCTTGCTTCACCGTCATTATATGTTGGGGGCTGCCTATTGCTTTGGGGTCTGCTCTGGGGCAGTTTAGATTTCCCCTTTCTTTCTTTAGGCCTATTTAATTCTCCGGCTGTGATCGAGGGGTCTAGGGCATCGTAGGAACCCCCCACGGCTACTGCTAGTTGTGTTGATAGGTTCAGGGGTCTGCAATCCGATAGCTGCCAACTTCTCTGGTTTTCTGGACTAAGCTAGCATTTTTGTTTTTGCATCCTACGGTGACTCAATCATAACAGTTGTCCTATTGGAAAATTGTATGTTACTGACCAGTGGAGGAAGAGAGTAATGTCTGAAGTTCATTGGCTGGTCATCCAGGTATTTTTGGTACTAGAGATTTGGTGAGTCGGTCTTTTTGGTGCCCGCCTTGTCTCGTGATGTCAGGAATTTTGTGCAGTCCTGTGGGACTTGCTCCGGTCTAAACCTTGTTCTCGCTCTAGTGGGTTGCTGATGCCTTTACCGGTGCCCAGGAGGCCATGGACCCATATTTCAATGGATTTCATTTATGATATGCCTGTCTCTCAGAGAATGACTGTTATTTGGGTGATTTGTGATAGATTCTCTAAGATGGTCCATTTTGTACCACTCCCTAAGTTGCCATCACATTCGACATTAGACATTCGACATTCACATTCGACATTCACCATTCGACATTCGACATTCGACATTCACCATTCGACATTCGACATTCACATTCGACATTCCACATTTCGACATTCGACATTTCGACATTCGACATTTCGACATTCGACATTTCGACATTTCGACATTCGACATTCGACATTCACATTCGACATTCGACATTCACATTCGACATTCGACATTCACATTAGACATTCAACATTCACATTCGACATTTGACATTTGAACATTCGACATTTCGACATTTCGATATTGGACATTTCGACATTCGACATTCGACATTCGACATTCACATTCCACATTCGACATTCACCATTCGACATTCGACATTCCAACATTCGACATTCGACATTCACCAATCGACATTCACCATTCGACATTCACATTGGACATTCGACATTCGACATTTCGACATTCGACATTTCGACATTCGACATTCGAAATTCACATTCGACATTAGACATTCACCATTCGACATTCGACATTCACCATTCGACATTCACCATTCGACATTCACATTCGAAATTTCGACATTCGACATTTGACATTTAGACATTCGACATTCACATTCGACATTCGACATTTCGACATTCGACATTCACATTCGACATTCAACATTTCGACATACGACATTTGACATTCACATTCGACATTTCGACATTCGACATTTCGAAATTTCGACATTCGACATTCACATTCGACATTCGACATTTCGACATTTGACATTCGACATTCACATTTGACATTCACATTCGATATTCAACATTCACATTCGACATTCGACATTTCGACATTCGACATTTCGACATTCGACCATTCGACATTCGACATTCACCATTCGACATTCGACATTCACATTCGACATTCACATTAGACATTCAACATTCACATTCGACATTCGACATTTCGACATTCGACATTTCGACATTTCGATATTGGACATTTCGACATTCGACATTCACATTCCACATTCGACATTCACCATTCGACATTCGACATTCCGACATTCGACATTCGACATTCACCAATCGACATTCACCATTCGACATTCACATTGGACATTTGACATTCGACATTTCGACATTCGACATTTCGACATTCGACATTCGACATTCACATTCGACATTAGACATTCACCATTCGACATTCGACATTCGACATTCACCATTCGACATTCACCATTCGACATTCACATTCGACATTCGGCATTCGACATTCACCATTCGACAATCGACATTTCGACATTCGACATTCGACATTCAACATTTCGACATTTCGACATTCCACATTCGACATTTCGACATTCGACATTTTGACATTCGACATTCACATTCGACATTCAACATTTCGACATTCGACATTCGACATTCACATTCGACATTTCGACATTCGACATTTCGACATTCGACATTCACATTCGACATTCGGCATTTCGACATTCACATTCGACATTCGACATTTCGACATTCGACATTTCGACATTCGACATTTCGACATTTCGACATTCGACATTCACATTCGACATTCGACATTCACATTCGACATTTGACATTCGACATTCACAATAGACATTCAACATTCACATTCGACATTCGACATTTCGACATTTCGACATTCGACATTTCGACATTCGACATTTCGACATTCGACATTCGTCATTCACTTTCGACATTCGACATTTCGACATTCGACATGCGACATTCACATTCGACATTAGACATTCGACATTCACATTCGACATTCACCATTCGACATTCGACATTCGACATTCGGCATTCGACATTCACCATTCGACAATCGACATTTCGACATTCGACATTCGACATTCGACAATTCGACACTTCGACATTCCACATTCGACATTTCGACATTCGACATTTTGACATTCGACATTCACATTCGACATTCAACATTTCGACATTCGACATTCGACATTCACATTCGACATTTCGACATTCGACATTTCGACATTTCGACATTCGACATTCACATTCGACATTCGGCATTTCGACATTCACATTCGACATTCGACATTTCGACATTCGACATTTCGACATTCGACATTTCGACATTCGACATTCACATTCGACATTCGACATTCACATTCGACATTTGACATTCGACATTCACAATAGACATTCAACATTCACATTCGACATTCGACATTTCGACATTCGACATTTCGACATTCGACATTTCGACATTCGACATTCGTCATTCACTTTCGACATTCGACATTTCGACATTCGACATTCGACATTCACATTCGACATTAGACATTCGACATTCACATTCGACATTCACCATTCGACATTCGACATTCGACATTCACATGCGACATTTTGACATTTCGACATTCGACATTCGACAATTCGACATTCGACATTTCGACATTTCGACATTCGACTTTCGACATTCGACATTCACATTCGACATTCGACATTCACATTCGACATTTGACATTCGACATTCACATTAGACATTCAACATTCACATTCGACATTCGACATTTCGACATTTCGATATTCGACATCTCGACATTTCGACATTCGACATTCACATTTCACATTCGACATTCACCATTCGATATTCGACATTCCGACATTCGACATTCACCATTCGACATTCAGCATTCGACATTAGACATTCGACATTCACATTCGACATTCACCATTCGACATTCGACATTCACATTCGACATTCGACATTTCGACATTCGACATTCGACAATCACATTCGACATTCGACATTTCGACATTCGACATTTCGACATTCGACATTTCGACATTTCGACATTCACATTCGACATTCGACATTCAAAATTTCGACATTCAACATTTCGACATTCGACATTTCGACATTTCGACATTTGACATTCGACATTTTGACATTCGACATCTACATTCGACATTTCGACATTCGACATTCGACATTTCGACATTCAACATTCGACATTTACATTCGACATTCGTCATTTTGACATTCGACATTCACATTCGACCTTCGAAAATTTGACATTCGACTTTTGACATTCACATTTGACATTCGACAATTCGACATTCGACATTTTGACATTTCGACATGCGACATTCGATATTTCGACATTTCGACATTCGACATTCACATTCGAAATTCACGTTTGACACTCAACATTTCGACATTCGACATTCGACATTTCGACATTCGACATTTCGACATTTCGACATTTGACATTCGACATTTACATTCGACATTCGACATTTCGACATTCGACATTTACATTCGACATTCGACATTTCGACGTTCGACATTCACCATTCGACATTTCGACATTTTGACATTTCGATATTCGACATTCGACATTAACATTCGACATTCGACATTTCGACATTCACATTCGACATTCACCATTCGACATTCGACATTCACCATTCGACATTCGACATTCACATTCGACATTCGACATTCGACATTTCGACATTTTGACATTCGACATTCGACATTTCGATATTTCACATTCGACATTCACATTCGACATTTGACATTTTGACATGCGACATTCGACATTTCGACATTCGACATTCGACATTTACATTCGACATTCGACATTTCGACATTCGACATTTCGACATTCGACATTTCGATATTTCACATTCGACATTCACATTCGACATTCGACATTTTGACATTCGACATTCGACATTCACATTCGAAATTCGACATTCGACATTTCGACATGCAACATTCCACATTTCGACATTTCGACATTCGACATTCACATTCGACATTCACGTTTGACATTCAACATTTCGACATTCGACATTCGACATTTCGACATTTCGACATTCGACATTTCGACATTTCGACATTCGACATTTCGACATTTCGACATTCGACATTTACATTCGACATTCGACATTTCGACATTCGACATTTACATTCGACATTCACCATTCGACATTCACATTCGACATTTCAACATTCAACATTTCGACATTTCGACATTCACAGTCGACAATCGACATTTCGACATTGGACATTTCGACATCCGACATTCGACATTTCAACATTCGACATTTCGACATTTCGACATTTCGACATTCGACATTCGACATTCACATTCGACATTTCGACATTCACATTCGACTTTCACCATTCGACATTCGACTTTCACCATTCGACATTCGACATTCACATTCGACATTCGACATTTCGACATTCGACATTTCGACATTTCAACATTTTGACATTTCGACATTCGACATTCGATATTCACCATTCGACGTTCGACATTTCGACAATTCGACATTCGACATTCTCCATTCGACATTCGACATTTCGACATTCGACATTCACATTCGACATTCGACATTTCGACATTCGACATTCGACATTCACATTCGACATTCGACATTGACATTCGACATTCGACATTTCGACATTCACATTCGACATTCACCATTCGACATTCGACATTCACCATTCGACATTCGACATTCACATTCGACATTCGACATTTTGACATTCGACATTCGACATTTACATTCGACATTCGACATTTCGACATTCGACATTTCGACATTCGACATTTCGATATTTCACATTCGACATTCACATTCGACATTCGACATTTTGACATTCGACATTCGACATTCACATTCGAAATTCGACATTCGACATTTCGACATGCGACATTCCACATTTCGACATTTCGACATTCGACATTCGACATTCACATTCGACATTCACGTTTGACATTCAACATTTCGACATTCGACATTCGACATTTCGACATTTCGACATTCGACATTTCGACATTTCGACATTCGACATTTACATTCGACATTCGACATTCGACATTTTCATTCGACATTCACCATTCGACATTCGACATTCACATTCGACATTTCAACATTCAACATTTCGACATTTCGACATTCACAGTCGACAATCGACATTTCGACATTGGACATTTCGACATCCGACATTCGACATTTCAACATTCGACATTTCGACATTTCGACATTTGACATTCGACATTCACATTCGACATTTCGACATTCACATTCGACATTCACCATTCAACATTCGACTTTCACCATTCGACATTCGACATTCACATTCGACATTCGACATTTCGACATTCGACATTTCGACATTTCAACATTTTGACATTTCGACATTCGACATTCGATATTCACCATTCGACGTTCGACATTTCGACAATTCGACATTTGACATTCTCCATTTGACATTCGACATTTCGACATTCGACATTCACATTCGACATTCGACATTTCGACATTCGACATTCACATTCGACATTCGACATTTCGACATTCGACATTCGAAATTGACATTCGACATTTCGACATTCACATTCGACATTCACCAGTCGACATTCGACATTTGACATTGACATTCGACATTCGACATTTCGACATTCACATTCGACATTCACCATTCGACATTCGACATTCACCATTCGACATTCACATTCGACATTTCAACATTCGACATTTCAACATTTCGACATTCGACATTTCGACATTCGACATTTCGATATTTCACATTCGATATTCACATTCGACATTTGACATTTCGACATTTTGACATTTCGACATGCGACATTCGACATTTCGACATTCGACATTCGACATTTACATTCGACATTCGACATTTTGACTTTCGACATTTCGACATTCGACATTTCGATATTTCACATTCGACATTCACATTCGACATTCGACATTTTGACATTCGACATTCACATTCGACATTCGACATTTCGACATTCGACATTTCGACATTTCGACATTCACATTCGACATTTACATTCGACATTCGACATTTCGACATTCGACATTCGACATTTACATTCGACATTCGACATTCACATTCGACATTACAACATTCGACATTTCGACATTCACATTCGACAATCGACATTTCGACATTCGACATTTCGACATTCGACATTTTGGCATTCGACATTAGACATTCGACATTCGACATTCACCATTCGACATTCGACATTCGACATTCACATTCGACATTTCGACATTCGACATTTTGACATTTCGAGATTTTGACATTTCGACATTTGACATTCCACATTCACATTCGACATTCAACATTTCTACATTTGTCATTCGACATTCACATTCGACATTCAACATTTCGACATTTCGACATTCGACATTTCGACATTCGACATTCGACATTTCGACATTCGACATTTCGATATTTCACATTCGACATTCGACATTTTGACATTCGACATTCGACAATCACATTCGACATTCGACAATTCGACATTCGACATTCGACATTCACATTCGACATTTCGACATTCGACATTGCGACATTTCGACGTTCGATATTTCGACATTCGACATTTGGACATTCGACATTCACATTCGACATTCGACATTCAACATTTCGACATTCGACATTCGACATTTCGACTGCCAACATTTCGATATTTCACATTCGACATTCACATTCGACATTTGACATTTCGACATTCGACATTTTGACATTTCGATATGCGACATTCGACATTTCGACATTTCGACATTCAAATTCGACATTTCGACATTCGACATTTCGACATTTCGACATCCGACATTCGACATTTCAACATTCGACATTTCGACATTTCGACATTTGACATTTCGATATTTCACATTCGACATTCGACATTTTGACATTCGACATTTGACATTCACATTCGACATTCGACAATCACATTCGACATTCAACATTTCGGCATTCGACATTTCGACATTTCGACATTCGACATTTCGGCATTCGACATTTCGACATTTCAACATTCGACATTCACATTCGACATTCAACATTCAACATTTCCACATTCGACATTTCGACATTCGACATTTCGACATTTCGACATTCGACATTCGACATTTACATTCGACATTCGACATTTTGACATTCGACATCTACATTCGACATTTTGACATTCGACATTCGACATTTCGACATTCGACATTCGACATTTACATTCGACATTCGACATTTTGACATAAGACATTCACATTCGACATTCGACAATTTGACATTCGACTTTCGACATTCACATTTGACATTCGACAGTTCGACATTCGACATTTTGACATTTCGACATGTGATATTCGATATTTCGACATTTCGACATTCGACATTCGAAATTCACATTCGACATTCACGTTTGATATTCGACATTTCGACATTCGACATTGCGACATTTCGACATTCGATATTTCGACATTCGACATTTCGACATTCGACATTCACATTCGACATTCGACATTCAACATTTCGACATTCGACATTCGACATTTCGACGTTCAACATTTCGATATTTCACATTCGACATTCACATTCGACATTTGACATTTCGACATTCGACATTTCGACATTTCGACATTCGACATTTACATTCGACATTCGACATTTCGACATTCTACATTCGACATTCACATTCGACATTCGACATTTCGACATTCGACATTGCGACATTTCGACATTCGATATTTCGACATTCGACATTTCGAAATTCGACATTCACATTCGACATTCAACATTTCGACATTCGACATTCGACATTTCGACGTTCAACATTTCGATTTTTCACATTCGACATTCACATTCGACATTTGACATTTCGACATTCGACATTTTGACATTTCGACATTCGACATTTACTTTCGACATTCAACATTTACATTCGACATTTCAACATTCGACATTTCGACATTTTGACATCCAACATTCGACATTTCAACATTCGACATTTCGACATTCACATTCGACATTTACATTCGACATTCGACATTTCGACATTTGACATTTACATTCGACATTCGATATTCACATTCGACATTTCAACATTCGACATTTCGACATTTCAACATCCGACATTCGACATTTCAACATTCGACATTTCGACATTCACATTCGACAATCGACATTTCGACATTCAACATTCAACGTTCACATTCGACTTTTCGACATTCACATTCGACATTCACTATTCGACATTCAACTTTCACCATTCGACATTCGACATTCACATTCGACATTTCAACATTCGACATTTCGACATTCGACATTTCGACATTCGACATTTCAACATTTCGACATTTTGACATTCGACATTCGATATTCACCATTCGACGTACGACATTTTGACAATTCGACATTCGACATTCTCCATTCGTCATTCGACATTTCGACATTCGACATTCACATTCGACATTCGACATTTCGACATTCGACATTCACATTCGACATTCGACATTTCGACATTCGACATTCGACATTCGACATTTCGACATTCACATTCGACATTCACCATTCGACATTCAACATTCACCATTTGACATTCGTCATTCACATTCGACATTCGACATTTCGACATTCGACATTTCAACATTTCGACATTTCGACATTTCGACATTCGACATTTCGACATTCGACATTTCGATATTTCACATGCGATATTCACATTCGACATTTGACATTTCGACATTTTGACATTTCTACATGCGACATTCGACATTTCGACATTCGACATTCGACATTTCGACATTCGACATTTCGATATTTCACATTCGATATTCACATTCGACATTTGACATTTCGACATTTTGACATTTCGATATGCGACATTCGACATTTCGACATTCGACATTCGACATTTTCATTCGACATTCGACATTTCGATATTTCACATTCGATATTCACATTCGACATTTGACATTTCGACATTTTGACATTTCGACATGCGACATTCGACATTTCGACATTCGACATTTACATTCGACATTCGACATTTCGACATTCGACATTTCGACATTCGACATTTCGATATTTCACATTCGACATTCGACATTTTGACATTCGACATTCGACATTCACATTCGACATACGACATTCGACATTTCGACATTCGACATTTTGACATTTCGACATGCGACATTCCACATTTCGACATTTCGACATTCGACATTCGACATTCGACATTCACGTTTGACATTCAACATTTCGACATTCGACATTCGACATTTCGACATTCGACATTCGACATTTACATTCGACATTCGACATTTCGACATTCGACATTCGACATTTACATTCGACATTCGACATTCACATTCGACATTTCAACATTCGACATTTCGATATTTCGACATTCACATTCGACAATCGACATTTCGACATTCGACATTTCGACATCCGACATTCGACATTTCGACATTCGACATTTCGACATTTCGACATTCGACATTTAAATTCGACATTCAACATTTCGACATTCGACATTCGATATTTACATTCGACATTCGACATTTACATTCGACATTTCAACATTCGATATTTCGACATTTTGACATCCGACATTCGAAATTTCAGCATTCGACATTTCGACATTTCGACATTCACATTCGACATTTACATTCGACATTTCGACATTTCAACATTCGACATTTCGTCATTCAAATTCGACATTTCGACATTCGACATTTCGACATTTCGACATCCGACATTCGACATTTCAACATTCGACATTTCGACATTTGACATTTACATTCGACATTCGACATTCACATTCGACATTTCAACATTCGACATTTCGACATTTCGACATCCGAC
Organism: Dendrobates tinctorius; assembly: GCF_039654945.1. Lineage (NCBI taxonomy): Eukaryota > Metazoa > Chordata > Amphibia > Anura > Dendrobatidae > Dendrobates > Dendrobates tinctorius. Next base: position 22,679,001 of record NW_027361795.1, read on the forward strand.
ATTCGACATTTCAACATTCGACATTTCGACATTCACAGTCGACAATCGACATTTCGACATGCGACATTCAACATTCACATTCGACATTTCGACATTCACATTCGACATTCACCATTCGACATTCAACTTTCACCATTCGACATTCGACATTCACATTCGACATTCGACATTTCGACATTCGACATTTTGACATTCGACATTTCAACATTTTGACATTTCGACATTCGACATTCGATATTCACCATTCGACGTACGACATTTTGACAATTCGACATTCGACATTCTCCATTCGTCATTCGACATTTCGACATTCGACATTCACATTCGACATTCACTATTCGAGATTCAACTTTCACCATTCGACATTCGACATTCACATTCGACATTTCAACATTCGACATTTCGACATTCGACATTTCGACATTCGACATTTCAACATTTCGACATTTTGACATTTCGACATCCGACATTCGACATTTCAACATTCGACATTTCGACATTCACATTCGACAATCGACATTTCGACATTCGACATTCAACGTTCACATTCGACTTTTCGACATTCACATTCGACATTCACTATTCGACATTCAACTTTCACCATTCGACATTCGACATTCACATTCGACATTTCAACATTTGACATTTCGACATTCGACATTTCGACATTCGACATTTCAACATTTCGACATTTTGACATTCGACATTCGATATTCACCATTCGACGTACGACATTTTGACAATTCGACATTCGACATTCTCCATTCGTCATTCGACATTTCGACATTCGACATTCACATTCGACATTCGACATTTCGACATTCGACATTCACATTCGACATTCGACATTTCGACATTCGACATTCGACATTTCGACATTCACATTTGACATTCACCATTCGACATTCAACATTCACCATTCGACATTCGTCATTCACATTCGACATTCGACATTTCGACATTCGACATTTCAACATTTCGACATTTCGACATTCGACATTTCGACATTCGACATTTCGATATTTCACATGCGATATTCACATTCGACATTTGACATTTCGACATTTTGACATTTCTACATGCGACATTCGACATTTCGACATTCGACATTTCGACATTCGACATTTCGATATTTCACATTCGATATTCACATTCGACATTTTGACATTTTGACATTTCGATATGCGACATTCGACATTTCGACATTCGACATTCGACATTTTCATTCGACATTCGACATTTCGATATTTCACATTCGATATTCACATTCGACATTTGACATTTCGACATTTTGACATTTCGACATGCGACATTCGACATTTCGACATTCGACATTTACATTCGACATTCGACAGTTCGACATTCGACATTTCGACATTCGACATTTCGATATTTCACATTCGACATTCACATTCGACATTCGACATTTTGACATTCGACATTCGACATTCACATTCGACATACGACATTCGACATTTCGACATTCGACATTCGACATTTTGACATTTCGACATGCGACATTCCACATTTCGACATTTCGACATTCGACATTCGACATTCGACATTCACGTTTGACATTCAACATTTCGACATTCGACATTCGACATTTCGACATTCGACATTCGACATTTACATTTGACATTCGACATTTCGACATTCGACATTCGACATTTACATTCGACATTCGACATTCACATTCGACATTTCAACATTCGACATTTCGATATTTCGACATTCACATTCGACAATCGACATTTCGACATTCGACATTTAGACATCCGACATTCAACATTTCGACATTCGACATTTCGACATTTCGACATTCGACATTTAAATTCGACATTCAACATTTCGACATTCGACATTCGATATTTACATTCGACATTCGACATTTACATTCGACATTTCAACATTCGATATTTCGACATTTTGACATCCGACATTCGAAATTTCAGCATTCGACATTTCGACATTTCGACATTCACATTCGACATTTACATTCAACATTTCGACATTTCAACATTCGACATTTCGTCATTCAAATTCGACATTTCGACATTCGACATTTCGACATTTCGACATCCGACATTCGACATTTCAACATTCGACATTTCGACATTTGACATTTACATTCGACATTCGACATTCACATTCGACATTTCAACATTCGACATTTTGACATTTCGACATCCGACATTCGACATTTCAACATTCGACATTTCGACATTCACAGTCGACAATCGACATTTCGACATTCGACATTCAACATTCACATTCGACATTTCGACATTCACATTCGACATTCACCATTCGACATTCAACTTTCACCATTCGACATTCACATTCGACATTCGACATTTCAACATTCGACATTTTGACATTCGACATTTCAACATTTTGACATTTCGACATTCGACATTCGATATTCACCATTCGACGTACGACATTTTGACAATTCAACATTCGACATTCTCCATTCGTCATTCGACATTTCGACATTCGACATTCACATTCGACATTCGACATTTCGACATTCGACACTCACATTCGACATTCGACATTCACATTCGACATGCACCATTCGACATTCAACATTCACCATTCGACATTCACATTCGACATTTCGACATTCACATTCGACATTCACCATTCGACATTCAACTTTCACCATTCGACATTCGATATTCACATTCGACATTCGACATTTCGACATTCGACATTTCGACATTCGACATTTCAACATTTTGACATTTCGACATTCGACATTCGATATTCACCATTCGACGTACGACATTTTGACAATTCGACATTCGACATTCTCCATTCGTCATTCGACATTTCGACATTCGACATTCACATTCGACATTCGACATTTCGACATTCGACACTCACATTCGACATTCGACATTTCGACATTCGACATTCGACATTCGACATTTCGACATTCACATTCACCATTCGACATTCAACATTCACCATTCGACATTCGACATTCACATTCGACATTCGACATTTCGACATTCGACATTTCAACATTTCGACATTCGACATTCGACATTTACATTCGACATTCGACATTTTGACATTCAACATTCACATTCGACATTCGACAATTTGACATTCGACTTCGACATTCACATTTGACATTCGACAATTCGACATTCGACATTTTGACATTGCGACATGTGACATTCGATATTTCGACATTTCGACATTCGACATTCGAAATTCACATTCGACATTCACGTTTGACATTCGACATTTCGACAATCGACATTGCGACATTTCGACATTCGATATTTCGACATTCGACATTTCGACATTCGACATTCACATTCGACATTCGACATTTAACATTTCGACATTCGACATTTGACATTTCGACTTTCAACATTTCGATATTTCACATTCGACATTCACATTCGACATTCGACATTTCGACATTCGACATTTCGACATTTCGACATTCGACATTCGACATTTACATTCGACATTCGACATTTCGACATTCGACATTCGACATTCACATTCGACATTCGACATTTCGACATTCGACATTGCGACATTTCGACATTCGATATTTCGACATTCGACATTTCGACATTCGACATTCACATTCGACATTCGACATTCAACATTTCGACATTCGATATTTCGACATTCGACATTCACATTCGACATTCGACATTCAACATTTCGACATTCGACATTCGACATTTCGACGTTCAACATTTCGATATTTCACATTCGACATTCACATTCGACATTTGACATTTCGACATTCGACATTTCGACATTCGACATTCGACATTTACATTCGACATTCGACATTTACATTCGACATTTCAACATTCGACATTTCGACATTTTGACATCCGACATTCGACATTTCAACATTTGACATTTCAACATTCACATTCGACATTTACATTCGACATTCGACATTTCGACATTTGACATTTACATTCGACATTCGACATTCACATTCGACATTTCAACATTCGACATTTCGACATTTCGACATCCGACATTCGAAATTTCAACATTCGACATTTCGACATTCACATTCGACAATCGACATTTCGACATTCGACATTCAACATTCACATTCAACATTTCGACATTCACTTTCGACATTCACCATTCGACATTCGACTTTCATCATTCGACATTCGACATTCACATTCGACATTCGACATTTCGACATTCGACATTTCGACATTCGACATTTCAACATTTTGACATTTCGACATTCGACATTCGATATTCACCATTCGACGTACGACATTTCGACAATTCGACATTCGACATTCTCCATTCGTCATTCGACATTTCGACATTCGACATTCACATTCGACATTCGACATTTCGACATTCGACATTCACATTCGACATTCGACATTTCGACATTCGACATTCGACATTTCGACATTCACATTCGACATTCACCATTCGACATTCAACATTCACCATTCGACATTCGACATTTCGACATTCGAAATTTCAACATTTCGACATTTCGACGTTCGACATTTCGACATTCGACATTTCGATATTTCACATTCGATATTCACATTCGACATTTGACATTTCGACATTTTGACATTTCGACATGCGACATTCGACATTTCGACATTCGACATTCGACATTTACATTCGACATTCGACATTTCGACATTCGACATTTCGACATTCGACATTTCGATATTTCACATTCGACATTCACATTCGACATTCGACATTTTGACATTCGACATTCGACATTCACATTCGACATTCTACATTTTGACATTTCGACATGCGACATTCCACATTTCGACATTTCAACATTCGACATTCACATTCGACATTCACGTTTGACATTCAACATTTTGACATTCGACATTCAACATTTCGACATTCGACATTCGACATTTACATTCGACATTCGACATTCGACATTCGACATTTCGACATTCGACATTTACATTCGACATTCGACATTCACATTCGACATTTCAACATTCGACATTTCGATATTTCGACATTCACATTCGACAATCGACATTTCGACATTCGACATTTCGACATCCGACATTCGACATTTCGACATTCGACACTCACATTCGACATTCGACATTTCGACATTCGACATTCGACATTCGACATTTCGACATTCACATTCGACATGCACCATTCGACATTCAACATTCACCATTCGACATTCGACATTCACATTCGACATTTCGACATTCACATTCGACATTCACCATTCGACATTCAACTTTCACCATTCGACATTCGATATTCACATTCGACATTCGACATTTCGACATTCGACATTTCGACATTCGACATTTCAACATTTTGACATTTCGACATTCGACATTCGATATTCACCATTCGACGTACGACATTTTGACAATTCGACATTCGACATTCTCCATTCGTCATTCGACATTTCGACATTCGACATTCACATTCGACATTCGACATTTCGACATTCGACACTCACATTCGACATTCGACATTTCGACATTCGACATTCGACATTCGACATTTCGACATTCACATTCACCATTCGACATTCAACATTCACCATTCGACATTCGACATTCACATTCGACATTCGACATTTCGACATTCGACATTTCAACATTTCGACATTTCGACATTCGACATTTCGACATTCGACATTTCGATATTTCACATTCGATATTCACATTCGACATTTGACATTTCGACATTTTGACATTTCGACATGCGACATTCAACATTTCGACATTCGACATTCGACATTCGACATTTCGACATTCGACATTTCGATATTTCACATTCGACAATCGACATTTCGACATTCGACATTTTGGCATTCGACACTAGACATTCGACATTCACCATTCGACATTCGACATTCACATTCGACATTTCGACATTTCGACATTCGACATTTCGACATTTCGACATTTTGACATTTCGACATTTGACATTCCACATTCACATTCGACATTCAACATTTCTTCATTTGACATTCGACATTCACATTCGACATTCAACATTTCGACATTTCGACATTTGACATTCAACATTTCGACATTCGACATTCGACATTTCGACATTTTGACATTCGACATTTCGATATTTCACATTCGACATTCGACATTTTGACATTCGACATTCGACAATCACATTTGACATTCGACATTTCGACATTCGACATTCGACATTCACATTCGACATTCGACATTTCGACATTCGACATTGCGACATTTCGACATTTGATATTTCGACATTCGACATTTGGACATTCGACATTCACATTAGACATTCGACATTCAACATTTCGACATTCGACATTCGACATTTTGACGTTCAACATTTCGATATTTCACATTCGACATTCACATTCGACATTTGACAGTTCGACATTCGACATTTTGACATTTCGATATGCGACATTCGACATTTCGACATTTCGACATTCGACATTCACATTCGACATTCGACATTTCGATATTTCGACATTCGACATTTCGACATTTCGACATTCGACATTTCGACATTCGACATTTCGACATTTCAACATTCGACATTCACATTCGACATTCGACATTCAACATTTCGACATTCGACATTTCGACATTCGACATTTCGACATTTCGACATTCGACATTCGACATTCGACATTTACATTCGACATTCGACATTTTGACATTCGACATCTACATTCGACATTTCGACATTCGACATTCGACATTTCGACATTCGACATTCGACATTTACATTCGACATTCGACATTTTGACATTCAACATTCACATTCGACATTCGACAATTTGACATTCGACTTCGACATTAACATTTGACATTCGACAATTCGACATTCGACATTTTGACATTGCGACATGTGACATTCGATATTTCGACATTTCGACATTCGACATTCGAAATTCACATTCGACATTCACGTTTGACATTCGACATTTCGACATTCGACATTGCGACATTTCGACATTCGATATTTCGACATTCGACATTTCGACATTCGACATTCACATTCGACATTCGACATTTAACATTTCGACATTCGACATTTGACATTTCGACTTTCAACATTTCGATATTTCACATTCGACATTCACATTCGACATTCGACATTTCGACATTCGACATTTCGACATTTCGACATTCGACATTTACATTCGACATTCGACATTTCGACATTCGACATTCGACATTCACATTCGACATTCGACATTTCGACATTCGACATTGCGACATTTCGACATTCGATATTTCGACATTCGACATTTCGACATTCGACATTCACATTCGACATTCGACATTCAACATTTCGACATTCGATATTTCGACATTCGACATTTCGACATTCGACATTCACATTCGACATTCGACATTCAACATTTCGACATTCGACATTCGACATTTCGACGTTCAACATTTCGATATTTCACATTCGACATTCACATTCGACATTTGACATTTCGACATTCGACATTTCGACATTCGACATTCGACATTTACATTCGACATTCGACATTTACATTCGACATTTCAACATTCGACATTTCGACATTTTGACATCCGACATTCGACATTTCAACATTCGACATTTCAACATTCACATTCGACATTTACATTCGACATTCGACATTTCGACATTTGACATTTACATTCGACATTCGACATTCACATTCGACATTTCAACATTCGACATTTCGACATTTCGACATCCGACATTCGAAATTTCAACATTCGACATTTCGACATTCACATTCGACAATCGACATTTCGACATTCGACATTCAACATTCACATTCAACATTTCGACATTCACTTTCGACATTCACCATTCGACATTCGACTTTCATCATTCGACATTCGACATTCACATTCGACATTCGACATTTTGACATTCGACATTTCGACATTCGACATTTCAACATTTTGACATTTCGACATTCGACATTCGATATTCACCATTCGACGTACGACATTTCGACAATTCGACATTCGACATTCTCCATTCGTCATTCGACATTTCGACATTCGACATTCACATTCGACATTCGACATTTCGACATTCGACATTCACATTCGACATTCGACATTTCGACATTCGACATTTCGACATTCACATTCGACATTCACCATTCGACATTCAACATTCACCATTCGACATTCGACATTTCGACATTCGACATTTCAACATTTCGACATTTCGACGTTCGACATTTCGACATTCGACATTTCGATATTTCACATTCGATATTCACATTCGACATTTGACATTTCGACATTTTGACATTTCGACATGCGACATTCGACATTTCGACATTCGACATTCGACATTTACATTCGACATTCGACATTTCGACATTCGACATTTCGACATTCGACATTTCGATATTTCACATTCGACATTCACATTCGACATTCGACATTTTGACATTCGACATTCGACATTCACATTCGACATTCGACATTTTGACATTTCGACATGCGACATTCCACATTTCGACATTTCAACATTCGACATTCACATTCGACATTCACGTTTGACATTCAACATTTTGACATTCGACATTCAACATTTCGACATTCGACATTCGACATTTACATTCGACATTCGACATTCGACATTTCGACATTCGACATTCGACATTTACATTCGACATTCGACATTCACATTCAACATTTCAACATTCGACATTTCGATATTTCGACATTCACATTCGACAATCGACATTTCGACATTCGACATTTCGACATCCGACATTCGACATTTCGACATTCGACATTTCGACATTTCGACATTGGACATTTAAATTCGACATTCGACATTTCGACATTCGACATTCGATATTTACATTCGACATTCGACATTTACATTCGACATTTCAACATTCGATATTTCGACATTTTGACATCCGACATTCGACATTTCAACATTCGACATTTCGACATTTCGACATTCACATTCGACATTTACATTCGACATTCGAAATTTCAACATTCGACATTCGACATTTACATTTGACATTCGACATTCACATTCGACATTTCAACATTCGACATTTCGACATTTCGACATCCGACATTCGACATTTCAACATTCGACATTTCGACATTCACATACGACAGTCGACATTTCGACATTCGACATTTTGGCATTCGACATTAGACATTCGACATTCGACATTCACCATTCGACATTCGACATTCACATTCGACATTTCGACATTCGACATTTCGACATTTTGACATTTCGACATTTGACATTCCACATTCACATTCGACATTTAACATTTCGACATTTCGACATTCGACATTCAACATTTCGACATTGAACATTCGACATTGCGACATTTTGACATTCGACATTTCGATATTTCACATTCGACATTCGACATTTCGACATTCGACATTCGACATTCACATTCGACATTCGACATTTCGACATTCGACATTGCGACATTTCAACATTCGATATTTCGACATTCGACATTTCGACATTCGACATTCACATTCGACATTCGACATTCAACATTTCGACATTCGATATTTCGACATTCGACATTTCGACATTCGAAATTCACATTCGACATTCGACATTCAACATTTCGACATTCGACATTCGACATTTCGACGTTCAACATTTCGATATTTCACATTCGACATTCACATTCGACATTTGACATTTCGACATTCGACATTTCGACATTTCGACATTCAACATTCGACATTAACATTCGACATTCGACATTTACATTCGACATTTGACATTTCGACATTCGACATTTCGACATTTCGACATTCGACATTCGACATTTACATTCGACATTCGACATTTACATTCGACATTTCAACATTCGACATTTCGACATTTTGACATCCGACATTCGACATTTCAACATTCGACATTTCGACATTCACATTCAACATTTACATTCGACATTCGACATTTCGGCATTTGACATTTACATTCGACATTCACATTCGACATTTCAACATTCAACATTTCGACATTTCGACATTTCGACATCCGACATTCGAAATTTCAACATTCGACATTTCGACATTCACATTCGACAATCGACATTTCGACATTCGACATTCAACATTCACATTCGACATTTCGACATTCACATTCGACATTCACCATTCGACATTCGACTTTCACCATTCGACATTCGACATTCACATTCGACATTCGACATTTCGACATTCGACATTTCGACATTCGACATTTCAACATTTTGACATTTCGACATTCGACATTCGATATTCACCATTCAACGTACGACATTTCGACAATTCGACATTCGACATTCTCCATTCGTCATTCGACATTTCGACATTCGACATTCACATTCGACATTCGACATTTCGACATTCGACATTCACATTCGACATTCGACATTTCGACATTCGACATTCGACATTTCGACATTCACATTCGACATTCACCATTCGACATTCAACATTCACCATTCGACATTCGACATTTCGACATTCGACATTTCAACATTTCGACATTTCGTCATTCGACATTCGACATTTCGACATTCGACATATCGATATTTCACATTCGATATTCACATTCGACATTTGACATTTCGACATTTTGACATTTCGACATGCGACATTCGACATTTCGACATTCGACATTCGATATTTACATTCGACATTAGACATTTCGACATTCGACATTTCGACATTCGACATTTCGATATTTCACATTCGACATTCACATTCGACATTCGACATTTTGACATTCGACATACGACATTCACATTCGACATTCGACATTCGACATTTTGACATTTCGACATGCGACATTCCACATTTCGACATTTCAACATTCGACATTCACATTCGACATTCACGTTTGACATTCAACATTTCGACTTTCGATATTCGACATTTCGACATTCGACATTCGACATTTACATTCGACATTCGACATTCGACATTCGACATTTCGACATTCGACATTCGACATTTACATTCGACATTCGACATTCACATTCGACATTTCAACATTCGACATTTCGATATTTCGACATTCACATTCGACAATCGACATTTCGACATTCGACATTTCGACATCCGACATTCGACATTTCGACATTCGACATTTCGACATTTCGACATTCGACATTTAAATTCGACATTCGACATTTCGACATTCGACATTCGAAATTTACATTCGACATTCGACATTTACATTTGACATTTCAACATTCGATATTTCGACATTTTGACATCCGACATTCGACATTTCAACATTCGACATTTCGACATTTCGACATTCACATTCGACATTTACATGCTACATTCGACATTTCGACATTCGACATTTGACATTTACATTTGACATTCGACATTCACATTCGACATTTCAACATTCGACATTTCGACATTTCGACATCCGACATTCGACATTTCAACATTCGACATTTCGACATTCACATACGACAATCGACATTTTGACATTCGACATTTTGGCATTCGACATTAGACATTCGACATTCGACATTCACCATTCGACATTCGACATTCACATTCGACATTTCGACATTCGACATTTCGACATTTCGACATTTTGACATTTCGACATTTGACATTCCACATTCACATTCGACATTCAACATTTCTACATTTGACATTCGACATTCACATTCGACATTTAACATTTTGACATTTCGACATTCGACATTCAACATTTCGACATTCAACATTCGACATTGCGACATTTTGACATTAGACATTTCGATATTTCACATTCGACATTCGACATTTCGACATTTGACATTCACATTCGACATTCGACATTTCGACATTCGACATTGCGACATTTCGACATTCGATACTTCGACATTCGACATTTCGACATTCGACATTCACATTCGACATTCGACATTCAAAATTTCGACATTCGACATTCGACATTTCGACGTTCAACATTTCGATATTTCACATTCGACATTCACATTCGACATTTGACATTTCGACATTCGACATTTCGACATTTCGACATTCGACTTTTGACATTTACATTCGACATTTCGACATCCGACATTCGACATTTCCACATTCGACATTTCGACATTCACATTCGACAATCGACATTTCGACATTCGACATTCGACATTCACATTCGACATTTCGACATTCACATTCGACATTCACCATTCGACATTCGACTTTCACCATTCGACATTCGCATTCGACATTTCGACATTCGACATTTCAACATTTTGACATTTCGACATTCGACATTCGATATTCACCATTCGACGTACGACATTTCGACAATTCGACATTCGACATTCTCCATTCGTCATTTGACATTTCGACATTCGACATTCACATTCGACATTCGACATTTCGACATTCGACATTCACATTCGACATTTCGACATTCGACATTCGACATTCGACATTTCGACATTCACATTCGACATTCACCATTCGACATTCAACATTTACCATTCGACATTCGACATTCACATTCGACATTCGACATTTCGACATTCGACATTTCAACATTTCGACATTTCGACATTCAACATTCAACATTTCGACATTCGACATTTCGATATTTCACATTCGATATTCACATTCGACATTTGACATTTCGACATTTTGACATTTCGACATGCGACATTCGACATTTCGACATTCGACATTCGACATTTCGACATTCGACTTTCGACAATTCGATATTTCACATTCGATATTCACATTCGACATTTGACATTTCGACATTTTGACATTTAGACATGCGACATTCGACATTTCGACATTCGACATTCGACACTTACATTCGACATTTACATTCGACATTCGACATTTCGACATTCGACATTTCGACATTCGACATTTTGATATTTCACATTCGACATTCACATTCGACATTTCGACATTTTGACATTTCGACATGCGACATTCGACATTTCGACATTCGACATTCGACACTTACATTCGACATTCGACATTTCGACATTCGACATTTCAACATTCGACATTTCGATATTTCACATTCGACATTCACATTCGACATTCGACATTTTGACATTCGACATTCGACATTCACATTCAACATTCGACATTCGACATTTCGACATTCGACATTTTGACATTTCGACATGCGACATTCGACATTTCGACATTCGACATTCGACACTTACATTCGACATTCGACATTTCGACATTCGACATTTCGACATTCGACATTTCGATATTTCACATTCGACATTCACCTTCGACATTCGACATTTTGACATTCGACATTCGACATTCACATTCGACATTCGACATTTCGACACTCGACATTTTGACATTTCGACATGCGACATTCCACATTTCGACATTTCGACATTCGACATTCACATTCGACATTCACGTTTGACATTCAACATTTCGACATTCGACATTCGACATTTCGACATTCGACATTCGACATTTACATTCGACATTCGACATTCGACATTTCGACATTCGACATTCGACATTTACATTCGACATTCGACATTTCAACATTCGACATTTCGATATTTCGACATTCACATTCGACAATCGACATTTCGACATTCGACATTTCGACATCCGACATTCGACATTTCGACATTCGACATTTTGACATTTCGACATTCGACATTTAAATTCGACATTCGACATTTCGACATTCGACATTCGATATTTACATTCGACATTCGACATTTACATTCGACATTTCAACATTCGATATTTCGACATTTTGACATCCGACATTCGACATTTCAACATTCGACATTTTGACATTTCGACATTCGACATTGCGACATTTCGACATTCGATATTTCGACATTCGACATTTCGACATTCGACATTCACATTCGACATTTGACATTCAAAATTTCGACATTCGACATTCGACATTTCGACGTTCAACATTTCGATATTTCACATTCGACATTCACATTCGACATTTGACATTTCAACATTCGACATTTCGACATTTCGACATTCGACATTCGACATTTACATTCGACATTCGACATTTACATTCGACATTTCAACATTCGACATTTCGACATTTTGACATCCGACATTCGACATTTCAACAATCGACATTTCGACATTCACATTCGACATTTACATTCGACTTTCGACATTTCGACATTTGACATTTACATTCGACATTCGACATTCGACATTTCGACATTCGACATTCGACATTTACATTCGACATTCGACATTTCAACATTCGACATTTCGATATTTCGACATTCACATTCGACAATCGACATTTCGACATTCGACATTTCGACATCCGACATTCGACATTTCGACATTCGACATTTCGACATTTCGACATTCGACATTTAAATTCGACATTCGACATTTCGACATTCGACATTCGATATTTACATTCGACATTTACATTCGACATTTCAACATTCAATATTTCGACATTTTGACATCCGACATTCGACATTTCAACATTCGACATTTCGACATTTCGACATTCGACATTTCGACATTCGACATTTCAACATTTCGACATTCGACTTTTGACATTTACATTCGACATTCGACATTTACATTCGACATTTCAACATTCGACATTTCGACATTTTGACATCCGACATTCGACATTTCAACATTCGACATTTCGACATTCACATTCGACATTTACATTCGACATTTCGACATTTGACATTTACATTCGACATTCGACATTCACATTCGACATTTCAACATTCGACATTTCGACATTTCGACATCCGACATTCGACATTTCCACATTCGACATTTCGACATTAACATTCGACAATCGACATTTCGACATTTCGACATCCGACATTCGACATTCACATTCGACATTTCGACATTCACATTCGACATTCACCATTCGACATTCGACTTTCACCATTCGACATTCGCATTCGACATTTCGACATTCGACATTTCAACATTTTGACATTTCGACATTCGACATTCGATATTCACCATTCGACGTACGACATTTCGACAATTCGACATTCTACATTCTCCATTCGTCATTCGACATTTCGACATTCGACATTCACATTCGACATTCGACATTTTGACATTCGACATTCACATTCGACATTCGACATTTCGACATTCGACATTCGACACTTTCGACATTTCGACTTTCACATTCGACATTCACCATTCGACATTCAACATTCACCATTCGACATTCGACATTCACATTCGACATTCGACATTTCGACATTCGACATTTCAACATTTTGACATTTCGACAATCGACATTCGACATTTCGACATTCGACATTTCGATATTTCACATTCGATATTCACATTCGACATTTGACATTTCGACATTTTGACATTTCGACATGCGACATTCAAAATTTCGACATTCGACATTCGACATTTACATTCGACATTCGACATTTCGATATTTCACATTCGATATTCACATTCGACATTCGACATTTCGACATTCGACATTCGACACTTACATTCGACATTTACATTCGACATTCGACATTTCGACATTCGACATTTCGACATTCGACATTTTGATATTTCACATTCGACATTCACATTCGACATTTCGACATTTTGACATTTCGACATGCGACATTCGACATTTCGACATTCGACATTCGACACTTACATTCGACATTCGACATTTCGACATTCGACATTTCGATATTTCACATTCGACATTCACATTCGACATTCGACATTTTGACATTCGACATTCGACATTCACATTCGACATTCGACATTCGACATTTCGATATTCGACATTTTGACATTTCGACATGCGACATTCCACATTTCGACATTTCGACATTCGACATTCACATTCGACATTCACGTTTGACATTCAACATTTCGACATTCGACATTCGACATTTCGACATTTCGACATTCGACATTCGACATTTACATTCGACATTCGACATTTCGACATTCGACATTTACATTCGACATTCGACATTTCAACATTCGACATTTCGATATTTCGACATTCACTTTCGACAATCGACATTTCGACATTTGACATTTCGACATCCGACATTCGACATTTCGACATTCGACATTTCGACATTTCGACATTCGACATTTAAATTCGACATTCGACATTTCGACATTCGACATTCGATATTTACATTCGACATTCGACATTTACATTCGACATTTCAACATTCGATATTTCGACATTTTGACATCCGACATTCGACATTTCAACATTCGACATTTCGACATTTCGACATTCGACATTGCGACATTTCGACATTCGATATTTCGACATTCGACATTTCGACATTCGACATTCACATTCGACATTCAAAATTTCGATATTCGACATTCGACATTTCGACGTTCAACATTTCGATATTTCACATTCGACATTCACATTCGACATTTGACATTTCAACATTCGACATTTCGACATTTCGACATTCGACATTCGACATTTACATTCGACATTCGACATTTACATTCGACATTTCAACATTCGACATTTCGACATTTTGACATCCGACATTCGACATTTCAACATTCGACATTTCGACATTCACATTTGACATTTACATTCGACATTCGACATTCACATTCGACATTTCAACATTCGACATTTCGACATTTCGACATCCGACATTCGACATTTCCACATTCGACATTTCGACATTCACATTCGACAATCGACATTTCGACATTCGACATTCGACATTCACATTCAACATTTCGACATTCACATTCGACATTCACCATTCGACATTCAACTTTCACCATTCGACATTCGCATTCGACATTCGACATTTCGACATTCGACATTTTGGCATTCGACATTAGACATTCGACATTCGACATTCACCATTAGACATTCGACATTCACATTCGACATTTCGACATTCGACATTTCGACATTTTGACATTTCGACATTTGACATTCCACATTCACATTCGACATTCAACATTTCTACATTTGACATTCGACATTCACATTCGACATTCAACATTTCGACATTTCAACATTCGATATTCAACATTTCGACATTCGACATTTCGACATTTCGACATTAGACATTTCGATATTTCGACATTCACATTCGACAATCGACATTTCGACATTCGACATTTCGACATCCGACATTCGACATTTCGACATTCGACATTTCGACATTTCGACATTCGACATTTAAATTCGGCATTCGACATTTCGACATTCGACATTCGATATTTACATTCGACATTCGACATTTACATTCGACATTTCAACATTCGATATTTCGACATTTTGACATCCGACATTCGACATTTCAACATTCGACATTTCGACATTTCGACATTCACATTCAACATTTACATTCGACATTCGACATTTCGACATTCGACATTTCGACATTCGACATTTCGATATTTCACATTCGACATTCACCTTCGACATTCGACATTTCGACATTCGACATTTCGATATTTCACATTCGACATTCACCTTCGACATTCGACATTTTGACATTCGACATTCGACATTCACATTCGACATTCGACATTTGACATTTCGACATTCGACATTTTGACATTTCGACATGCGACATTCCACATTTTGACATTTCGACATTCGACATTCACATTCGACATTCACGTTTGACATTCAACATTTCGACATTCGACATTTTGACATTTCGACATTCGACATTCGACATTTACATTCGACATTCGACATTCGACATTTCGACATTCGACATTTACATTCGACATTCGACATTTCAACATTCGACATTTCGATATTTCGACATTCACATTCGACAATCGACATTTCGACATTCGACATTTCGACATCCGACATTCGACATTTCGACATTCGACATTTCGACATTCGACATTTAAATTCGACATTCGACATTTCGACATTCGACATTCGACATTCACATTCAACATTTCGACATTCACATTCGACATTCACCATTCGACATTCAACTTTCACCATTCGACATTCGCATTCGACATTCGACATTTCGACATTCGACATTTTGGCATTCGACATTAGACATTCGACATTCGACATTCACCATTCGACATTCAACATTCACATTCGACATTTCGACATTCGACATTTCGACATTTCGACATTTTGACATTTCGACATTTGACATTCCACATTCACATTCGACATTCAACATTTCTACATTTGACATTCGACATTCACATTCGACATTCAACATTTCGACATTTCAACATTCGATATTCAACATTTCGACATTCGACATTTCGACATTTCGACATTAGACATTTCGATATTTCGACATTCACATTCGACAATCGACATTTCGACATTCGACATTTCGACATCCGACATTCGACATTTCGACATTCGACATTTCGACATTTCGACATTCGACATTTAAATTCGACATTCGACATTTCGACATTCGACATTCGATATTTACATTCGACATTCGACATTTACATTCGACATTTCAACATTCGATATTTCGACATTTTGACATCCGACATTCGACATTTCAACATTCGACATTTCGACATTTCGACATTCACATTCGACATTTACATTCGACATTCGACATTTCGACATTCGACATTTCGACATTCGACATTTCGATATTTCACATTCGACATTCACCTTCGACATTCGACATTTCGACATTCGACATTTCGATATTTCACATTCGACATTCACCTTCGACATTCGACATTTTGACATTCGACATTCGACATTCACATTCGACATTCGACATTTGACATTTCGACATTCGACATTTTGACATTTCGACAAGCGACATTCCACATTTTGACATTTCGACATTCGACATTCACATTCGACATTCACGTTTGACATTCAACATTTCGACATTCGACATTTTGACATTTCGACATTCGACATTCGACATTTACATTCGACATTCGACATTCGACATTTCGACATTCGACATTTACATTCGACATTCGACATTTCAACATTCGACATTTCGATATTTCGACATTCACATTCGACAATCGACATTTCGACATTCGACATTTCGACATCCGACATTCGACATTTCGACATTCGACATTTCGACATTCGACATTTAAATTCGACATTCGACATTTCGACATTCGACATTCAATATTTACATTCGACATTCGACATTTACATTCGACATTTCAACATTCGATATTTCGACATTTTGACATCCGACATTCGACATTTCAACATTCGACATTTCGACATTTCGACATTCGACATTGCGACATTTCGACATTCGATATTTCGACATTCGACATTTCGACATTCGACATTCACATTCGACATTCGACATTCAAAATTTCGACATTCGACATTCGACATTTCGACGTTCAACATTTCGATATTTCAAATTCGACATTCACATTCGACATTTGACATTTCGACATTCGACATTTCGACATTTCGACATTCAACATTCGACATTTACATTCGACATTCGACATTTACATTCGACATTTCAACATTCGACATATCGACATTTTGACATCCGACATTCGACATTTCAACAATCGACATTTCGACATTCACATTCGACATTTACATTCGACATTCGACATTTCGACATTTGACATTTACATTCGACAGTCGACAGTCACATTCGACATTTCAACATTCGACATTTCGACATTTCGACATCCGACATTCGACATTTCCACATTCGACATTTCGACATTCACATTCGACAATCGACATTTCGACATTCGACATTCGACATTCACATTCGACATTTCGACATTCACATTCGACATTCACCATTCGACATTCGACTTTCACCATTCGACATTCGCATTCGACATTCGACATTTCGACATTCGACATTTCGACATTCGACATTCACATTCGACGTTCGACATTCAAAATTTCGACATTCGACATTTCGACGTTCAACATTTCGATATTTCACATTCGACATTCACATTCGACATTTGACATTTCGACATTCGACATTTCAACATTTCGACATTCGACTTTTGACATTTACATTCGACATTCGACATTTACATTCGACATTTCAACATTCGACATTTCGACATTTTGACATCCGACATTCGACATTTCAACATTCGACATTCACATTCGACATTTACATTCGACATTTCGACATTTGACATTTACATTCGACATTCGACATTCACATTCGACATTCACATTCGACATTCACGTTTGACATTCAACATTTCGACATTCGACATTCGACATTTCGACATTTCGACATTCGACATTCGACATTTACATTCGACATTCGACATTCGACATTTCGACATTCGACATTCGACATTTACATTCGACATTCGATATTTCAACATTCGACATTTCGATATTTCGACATTCACATTCGACAATCGACATTTCGACATTCGACATTTCGACATCCGACATTCGACATTTCGACATTCGACATTTCGACATTTCGACATTCGACATTTAAATTCGACATTCGACATTTCGACATTCGACATTCGATATTTACATTCGACATTCGACATTTACATTCGACATTTCAACATTCGATATTTCGACATTTTGACATCCGACATTCGACATTTCAACATTCGACATTTCGACATTTCGACATTCGACATTGCGACATTTCGACATTCGATATTTCGACATTTCGACATTCGACATTCACATTCGACATTCGACATTCAAAATTTCGACATTCGACATTCGACATTTCGACGTTCAACATTTCGATATTTCACATTCGACATTCACATTCGACATTTGACATTTCAACATTCGACATTTCGACATTTCGACATTCGACATTCGACATTTACATTCGACATTCGACATTTACATTCGACATTTCAACATTCGACATTTCGACATTTCGACATCCGACATTCGACATTTCAACATTCGACATTTCGACATTTCGACATTCGACATTGCGACATTTCGACATTCGATATTTCGACATTCGACATTTCGACATTCGACATTCACATTCGACATTCGACATTCAAAATTTCGACATTCGACATTCGACATTTCGACGTTCAACATTTCGATATTTCACATTCGACATTCACATTCGACATTTGACATTTCAACATTCGACATTTCGACATTTCGACATTCGACATTCGACATTTACATTCAACATTCGACATTTACATTCGACATTTCAACATTCGACATTTCGACATTTCGACATCCGACATTCGACATTTCAACATTCGACATTTCGACATTCACATTCGACATTTACATTCGACATTCGACATTTCGACATTTGACATTTACATTCGACATTCGACATTCACATTCGACATTTCAACATTCGACATTTCGACATTTCGACATCCGACATTCGACATTTCAACATTCGACATTTCGATATTCACATTCGACATTTACATTCGACATTTCGACATTTGACATTTACATTCGACATTCGACATTCACATTCGACATTTCAACATTCGACATTTCGACATTTCGACATCCGACATTCGACATTTCCACATTCGACATTTCGACATTCACATTCGACAATCGACATTTCGACATTCGACATTCGACATTCACATTCGACATTTCGAGATTCACATTCGACATTCACCATTCGACATTCGACTTTCACCATTCGACATTCGCATTCGACATTTCGACATTCGACATTTCAACATTTTGACATTTCGACATTCGACATTCGATATTCACCATTCGACGTACGACATTTCGACAATTCGACATTCGACATTCTCCATTCGTCATTCGACATTTCGACATTCGACATTCACATTCGACATTCGACATTTCGACATTCGACATTCACATTCGACATTCGACATTTCGACATTCGACATTCACATTCGACATTCGACATTTCGACATTCGACATTCACATTCGACATTTCGACATTCGACATTTGACATTTCGACATTCACATTCGACATTCACCATTCGACATTCGACATTCACCATTCGACATTCGACATTCACATTCGACATTCGACATTTCGACATTCGACATTTCAACATTTCGACATTTCGACATTCGACATTCGACATTTCGACATTCGACATTTCGATATTTCACATTCGATATTCACATTCGACATTTGACATTTCGACATTTTGACATTTCGACATGCGACATTCGACATTTCGACATTCGGCACTTACATTCGACATTTACATTCGACATTCGACATTTCGACATTTGAAATTTCGACATTCGACATTTTGATATTTCACATTCGACATTCACATTCGACATTTCGACATTTTGACATTTCGACATGCGACATTCGACATTTCGACATTCGACATTCGACACTTACATTCGACATTCGACATTTCGACATTCGACATTTCGACATTCGACATTTCGATATTTCACATTCGACATTCACCTTCGACATTCGACATTTTGACATTTCGACATGCGACATTCCACATTTCGACATTTCGACATTCGACATTCACATTCGACATTCACGTTTGACATTCAACATTTCGACATTCGACATTTCGACATTTCGACATTCGACATTCGACATTTACATTCGACATTCGACATTTCGACATTCGACATTTACATTCGACATTCGACATTTCAACATTCGACATTTCGATATTTCGACAATCACATTCGACAATCGACATTTCGACATTCGACATTTCGACATCCGACATTCGACATTTCGACATTCGACATTTCGACATTTCGACATTCGACATTTAAATTCGACATTCGACATTTCGACATTCGACATTCGATATTTACATTCGACATTCGACATTTACATTCGACATTTCAACATTCGATATTTCGACATTTTGACATCCGACATTCGACATTTCAACATTCGACATTTCGACATTTCGACATTCGACATTGCGACATTTCGACATTCGATATTTCGACACTCGACATTTCGACATTCGACATTCACATTCGACATTCGACATTCAAAATTTCGACATTCGACATTCGACATTTCGACGTTCAACATTTCGATATTTCACATTCGACATTCACATTCGACATTTGACATTTCGACAATCGACATTTCGACATTTCGACATTCAACATTCGACATTTACATTCGACATTCGACATTTACATTCGACATTTCAACATTCGACATTTCGACATTTTGACATCCGACATTCGACATTTCAACAATCGACATTTCGACATTCACATTCGACATTTACATTCGACATTGGACATTTCAACATTTGACATTTACATTCGACAGTCGACATTCACATTCGACATTTCAACATTCGACATTTCGACATTTCGACATCCGACATTCGACATTTCCACATTCGACATTTCGACATTCACATTCGACAATCGACATTTCGACATTCGACATTCGACATTCACATTCGACATTTCGACATTCACATTCGACATTCACCATTCGACATTCGACTTTCACCATTCGACATTCGCATTCGACATTCGACATTTCGACATTCGACATTTCGACATTCGACATTCACATTCGACATTCGACATTCAAAATTTCGACATTCGACATTCGACATTTCGACGTTCAACATTTCGATATTTCACATTCGACATTTACGTTCGACATTTGACATTTCGACATTCGACATTTCGACATTTCGACATTCGACTTTTGACATTTACATTCGACATTCGACATTTACATTCGACATTTCAACATTCGACATTTCGACATTTTGACATCCGACATTCGACATTTCAACATTCGACATTTCGACATTCACATTCGACATATACATTCGACATTTCGACATTTGACATTTACATTCGACATTCGACATTCACATTCAACATTTCAACATTCGACATTTTGACATTTCGACATCCGACATTCGACATTTCCACATTCGACATTTCGACATTCACATTCGACAATCGACATTTCGACATTCGACATTCGACATTCACATTCGACATTTCGAGATTCACATTCGACATTCACCATTCGACATTCGACTTTCACCATTCGACATTCGCATTCGACATTTCGACATTCGACATTTCAACATTTTGACATTTCGACATTCGACATTCGATATTCACCATTCGACGTACGACATTTCGACAATTCGACATTCGACATTCTCCATTCGTCATTCGACATTTCGACATTCGACATTCACATTCGACATTCGACATTTCGACATTCACATTCGACATTCGACATTTCGACATTCGACATTCACATTCGACATTCGACATTTCGACATTCGACATTCACATTCGACATTTCGACATTCGACATTCGACATTCGACATTTCGACATTCACATTCGACATTCACCATTCGACATTCAACATTCACCAGTCGACATTCGACATTCACATTCGACATTCGACATTTCGACATTCGACATTTCAGCATTTCGACATTTCGACATTCGACATTCGACATTTCGACATTCGACATTTCGATATTTCACATTCGATATTCACATTCGACATTTGACATTTCGACATTTTGACATTTCGACATGCGACATTCGACATTTCGACATTCGACATTCGACATTTACATTCGACATTCGACATTTCGATATTTCACATTCGATATTCACATTCGACATTTGACATTTCGACATTTTGACATTTAGACATGCGACATTCGACATTTCGACATTCGACATTCGACACTTACATTCGACATTTACATTCGACATTCGACATTTCGACATTCGACATTTCGACATTCGACATTTTGATATTTCACATTCGACATTCACATTCGACATTTCGACAGTTTGACATTTCGACATGCGACATTCGACATTTCGACATTCGACATTCGACACTTACATTCGACATTCGACATTTCGACATTCGACATTTCGATATTTCACATTCGACATTCACCTTCGACATTCGACATTTTGACATTCGACATTCGACATTCACATTCGACATTCGACATTTCGACATTCGACATTTTGACATTTCGACATGCGACATTCCACATTTCGACATTTCGACATTCAACATTCACATTCGACATTCACGTTTGACATTCAACATTTTGACATTCGACATTCGACATTTCGACATTTCGACATTCGACATTCGACATTTACATTCGACATTCGACATTCGACATTTCGACATTCGACATTCGACATTTACATTCGACATTCGACATTTCAACATTCGACATTTCGATATTTCGACATTCACATTCGACAATCGACATTTCGACATTCGACATTTCGACATCCGACATTCGACATTTCGACATTCGACATTTCGACATTTCGACATTCGACATTTAAATTCGACATTCGACATTTCGACATTCGACATTCGATATTTACATTCGACATTCGACATTTACATTCGACATTTCAACATTCGATATTTCGACATTTTGACATCCGACATTCGACATTTCGACATTCGACATTTCGACATTTCGACATTCGACATTGCGACATTTCGACATTCGATATTTCGACATTCGACATTTCGACATTCGACATTCACATTCGACATTCGACATTCAAAATTTCGACAATCGACATTCGACATTTCGACGTTCAACATTTCGATATTTCACATTCGACATTCACATTCGACATTTGACATTTCGACATTCGACATTTCGACATTTCGACATTCGACATTCGACATTTACATTCGACATTCGACATTTACATTCGACATTTCAACATTCGACATTTCGACATTTTGACATCCGACATTCGACATTTCAACAATCGACATTTCGACATTCACATTCGACATTTACATTCGACTTTCGACATTTCGACATTTGACATTTACATTCGAAAGTCGACATTCACATTCGACATTTCAACATTCGACATTTCGACATTTCGACATCCGACATTCGACATTTCCACATTCGACATTTCGACATTCACATTCGACAATCGACATTTCGACATTCGACATTCGACATTCACATTCGACATTTCGACATTCACATTCGACATTCACCATTCGACATTCGACTTTCACCATTCGACATTCGCATTCGACATTCGACATTTCGACATTCGACATTTCGAATTCGACATTCACATTCGACATTCGACATTCAAAATTTCGACATTCGACATTCGACATTTCGACGTTCAACATTTCGATATTTCACATTCGACATTCACATTCGACATTTGACATTTCGACATTCGACATTTCGACATTTCGACATTCGACTTTTGACATTTACATTCGACATTCGACATTTAAATTCGACATTTCAACATTCGACATTTTGACATCCGACATTCGACATTCGACATTTCAACATTCGACATTTCGACATTCACATTCGACATTTACATTCGACATTTTGACATTTGACATTTACATTCGACATTCGACATTCACATTCGACATTTCAACATTCGACATTTCGACATTTCGACATCCGACATTCGACATTTCCACATTCGACATTTCGACATTCACATTCGACAATCGACATTTCGACATTCGACATTCGACATTCACATTCGACATTTCGACATTCACATTCGACATTCACCATTCGACATTCGACTTTCACCATTCGACATTCGCATTCGACATTTCGACATTCGACATTTCAACATTTTGACATTTCGACATTCGACATTCGATATTCACCATTCGACGTACGACATTTCGACAATTCGACATTCGACATTCTCCATTCGTCATTCGACATTTCGACATTCGACATTCACATTCGACATTCGACATTTCGACATTCGACATTCACATTCGACATTCGACATTTCGACATTCGACATTCGACACTTTCGACATTTCGACTTTCACATTCGACATTCACCATTCGACATTCAACATTCACCATTCGACATTCGACATTCACATTCGACATTCGACATTTCGACATTCGACATTTCAACATTTCGACATTTCGACATTCGACATTCGACATTTCGACATTCGACATTTCGATATTTCACATTCGATATTCACATTCGACATTTGACATTTCGACATTTTGACATTTCGACATGCGACATTCGACATTTCGACATTCGACATTCGACACTTACATTCGACATTTACATTCGACATTCGACATTTCGACATTTGAAATTTCGACATTCGACATTTTGATATTTCACATTCGACATTCACATTCGACATTTCGACATTTTGACATTTCGACATGCGACATTCGACATTTCGACATTCGACATTCGACACTTACATTCGACATTCGACATTTCGACATTCGACATTTCGACATTCGACATTTCGATATTTCACATTCGACATTCACATTCGACATTCGACATTTTGACATTCGACATTCGACATTCACATTCGACATTCGACATTCGACATTTCGACATTCGACATTTTGACATTTCGACATGCGACATTCCACATTTCGACATTTCGACATTCGACATTCACATTCGACATTCACGTTTGACATTCAACATTTCGACATTCGACATTCGACATTTCGACATTTCGACATTCGACATTCGACATTTACATTCGACATTCGACATTCGACATTTCGACATTCGACATTCGACATTTACATTCGACATTCGACATTTCAACATTCGACATTTCGATATTTCGACATTCACATTCGACAATCGACATTTCGACATTCGACATTTCGACATCCGACATTCGACATTTCGACATTCGACATTTCGACATTTCGACATTCGACATTTAAATTCGACATTCGACATTTCGACATTCGACATTCGATATTTACATTCGACATTCGACATTTACATTCGACATTTCAACATTCGATATTTCGACATTTTGACATCCGACATTCGACATTTCAACATTCGACATTTCGACATTTCGACATTCGACATTGCGACATTTCGACATTCGATATTTCGACATTCGACATTTCGACATTCGACATTCACATTCGACATTCAAAATTTCGACATTCGACATTCGACATTTCGACGTTCAACATTTCGATATTTCACATTCGACATTCACATTCGACATTTGACATTTCAACATTCGACATTTCGACATTTCGACATTCGACATTCGACATTTACATTCGACATTTGACATTTACATTCGACATTTCAACATTCGACATTTCGACATTTTGACATCCGACATTCGACATTTCAACATTCGACATTTCGACATTCACATTCGACATTTACATTCGACATTCGACATTACGACATTTGACATTTACATTCGACATTCGACATTCACATTCGACATTTCAACATTCGACATTTCGACATTTCGACATCTGACATTCGACATTTCCACATTCGACATTTCGACATTCACATTCGACAATCGACATTTCGACATTCGACATTCGACATTCACATTCAACATTTCGACATTCACATTCGACATTCACCATTCGACATTCAACTTTCACCATTCGACATTCGCATTCGACATTCGACATTTCGACATTCGACATTTTGGCATTCGACATTAGACATTCGACATTCGACATTCACCATTCGACATTCGACATTCACATTCGACATTTCGACATTCGACATTTCGACATTTTGACATTTCGACATTTGACATTCCACATTCACATTCGACATTCAACATTTCTACATTTGACATTCGACATTCACATTCGACATTCAACATTTCGACATTTCAACATTCGATATTCAACATTTCGACATTCGACATTTCGACATTTCGACATTAGACATTTCGATATTTCGACATTCACATTCGACAATCGACATTTCGACATTCGACATTTCGACATCCGACATTCGACATTTCGACATTCGACATTTCGACATTTCGACATTCGACATTTAAATTCGACATTCGACATTTCGACATTCGACATTCGATATTTACATTCGACATTCGACATTTACATTCGACATTTCAACATTCGATATTTCGACATTTTGACATCCGACATTCGACATTTCCACATTCGACATTTCGACATTTCGACATTCACATTCGACATTTACATTCGACATTCGACATTTCGACATTCGACATTTCGACATTCGACATTTCGATATTTCACATTCGACATTCACCTTCGACATTCGACATTTCGACATTCGACATTTCGATATTTCACATTCGACATTCACCTTCGACATTCGACATTTTGACATTCGACATTCGACATTCACATTCGACATTCGACATTCGACATTTCGACATTCGACATTTTGACATTTCGACATGCGACATTCCACATTTTGACATTTCGACATTCGACATTCACATTCGACATTCACGTTTGACATTCAACATTTCGACATTCGACATTTTGACATTTCGACATTCGACATTCGACATTTACATTCGACATTCGACATTCGACATTTCGACATTCGACATTTACATTCGACATTCGACATTTCAACATTCGACATTTCGATATTTCGACATTCACATTCGACAATCGACATTTCGACATTCGACATTTCGATATCCGACATTCGACATTTCGACATTCGACATTTCGACATTTCGACATTCGACATTTAAATTCGACATTCGACATTTCGACATTCGACATTCGATATTTACATTCGACATTCGACATTTACATTCGACATTTCAACATTCGATATTTCGACATTTTGACATCCGACATTCGACATTTCAACATTCGACATTTCGACATTTCGACATTCGACATTGCGACATTTCGACATTCGATATTTCGACATTCGACATTTCGACATTCGACATTCACATTCGACATTCGACATTCAAAATTTCGACATTCGACATTCGACATTTCGACGTTCAACATTTCGATATTTCACATTCGACATTCACATTCGACATTTGACATTTCGACATTCGACATTTCGACATTTCGACATTCAACATTTGACATTTACATTCGACATTCGACATTTACATTCGACATTTCAACATTCGACATTTCGACATTTTGACATCCGACATTCGACATTTCAACAATCGACATTTCGACATTCACATTCGACATTTACATTCGACATTCGACATTTCGACATTTGACATTTACATTCGACAGTCGACAGTCACATTCGACATTTCAACATTCGACATTTCGACATTTCGACATCCGACATTCGACATTTCCACATTCGACATTTCGACATTCACATTCGACAATCGACATTTCGACATTCGACATTCGACATTCACATTCGACATTTCGACATTCACATTCGACATTCACCATTCGACATTCGACTTTCACCATTCGACATTCGCATTCGACATTCGACATTTCGACATTCGACATTTCGACATTCGACATTCACATTCGACGTTCGACATTCAAAATTTCGACATTCGACATTTCGACGTTCAACATTTCGATATTTCACATTCGACATTCACATTCGACATTTGACATTTCGACATTCGACATTTCAACATTTCGACATTCGACTTTTGACATTTACATTCGACATTCGACATTTACATTCGACATTTCAACATTCGACATTTCGACATTTTGACATCCGACATTCGACATTTCAACATTCGACATTCACATTCGACATTTACATTCGACATTTCGACATTTGACATTTACATTCGACATTCGACATTCACATTCGACATTCACATTCGACATTCACGTTTGACATTCAACATTTCGACATTCGACATTCGACATTTCGACATTTCGACATTCGACATTCGACATTTACATTCGACATTCGACATTCGACATTTCGACATTCGACATTCGACATTTACATTCGACATTCGACATTTCAACATTCGACATTTCGATATTTCGACATTCACATTCGACAATCGACATTTCGACATTCGACATTTCGACATCCGACATTCGACATTTCGACATTCGACATTTCAACATTTCGACATTCGACATTTAAATTCGACATTCGACATTTCGACATTCGACATTCGATATTTACATTCGACATTCGACATTTACATTCGACATTTCAACATTCGATATTTCGACATTTTGACATCCGACATTCGACATTTCAACATTCGACATTTCGACATTTCGACATTCGACATTGCGACATTTCGACATTCGATATTTCGACATTTCGACATTCGACATTCACATTCGACATTCGACATTCAAAATTTCGACATTCGACATTCGACATTTCGACGTTCAACATTTCGATATTTCACATTCGACATTCACATTCGACATTTGACATTTCAACATTCGACATTTCGACATTCGACATTCGACATTTACATTCAACATTCGACATTTACATTCGACATTTCAACATTCGACATTTCGACATTTCGACATCCGACATTCGACATTTCAACATTCGACATTTCGACATTCACATTCGACATTTACATTCGACATTCGACATTTCGACATTTGACATTTACATTCGACATTCGACATTCACATTCGACATTTCAACATTCGACATTTCGACATTTCGACATCCGACATTCGACATTTCCACATTCGACATTTCGACATTCACATTCGACAATCGACATTTCGACATTCGACATTCGACATTCACATTCAACATTTCGACATTCACATTCGACATTCACCATTCGACATTCAACTTTCACCATTCGACATTCGCATTCGACATTCGACATTTCGACATTCGACATTTTGGCATTCGACATTAGACATTCGACATTCGACATTCACCATTCGACATTCGACATTCACATTCGACATTTCGACATTCGACATTTCGACATTTCGACATTTTGACATTTCGACATTTGACATTCCACATTCACATTCGACATACAACATTTCTACATTTGACATTCGACATTCACATTCGACATTCAACATTTCGACATTTCAACATTCGATATTCAACATTTCGACATTCGACATTTCGACATTAGACATTTCGATATTTCGACATTCACATTCGACAATCGACATTTCGACATTCGACATTTCGACATCCGACATTCGACATTTCGACATTCGACATTTCGACATTTCGACATTCGACATTTAAATTCGACATTCGACATTTCGACATTCGACATTCGATATTTACATTCGACATTCGACATTTACATTCGACATTTCAACATTCGATATTTCGACATTTTGACATCCGACATTCGACATTTCAACATTCGACATTTCGACATTCACATTCGACATTTACATTCGACATTCGACATTTCGACATTCGACATTTCGACATTCGACATTTCGATATTTCACATTCGACATTCACCTTCGACATTCGACATTTCGACATTCGACATTTCGATATTTCACATTCGACATTCACCTTCGACATTCGACATTTTGACATTCGACATTCGACATTCACATTCGACATTCGACATTCGACATTTCGACATTCGACATTTTGACATTTCGACATGCGACATTCCACATTTTGACATTTCGACATTCGACATTCACATTCGACATTCACGTTTGACATTCAACATTTCGACATTCGACATTTTGACATTTCGACATTCGACATTCGACATTTACATTCGACATTTGACATTCGACATTTCGACATTCGACATTTACATTCGACATTCGACATTTCAACATTCGACATTTCGATATTTCGACATTCACATTCGACAATCGACATTTCGACATTCGACATTTCGACATCCGACATTCGACATTTCGACATTCGACATTTCGACATTTCGACATTCGACATTTAAATTCGACATTCGACATTTCGACATTCGACATTCGATATTTACATTCAACATTCGACATTTACATTCGACATTTCAACATTCGATATTTCGACATTTTGACATCCGACATTCGACATTTCAACATTCGACATTTCGACATTTCGACATTCGACATTGCGACATTTCGACATTCGACATTTCGACATTCGACATTCACATTCGACGTTCGACATTCAAAATTTCGACATTCGACATTTCGACGTTCAACATTTCGATATTTCACATTCGACATTCACATTCGACATTTGACATTTCGACATTCGACATTTCAACATTTCGACATTCGACTTTTGACATTTACATTCGACATTCGACATTTACATTCGACATTTCAACATTCGACATTTCGACATTTTGACATCCGACATTCGACATTTCAACATTCGACATTTCGACATTCACATTCGACATTTACATTCAACATTTCGACATTTGACATTTACATTCGACATTCGACATTCACATTCGACATTTCAACATTCGACATTTCGACATCCGACATTCGACATTTCCACATTCGACATTTCGACATTCACATTCGACAATCGACATTTTGACATTCGACATTCGACATTCACATTCGACATTTCGAGATTCACATTCGACATTCACCATTCGACATTCGACTTTCACCATTCGACATTCGCATTCGACATTTCGACATTCGACATTTCAACATTTTGACATTTCGACATTCGACATTCGATATAAATTCGACGTACGACATTTCGACAATTCGACATTCGACATTCTCCATTCATCATTCGACATTTCGATATTCGACATTCACATTCGACATTCGACATTTCGACATTCGACATTCACATTCGACATTTCGACATTCGACATTCGACATTCGACATTTCGACATTCACATTCGACATTCACCATTCGACATTCAACATTCACCATTCGACATTCGACATTCACATTCGACATTCGACATTTCGACATTCGACATTTCAACATTTCGACATTTCGACATTCGACATTCGACATTTCGACATTCACATTCGACATTCACCATTCGACATTCAACATTCACCATTCGACATTCGACATTCACATTCGACATTCGACATTTCGACATTCGACATTTCAACATTTCGACATTTCGACATTCGACATTCGACATTTCGACATTCGACATTTCGTTATTTCACATTCGATATTCACATTCGACATTTGACATTTCGACATTTTGACATTTCGACATGCGACATTCGACATTTCGACATTCGCCATTCGACATTTACATTCGACATTCGACATTTCGATATTTCACATTCGATATTCACATTCGACATTTGACATTTCGACATTTTGACATTTCGACATGCGACATTCGACATTTCGACATTCGACATTCGACACTTACATTCGACATTTACATTCGACATTCGACATTTCGACATTCGACATTTCGACATTCGACATTTTGATATTTCACATTCGACATTCACATTCGACATTTCGACATTTTGACATTTCGACATGCGACATTCGACATTTCGACATTCGACATTCGACACTTACATTCGACATTCGACATTTCGACATTCGACATTTCGACATTTGACATTTCGATATTTCACATTCGACATTCACATTCGACATTCGACATTTTGACATTCGACATTCGACATTCACATTCAACATTCGACATTCGACATTTCGACATTCGACATTTTGACATTTCGACATGCGACATTCCACATTTCGACATTTCGACATTCGACATTCACATTCGACATTCACGTTTGACATTCAACATTTCGACATTCGACATTCGACATTTCGACATTTCGACATTCGACATTCGACATTTACATTCGACATTCGACATTCGACATTTCGACATTCGACATTTACATTCGACATTCGACATTTCAACATTCGACATTTCGATATTTCGACATTCACATTCGACAATCGACATTTCGACATTCGACATTTCGACATCCGACTTTCGACATTTCGACATTCGACATTTCGACATTTCGACATTCGACATTTAAATTCGACATTCGACATTTCGACATTCGATATTTACATTCGACATTCGACATTTACATTCGACATTTCAACATTCGATATTTCGACATTTTGACATCCGACATTCGACATTTCAACATTCGACATTTCGACATTTCGACATTCGACATTGCGACATTTCGACATTCGATATTTCGACATTCGACATTTCGACATTCGACATCCACATTCGACATTCGACATTCAAAATTTCGACATTCGACATTCGACATTTCGACGTTCAACATTTCGATATTTCACATTCGACATTCACATTCGACATTTGACATTTCGACAATCGACATTTCGACATTTCGACATTCGACATTCGACATTTACATTCGACATTCGACATTTACATTCGACATTTCAACATTCGACATTTCGACATTTTGACATCCGACATTCGACATTTCAACAATCGACATTTCGACATTCACATTCGACATTTACATTCGACATTCGACATTTCGACATTTGACATTTCCATTCGACAGTCGACATTCACATTCAACATTTCAACATTCGACATTTCGACATTTCGACATCCGACATTCGACATTTCCACATATGACATTTCGACATTCACATTCGACAATCGACATTTCGACATTCGACATTCGACATTCACATTCGACATTTCGACATTCACATTCGACATTCACCATTCGACAT
The DNA here is from genome assembly GCF_039654945.1 of Dendrobates tinctorius. Classification (NCBI taxonomy): domain Eukaryota; kingdom Metazoa; phylum Chordata; class Amphibia; order Anura; family Dendrobatidae; genus Dendrobates; species Dendrobates tinctorius. The sequence goes on from NW_027361795.1 coordinate 22,714,421, forward strand.
TCGACTTTCACCATTCGACATTCGCATTCGACATTCGACATTTCGACATTCGACATTTCGACATTCGACATTCACATTCGACATTCGACATTCAAAATTTCGACATTCGACATTCGACATTTCGATGTTCAACATTTCGATATTTCACATTCGACATTCACATTCGACATTTGACATTCGACATTTCGACATTCGACTTTTGACATTTACATTCGACATTCGACATTTACATTCGACATTTCAACATTCGACATTTCGACATTTTGACATCCGACATTCGACATTTCAACATTCGACATTTCGACATTCACATTCGACATTTACATTCGACATTTCGACATTTGACATTTACATTCGACATTCGACATTCACATTCGACATTTCAACATTCGACATTTCGACATCCGACATTCGACATTTCCACATTCGACATTTCGACATTCACATTCGACAATCGACATTTCGATATTCGACATTCGACATTCACATTCGACATTTCGAGATTCACATTCGACATTCACCATTCGACATTCGACTTTCACCATTCGACATTCGCATTCGACATTTCGACATTCGACATTTCAACATTTTGACATTTCGACATTCGACATTCGATATTCACCATTCGACGTACGACATTTCGACAATTCGACATTCGACATTCTCCATTCATCATTCGACATTTCGACATTCGACATTCACATTCGACATTCGACATTCACATTCGACATTTCGACATTCGACATTCGACATTCGACATTTCGACATTCACATTCGACATTCACCATTCGACATTCAACATTCACCATTCGACATTCGACATTCACATTCGACATTCGACATTTCGACATTCGACATTTCAACATTTCGACATTTCGACATTCGACATTCGACATTTCGACATTCGACATTTCGATATTTCACATTCGATATTCACATTCGACATTTGACATTTCGACATTTTGACATTTTGACATGCGACATTCGACATTTCGACATTCGACATTCGACATTTACATTCGACATTCGACATTTCGATATTTCACATTCGATATTCACATTCGACATTTGACATTTCGACATTTTGACATTTCGACATGCGACATTCGACATTTCGACATTCGACATTCGACACTTACATTCGACATTTACATTCGACATTCGACATTTCGACATTCGACATTTCGACATTCGACATTTTGATATTTCACATTCGACATTCACATTCGACATTTCGACATTTTGACATTTCGACATGCGACATTCGACATTTCGACATTCGACATTCGACACTTACATTCGACATTCGACATTTCGACATTCGACATTTCGACATTCGACATTTCGATATTTCACATTCGACATTCACATTCGACATTCGACATTTTGACATTCGACATTCGACATTCACATTCAACATTCGACATTCCACATTTCGACATTCGACATTTTGACATTTCGACATGCGACATTCCACATTTCGACATTTCGACATTCGACATTCACATTCGACATTCACGTTTGACATTCAACATTTCGACATTCGACATTCGACATTTCGACATTTCGACATTCGACATTCGACATTTACATTCGACATTCGACATTCGACATTTCGACATTCGACATTCGACATTTACATTCGACATTCGACATTTCAACATTCGACATTTCGATATTTCGACATTCACATTCGACAATCGACATTTCGACATTCGACATTTCGACATCCGACATTCGACATTTCGACATTCGACATTTCGACATTTCGACATTCGACATTTAAATTCGACATTCGACATTTCGACATTCGATATTTACATTCGACATTCGACATTTACATTCGACATTTCAACATTCGATATTTCGACATTTTGACATCCGACATTCGACATTTCAACATTCGACATTTCGACATTTCAACATTCGACATTTCGACATTTCGACATTCGACATTGCGACATTTCGACATTCGATATATCGACATTCGACATTTCGACATTCGACATTCACCTTCGACATTCGACATTCAAAATTTCGACATTCGACATTCGACATTTCGACGTTCAACATTTCGATATTTCACATTCGACATTCACATTCGACATTTGACATTTCGACAATCGACATTTCAACATTTCGACATTCGACATTCGACATTTACATTCGACATTCGACATTTACATTCGACATTTCAACATTCGACATTTCGACATTTTGACATCCGACATTCGACATTTCAACAATCGACATTTCGACATTCACATTCGACATTTACATTCGACATTCGACATTTCGACATTTGACATTTACATTCGACAGTCGACATTCACATTCAACATTTCAACATTCGACATTTCGACATTTCGACATCCGACATTCGACATTTCCACATTCGACATTTCGACATTCACATTCGACAATCGACATTTCGACATTCGACATTCGACATTCACATTCGACATTTCGACATTCACATTCGACATTCACCATTCGACATTCGACTTTCACCATTCGACATTCGCATTCGACATTCGACATTTCGACATTCGACATTTCGACATTCGACATTCACATTCGAAATTCGACATTCAAAATTTCGACATTCGACATTCGACATTTCGTCGTTCAACATTTCGATATTTCACATTCGACATTCACATTCGACATTTGACATTTCGACATTCGACATTTCGACATTTCGACATTCGACTTTTGACATTTACATTCGACATTCGACATTTACATTCGACATTTCAACATTCGACATTTCGACATTTTGACATCCGACATTCGACATTTCAACAATCGACATTTCGACATTCACATTCGACATTTACATTTGACTTTCGACATTTCGACATTTGACATTTACATTCGAAAGTCGACATTCACATTCGACATTTCGACATTCGACATTTCGACATTTCGACATCCGACATTCGACATTTCGACATTCGACATTTCGACATTTCGACATTCGACATTTAAATTCGACATTCGACATTTCGACATTCGACATTCGATATTTATATTCGACATTCGACATTTACATTCGACATTTCAACATTCGATATTTCGACATTTCGACATTCGACATTGCGACATTTCGACATTCGATATTTCGACATTCGACATTTCGACATTCGACATTCACATTCGACAATCGACATTCAAAATTTCGACATTCGACATTCGACATTTCGACGTTCAACATTTCGATATTTCACATTCGACATTCACATTCGACATTTGACATTTCGACATTCGACATTTCGACATTTCGACATTCAACATTCGACATTTACATTCGACATTCGACATTTACATTCGACATTTCAACATTCGACATTTCGACATTTTGACATCCGACATTCGACATTTCAACAATCGACATTTCGACATTCACATTCGACATTTACATTCGACATTCGACATTTCGACATTTGACATTTACATTCGACAGTCGACATTCACATTCGACATTTCAACATTCGACATTTCGACATTTCGACATCCGACATTCGACATTTCCACATTCGACATTTCGACATTCACATTCGACAATCGACATTTCGACATTCGACATTCGACATTCACATTCGACATTTCGACATTCACATTCGACATTCACCATTCGACATTCGACTTTCACCATTCGACATTCGCATTCGACATTCGAAATTTCGACATTTGACATTTCGACATTCGACATTCACATTCGACATTCGACATTCAAAATTTCGACATTCGACATTGGACATTTCGACGTTCAACATTTCGATATTTCACATTCGACATTCACATTCGACATTTGACATTTCGACAATCGACATTTCGACATTTCGACATTCGACATTCGACATTTCCATTCGACATTCGACATTTACATTCGACATTTCAACATTCGACATTTCGACATTTTGACATCCGACATTCGACATTTCAACAATCGACATTTCGACATTCACATTCGGCATTTACATTCGACATTCGACATTTCGACATTTGACATTTACATTCGACAGTCGACATTCACATTCAACATTTCAACATTCGACATTTCGACATTTCGACATCCGACATTCGACATTTCCACATTCGACATTTCGACATTCACATTCAACAATCGACATTTCGACATTCGACATTCGACATACACATTCGACATTTCGACATTCACATTCGACATTCACCATTCGACATTCGACTTTCACCATTAGACATTCGCATTCGACATTCGACATTTCGACATTCGACATTTCGACATTCGACATTCACATTCGAAATTCGACATTCAAAATTTCGACATTCGACATTCGACATTTCGTCGTTCAACATTTCGATATTTCACATTCGACATTCACATTCGACATTTGACATTTCGACATTCGACATTTCGACATTTCGACATTCGACTTTTGACATTTACATTCGACATTCGACATTTACATTCGACATTTCAACATTCGACATTTCGACATTTTGACATCCGACATTCGACATTTCAACAATCGACATTTCGACATTCACATTCGACATTTACATTCGACTTTCGACATTTCGACATTTGACATTTACATTCGAAAGTCGACATTCACATTCGACATTTCAACATTCGACATTTCGACATCCGACATTCGACATTTCGACATTCGACATTTCGACATTTCGACATTCGACATTTAAATTCGACATTCGACATTTCGACATTCGACATTCGATATTTACATTCGACATTCGACATTTACATTCGACATTTCAACATTCGATATTTCGACATTTTGACATCCGACATTCGACATTTCAACATTCGACATTTCGACATTTCGACATTCGACATTGCGACATTTCGACATTCGATATTTCGACATTCGACATTTCGACATTCGACATTCACATTCGACATTCGACATTCAAAATTTCGACATTCGACATTCGACATTTCGACGTTCAACATTTCGATATTTCACATTCGACATTCACATTCGACATTTGACATTTCGACATTCGACATTTCGACATTTCGACATTCAACATTCGACATTTACATTCGACATTCGACATTTACATTCGACATTTCAACATTCGACATTTCGACATTTTGACATCCGACATTCGACATTTCAACAATCGACATTTCGACATTCACATTCGACATTTACATTCGACATTCGACATTTCGACATTTGACATTTACATTCGACAGTCGACATTCACATTCGACATTTCAACATTCGACATTTCGACATTTCGACATCCGACATTCGACATTTCCACATTCGACATTTCGACATTCACATTCGACAATCGACATTTCGACATTCGACATTCGACATTCACATTCGACATTTCGACATTCACATTCGACATTCACCATTCGACATTCGACTTTCACCATTCGACATTCGCATTCGACATTCGAAATTTCGACATTCGACATTTCGACATTCGACATTCACATTCGACATTCGACATTCAAAATTTCGACATTCGACATTCGACATTTCGACGTTCAACATTTCGATATTTCACATTCGACATTCACATTCGACATTTGACATTTCGACATTCGACATTTCGACATTTCGACATTCGACTTTTGACATTTACATTCGACATTCGACATTTACATTCGACATTTCAACATTCGACATTTCGACATTTTGACATCCGACATTCGACATTTCAACATTCGACATTTCGACATTCACATTCGACATTTACATTCGACATTTCGACATTTGACATTTACATTCGACATTCGACATTCACATTCGACATTTCAACATTCGATATTTCGACATTTCGACATCCGACATTCGACATTTCCACATTCGACATTTCGACATTCACATTCGACAATCGACATTTCGACATTCGACATTCGACATTCACATTCGACATTTCGACATTCACATTCGACATTCACCATTCGACATTCGACTTTCACCATTCGACATTCGCATTCGACATTTCGACATTCGACATTTCAACATTTTGACATTTCGACATTCGACATTCGATATTCACTATTCGGCGTACGACATTTCGACAATTCGACATTCGACATTCTCCATTCGTCATTCGACATTTCGACATTCGACATTCACATTCGACATTCGACATTTCGACATTCGGCATTCACATTCGACATTTCGACATTTAACATTCGACATTCGACATTTTGACATTCACATTCGACATTCACCATTCGACATTCAACATTCACCATTCGACATTCGACATTCACATTCGACATTCGACATTTCGACATTCGACATTTCAACATTTCGACATTTCGACATTCGACATTCGACATTTCGACATTCGACATTTCGATATTTCACATTCGATATTCACATTCGACATTTGACATTTCGACATTTTGACATTTCGACATGCGACATTCGACATTTCGACATTCGACATTCGACATTTACATTCGACATTCGACATTTCGATATTTCACATTCAATATTCACATTCGACATTTGACATTTCGACATTTTGACATTTAGACATGCGACATTCGACATTTCGACATTCGACATTCGACACTTACATTCGACATTTACATTCGACATTCGACATTTCGACATTCGACATTTCGACATTCGACATTTTGATATTTCACATTCGACATTCACATTCGACATTTCGACATTTTGACATTTCGACATGCGACATTCGACATTTCGACATTCGACATTCGACACTTACATTCGACATTCGACATTTCGACATTCGACATTTCGACATTCGACATTTCGATATTTCACATTCGACATTCACCTTCGACATTCGACATTTTGACATTCGACATTCGACATTCACATTCGACATTCGACATTTCGACATTCGACATTTTGACATTTCGACATGCGACATTCCACATTTCGACATTTCGACATTCGACATTCACATTCGACATTCACGTTTGACATTCAACATTTCGACATTCGACATTCAACACTTCGACATTTCGACATTCGACATTCGACATTTACATTCGACATTCGACATTCGACATTTCGACATTCGACATTCGACATTTACATTCGACATTCGACATTTCAACATTCGACATTTCGATATTTCGACATTCACATTCGACAATCGACATTTCGACATTCGACATTTCGACATCCGACATTCGACATTTCGACATTCGACATTTCGACATTTCGACATTCGACATTTAAATTCGACATTCGACATTTCGACATTCGACATTCGATATTTACATTCGACATTCGACATTTACATTCGACATTTCAACATTCGATATTTCGACATTTTGACATCCGACATTCGACATTTCAACATTCGACATTTCGACATTTCGACATTCGACATTGCGACATTTCGACATTCGATATTTCGACATTTGACATTTCGACATTCGACATTCACATTCGACATTCGACATTCAAAATTTCGACATTCGACATTCGACATTTCGACGTTCAACATTTCGATATTTCACATTCGACATTCACATTCGACATTTGACATTTCGACATTCGACATTTCGACATTCGACATTCGACATTTACATTCGACATTCGACATTTACATTCGACATTTCGACATTTTGACATCCGACATTCGACATTTCAACAATCGACATTTCGACATTCACATTCGACATTTACATTCGACTTTCGACATTTCGACATTTGACATTTACATTCGAAAGTCGACATTCACATTCGACATTTCAACATTCGACATTTCGACATTTCGACATCCGACATTCGACATTTCCACATTCGACATTTCGACATTCACATTCGACAATCGACATTTCGACATTCGACATTCGACATTCACATTCGACATTTCGACATTCACATTCAACATTCACCATTCGACATTCGACTTTCACCATTCGACATTCGCATTCGACATTCGACATTTCGACATTCGACATTTCGAATTCGACATTCACATTCGACATTCGACATTCAAAATTTCGACATTCGACATTCGACATTTCGACGTTCAACATTTCGATATTTCACATTCGACATTCACATTCGACATTTGACATTTCGACATTCGACATTTCGACATTTCGACATTCGACTTTTGACATTTACATTCGACATTCGACATTTACATTCGACATTTCAACATTCGACATTTCGACATTTTGACATCCGACATTCGACATTTCAACATTCGACATTTCGACATTCACATTCGACATTTACATTCGACATTTTGACATTTGACATTTACATTCGACATTCGACATTCACATTCGACATTTCAACATTCGACATTTCGACATTTCGACATCCGACATTCGACATTTCCACATTCGACATTTCGACATTCACATTCGACAATCGACATTTCGACATTCGACATTCGACATTCACATTCGACATTTCGACATTCACATTCGACATTCACCATTCGACATTCGACTTTCACCATTCGACATTCGCATTCGACATTTCGACATTCGACATTTCAACATTTTGACATTTCGACATTCGACATTCGATATTCACCATTCGACGTACGACATTTCGACAATTCGACATTCGACATTCTCCAATCGTCATTCGACATTTCGACATTCGACATTCACATTCGACATTCGACATTTCGACATTCGACATTCACATTCGACATTCGACATTTCGACATTCGACATTCGACACTTTCGACATTTCGACTTTCACATTCGACATTCACCATTCGACATTCAACATTCACCATTCGACATTCGACATTCACATTCGACATTCGACATTTCGACATTCGACATTTCAACATTTCGACATTTCGACATTCGACATTTCGACATTCGACATTTCGATATTTCACATTCGATATTCACATTCGACATTTGACATTTCGACATTTTGACATTTCGACATGCGACATTCGACATTTCGACATTCGACATTCGACATTTACATTCGACATTCGACATTTCGATATTTCACATTCGATATTCACATTCGACATTTGACATTTCGACATTTTGACATTTCGACATGCGACATTCGACATTTCGACATTCGACATTCGACACTTACATTCGACATTTACATTCGACATTCGACATTTCGACATTTGAAATTTCGACATTCGACATTTTGATATTTCACATTCGACATTCACATTCGACATTTCGACATTTTGACATTTCGACATGCGACATTCGACATTTCGACATTCGACATTCGACACTTACATTCGACATTCGACATTTCGACATTCGACATTTCGACATTCGACATTTCGATATTTCACATTCGACATTCACATTCGACATTCGACATTTTGACATTAGACATTCGACATTCACATTCGACATTCGACATTCGACATTTCGACATTCGACATTTTGACATTTCGACATGCGACATTCCACATTTCGACATTTCGACATTCGACATTCACATTCGACATTCACGTTTGACATTCAACATTTCGACATTCGACATTCGACATTTCGACATTTCGACATTCGACATTCGACATTTACATTCGACATTCGACATTCGACATTTCGACATTCGACATTCGACATTTACATTCGACATTCGACATTTCAACATTCGACATTTCGATATTTCGACATTCACATTCGACAATCGACATTTCGACATTCGACATTTCGACATCCGACATTCGACATTTCGACATTCGACATTTCGACATTTCGACATTCGACATTTAAATTCGACATTCGACATTTCGACATTCGACATTCGATATTTACATTCGACATTCGACATTTACATTCGACATTTCAACATTCGATATTTCGACATTTTGACATCCGACATTCGCCATTTCAACATTCGACATTTCGACATTTCGACATTCGACATTGCGACATTTCGACATTCGATATTTCGACATTCGACATTTCGACATTCGACATTCACATTCGACATTCGACATTCAAAATTTCGACATTCGACATTCGACATTTCGACGTTCAACATTTCGATATTTCACATTCGACATTCACATTCGACATTTGACATTTCAACATTCGACATTTCGACATTTCGACATTCGACATTCGACATTTACATTCGACATTCGACATTTACATTCGACATTTCAACATTCGACATTTCGACATTTTGACATCCGACATTCGACATTTCAACATTCGACATTTCGACATTCACATTCGACATTTACATTCGACATTCGACATTTCGACATTTGACATTTACATTCGACATTTCGACATTTGACATTTACATTCGACATTCGACATTCACATTCGACATTTCAACATTCGACATTTCGACATCCGACATTCGACATTTCCACATTCGACATTTCGACATTCACATTCGACAATCGACATTTCGACATTCGACATTCACATTCGACATTCGACATTTCGACATTCGACATTCACATTCGACATTCGACATTTCGACATTCGACATTCGCATTCGACATTTCGACATTCGACATTTCAACATTTTGACATTTCGACATTCGACATTCGATATTCACCATTCGACGTACGACATTTCGACAATTCGACATTCGACATTCTCCATTCATCATTCGACATTTCGACATTCGACATTCACATTCGACATTCGACATTTCGACATTCGACATTCACATTCGACATTTCGACATTCGACATTCGCCATTCGACATTTCGACATTCACATTCGACATTCACCATTCGACATTCAACATTCACCATTCGACATTCGACATTCACATTCGACATTCGACATTTCGACATTCGACATTTCAACATTTCGACATTTCGACATTCGACATTCGACATTTCGACATTCGACATTTCGATATTTCACATTCGATATTCACATTCGACATTTGACATTTCGACATTTTGACATTTCGACATGCGACATTCGAAATTTCGACATTCGACATTCGACATTTACATTCGACATTCGACATTTCGATATTTCACATTCGATATTCACATTCGACATTTGACATTTCGACATTTTGACATTTCGACATGCGACATTCGACATTTCGACATTCGACATTCGACACTTACATTCGACATTTACATTCGACATTCGACATTTCGACATTCGACATTTCGACATTCGACATTTTGATATTTCACATTCGACATTCACATTCGACATTTCGACATTTTGACATTTCGACATGCGACATTCGACATTTCGACATTCGACATTCGACACTTACATTCGACATTCGACATTTCGACATTCGACATTTCGACATTCGACATTTCGATATATCACATTCGACATTCACATTCGACATTCGACATTTTGACATTTGACATTCGACATTCACATTCAACATTCGACATTCCACATTTCGACATTCGACATTTTGACATTTCGACATGCGACATTCCACATTTCGACATTTCGACATTCGACATTCACATTCGACATTCACGTTTGACATTCAACATTTCGACATTCGACATTCGACATTTCAACATTTCGACATTCGACATTCGACATTTACATTCGACATTCGACATTCGACATTTCGACATTCGACATTCGACATTTACATTCGACATTCGACATTTCAACATTCGACATTTCGATATTTCGACATTCACATTCGACAATCGACATTTCGACATTCGACATTTCGACATCCGACATTCGACATTTCGACATTCGACATTTCGACATTTCGACATTCGACATTTAAATTCGACATTCGACATTTCGACATTCGATATTTACATTCGACATTCGACATTCACATTCGACATTCAAAATTTCGACATTCGACATTCGACATTTCGACGTTCAACATTTCGATATTTCACATTCGACATTCACATTCGACATTTGACATTTCGACATTCGACATTTCGACATTTCGACATTCAACATTCGACATTTACATTCGACATTCGACATTTACATTCGACATTTCAACATTCGACATTTCGACATTTTGACATCCGACATTCGACATTTCAACAATCGACATTTCGACATTCACATTCGACATTTACATTCGACATTCGACATTTCGACATTTGACATTTACATTCGACAGTCGACATTCACATTCGACATTTCAACATTCGACATTTCGACATTTCGACATCCGACATTCGACATTTCCACATTCGACATTTCGACATTCACATTCGACAATCGACATTTCGACATTCGACATTCGACATTCACATTCGACATTTCGACATTCACATTCGACATTCACCATTCGACATTCGACTTTCACCATTCGACATTCGCATTTGACATTCGAAATTTCGACATTCGACATTTCGACATTCGACATTCACATTCGACATTCGACATTCAAAATTTCGACATTCGACATTCGACATTTCGACGTTCAACATTTCGATATTTCACATTCGACATTCACATTCGACATTTGACATTTCGACATTCGACATTTCGACATTTCGACATTCGACTTTTGACATTTACATTCGACATTCGACATTTACATTCGACATTTCAACATTCGACATTTCGACATTTTGACATCCGACATTCGACATTTCAACATTCGACATTTCGACATTCACATTCGACATTTACATTCGACATTTCGACATTTGACATTTACATTCGACATTCGACATTCACATTCGACATTTCAACATTCGACATTTCGACATTTCGACATCCGACATTCGACATTTCCACATTCGACATTTCGACATTCACATTCGACAATCGACATTTCGACATTCGACATTCGACATTCACATTCGACATTTCGACATTCACATTCGACATTCACCATTCGACATTCGACTTTCACCATTCGACATTCGCATTCGACATTTCGACATTCGACATTTCAACATTTTGACATTTCGACATACGACATTCGATATTCACCATTCGACGTACGACATTTCGACAATTCGACATTCGACATTCTCCATTCGTCATTCGACATTTCGACATTCGACATTCACATTCGACATTTGACATTTCGACATTCGACATTCACATTCGACATTTCGACATTCAACATTCGACATTCGACATTTTGACATTCACATTCGACATTCACCATTCGACATTCAACATTCACCATTCGACATTCGACATTCACATTCGACATTCGACATTTCGACATTCGACATTTCAACATTTCGACATTTCGACATTCGACATTTCGACATTCGACATTTCGATATTTCACATTCGATATTCACATTCGACATTTGACATTTTGACATTTTGACATTTCGACATGCGACATTCGACATTTCGACATTCGACATTCGACATTTACATTCGACATTCGACATTTCGATATTTCACATTCGATATTCACATTCGACATTTGACATTTCGACATTTTGACATTTAGACATGCGACATTCGACATTTCGACATTCGACATTCGACACTTACATTCGACATTTACATTCGACATTCGACATTTCGACATTCGACATTTCGACATTCGACATTTTGATATTTCACATTCGACATTCACATTCGACATTTCGACATTTTGACATTTCGACATGCGACATTCGACATTTCGACATTCGACATTCGACACTTACATTCGACATTTGACATTTCGACATTCGACATTTCGACATTCGACATTTCGATATTTCACATTCGACATTCACCTTCGACATTCGACATTTTGACATTCGACATTCGACATTCACATTCGACATTCGACATTTCGACATTCGACATTTTGACATTTCGACATGCGACATTCCACATTTCGACATTTCGACATTCGACATTCACATTCGACATTCACGTTTGACATTCAACATTTCGACATTCGACATTCAACACTTCGACATTTCGACATTCGACATTCGACATTTACATTCGACATTCGACATTCGACATTTCGACATTCGACATTCGACATTTACATTCGACATTCAACATTTCAACATTCGACATTTCGATATTTCGACATTCACATTCGACAATCGACATTTCGACATTTCGACATCCGACATTCGACATTTCGACATTCGACATTTCGACATTTCGACATTCGACATTTAAATTCGACATTCGACATTTTGACATTCGACATTCGATATTTACATTCGACATTCGACATTTACATTCGACATTTCAACATTCGATATTTCGACATTTTGACATCCGACATTCGACATTTCAACATTCGACATTTCGACATTTCGACATTCGACATTGCGACATTTCGACATTCGATATTTCGACATTCGACATTTCGACATTCGACATTCACATTCGACATTCGACATTCAAAATTTCGACATTCGACATTCGACATTTCGACGTTCAACATTTCGATATTTCACATTCGACATTCACATTCGACTTTTGACATTTACATTCGACATTCGACATTTACATTCGACATTTCAACATTCGACATTTCGACATTTTGACATCCGACATTCGACATTTCAACATTCGACATTTCGACATTCACATTCGACATTTACATTCGACATTTTGACATTTGACATTTACATTCGACATTCGACATTCACATTCGACATTTCAACATTCGACATTTCGACATTTCGACATCCGACATTCGACATTTCCACATTCGACATTTCGACATTCACATTCGACAATCGACATTTCGACATTCGACATTCACATTCGACATTTCGACATTCACATTCGACATTCACCATTCGACATTCGACTTTCACCATTCGACATTCGCATTCGACATTTCGACATTCGACATTTCAACATTTTGACATTTCGACATTCGACATTCGATATTCACCATTCGACGTACGACATTTCGACAATTCGACATTCGACATTCTCCAATCGTCATTCGACATTTCGACATTCGACATTCACATTCGACATTCGACATTTCGACATTCGACATTCACATTCGACATTCGACATTTCGACATTCGACATTCGACACTTTCGACATTTCGACTTTCACATTCGACATTCACCATTCGACATTCAACATTCACCATTCGACATTCGACATTCACATTCGACATTCGACATTTCGACATTCGACATTTCAACATTTCGACATTTCGACATTCGACATTTCGACATTCGACATTTCGATATTTCACATTCGATATTCACATTCGACATTTGACATTTCGACATTTTGACATTTCGACATGCGACATTCGACATTTCGACATTCGACATTCGACACTTACATTCGACATTCGACATTTCGACATTCGACATTTCGACATTCGACATTTCGATATTTCACATTCGACATTCACCTTCAACATTCGACATTTTGACATTCGACATTCGACATTCACATTCGACATTCGACATTTCGACATTCGACATTTTGACATTTCGACATGCGACATTCCACATTTCGACATTTCGACATTCGACATTCACATTCGACATTCACGTTTGACATTCAACATTTCGACATTCGACATTCAACACTTCGACATTTCGACATTCGACATTCGACATTTACATTCGACATTCGACATTCGACATTTCGACATTCGACATTCGACATTTACATTCGACATTCGACATTTCAACATTCGACATTTCGATATTTCGACATTCACATTCGACAATCGACATTTCGACATTCGACATTTCGACATCCGACATTCGACATTTCGACATTCGACATTTCGACATTTCGACATTCGACATTTAAATTCGACATTCGACATTTCGACATTCGACATTTGATATTTACATTCGACATTCGACATTTACATTCGACATTTCAACATTCGATATTTCGACATTTTGACATCCGACATTCGACATTTCAACATTCGACATTTCGACATTTCGACATTCGACATTGCGACATTTCGACATTCGATATTTCGACATTCGACATTTCGACATTCGACATTCATATTCGACATTCGACATTCAAAATTTCGACATTCGACATTCGACATTTCGACGTTCAACATTTCGATATTTCACATTCGACATTCACATTCGACATTTGACATTTCGACATTCGACATTTCGACATTCGACATTTACATTCGACATTCGACATTTACATTCGACATTTCAACATTCGACATTTCGACATTTTGACATCCGACATTCGACATTTCAACAATCGACATTTCGACATTCACATTCGACATTTACATTCGACTTTCGACATTTCGACATTTGACATTTACATTCGAAAGTCGACATTCACATTCGACATTTCAACATTCGACATTTCGACATTTCGACATCCGACATTCGACATTTCCACATTCGACATTTCGACATTCACATTCGACAATCGACATTTCGACATTCGACATTCGACATTCACATTCGACATTTCGACATTCACATTCGACATTCACCTTTCGACATTCGACTTTCACCATTCGACATTCGCATTCGACATTCGACATTTCGACATTCGACATTTCGAATTCGACATTCACATTCGACATTCGACATTCAAAATTTCGACATTCGACATTCGACATTTCGACGTTCAACATTTCGATATTTCACATTCGACATTCACATTCGACATTTGACATTTCGACATTCGACATTTCGACATTTCGACATTCGACTTTTGACATTTACATTCGACATTCGACATTTACATTCGACATTTCAACATTCGACATTTTGACATTTTGACATCCGACATTCGACATTTCAACATTCGACATTTCTACATTCACATTCGACATTTACATTCGACATTTTGACATTTGACATTTACATTCGACATTCGACATTCACATTCGACATTTCAACATTCGACATTTCGACATTTCGACATCCGACATTCGACATTTCCACATTCGACATTTCGACATTCACATTCGACAATCGACATTTCGACATTCGACATTCGACATTCACATTCGACATTTCGACATTCACATTCGACATTCACCATTCGACATTCGACTTTCACCATTCGACATTCGCATTCGACATTTCGACATTCGACATTTCAACATTTTGACATTTCGACATTCGACATTCGATATTCACCATTCGACGTACGACATTTCGACAATTCGACATTTGACATTCTCCAATCGTCATTCGACATTTCGACATTCGACATTCACATTCGACATTCGACATTTCGACATTCGACATTCACATTCGACATTCGACATTTCGACATTCGACATTCGACACTTTCGACATTTCGACTTTCACATTCGACATTCACCATTCGACATTCAACATTCACCATTCGACATTCGACATTCACATTCGACATTCGACATTTCGACATTCGACATTTCAACATTTCGACATTTCGACATTCGACATTTCGACATTCGACATTTCGATATTTCACATTCGATATTCACATTCGACATTTGACATTTCGACATTTTGACATTTCGACATGCGACATTCGACATTTCGACATTCGACATTCGACATTTACATTCGACATTCGACATTTCGATATTTCACATTCGATATTCACATTCGACATTTGACATTTCGACATTTTGACATTTCGACATGCGACATTCGACATTTCGACATTCGACATTCGACACTTACATTCGACATTTACATTCGACATTCGACATTTCGACATTTGAAATTTCGACATTCGACATTTTGATATTTCACATTCGACATTCACATTCGACATTTCGACATTTTGACATTTCGACATGCGACATTCGACATTTCGACATTCGACATTCGACACTTACATTCGACATTCGACATTTCGACATTCGACATTTCGACATTCGACATTTCGATATTTCACATTCGACATTCACATTCGACATTCGACATTTTGACATTCGACATTCGACATTCACATTCGACATTCGACATTCGACATTTCGACATTCGACATTTTGACATTTCGACATGCGACATTCCACATTTCGACATTTCGACATTCGACATTCACATTCGACATTCACGTTTGACATTCAACATTTCGACATTCGACATTTCGACATTTCGACATTCGACATTTACATTCGACATTCGACATTTCAACATTCGACATTTCGATATTTCGACATTCACATTCGACAATCGACATTTCGACATTCGACATTTCGACATCCGACATTCGACATTTCGACATTCGACATTTCGACATTTTGACATTCGACATTTAAATTCGACATTCGACATTTCGACATTCGACATTCGATATTTACATTCGACATTCGACATTTACATTCGACATTTCAACATTCGATATTTCGACATTTTGACATCCGACATTCGACATTTCAACATTCGACATTTCGACATTTCGACATTCGACATTGCGACATTTCGACATTCGATATTTCGACATTCGACATTTCGACATTCGACATTCACATTCGACATTCGACATTCAAAATTTCGACATTCGACATTCGACATTTCGACGTTCAACATTTTGATATTTCACATTCGACATTCACATTCGACATTTGACATTTCAACATTCGACATTTCGACATTTCGACATTCGACATTCGACATTTACATTCGACATTCGACATTTACATTCAACATTTCAACATTCGACATTTCGACATTTTGACATCCGACATTCGACATTTCAACATTCGACATTTCGACATTCACATTCGACATTTACATTCGACATTCGACATTTCGACATTTGACATTTACATTCGACATTTCGACATTTGACATTTACATTCGACATTCGACATTCACATTCGACATTTCAACATTCGACATTTCGACATCCGACATTCGACATTTCCACATTCGACATTTCGACATTCACATTCGACAATCGACATTTCGACATTCGACATTCGACATTCACATTCGACATTTCGAGATTCACATTCGACATTCACCATTCGACATTCGACTTTCACCATTCGACATTCGCATTCGACATTTCGACATTCGACATTTCAACATTTTGACATTTCGACATTCGATATTCACCATTCGACGTATGACATTTCGACAATTCGACATTCGACATTCTCCATTCATCATTCGATATTTCGACATTCGACATTCACATTCGACATTCGACATTTCGACATTCGACATTCACATTCGACATTTCGACATTCGACATTCGACATTCGACATTTCGACATTCACATTCGACATTCACCATTCGACATTCAACATTCACCATTCGACATTCGACATTCACATTCGACATTCGACATTTCGACATTCGACATTTCAACATTTCGACATTTCGACATTCGACATTCGACATTTCGACATTCGACATTTCGATATTTCACATTCGATATTCACATTCGACATTTGACATTTCGACATTTTGACATTTCGACATGCGACATTCGACATTTCGACATTCGACATTCGACATTTACATTCGACATTCGACATTTCGATATTTCACATTCGATATTCACATTCGACATTTGACATTTCGACATTTTGACATTTCGACATGCGACATTCGACATTTCGACATTCGACATTCGACACTTACATTCGACATTTACATTCGACATTCGACATTTCGACATTCGACATTTCGACATTCGACATTTTGATATTTCACATTCGACATTCACATTCGACATTTCGACATTTTGACATTTCGACATGCGACATTCGACATTTCGACATTCGACATTCGACACTTACATTCGACATTCAACATTTCGACATTCGACATTCAACACTTCGACATTTCGACATTCGACATTCGACATTTACATTCGACATTCGACATTCGACATTTCGACATTCGACATTCGACATTTACATTCGACATTCGACATTTCAACATTCGACATTTCGATATTTCGACATTCACATTCGACAATCGACATTTCGACATTTCGACATCCGACATTCGACATTTCGACATTCGACATTTCGACATTCGACATTTAAATTCGACATTCGACATTTCGACATTCGACATTCGATATTTACATTCGACATTCGACATTTACATTCGACATTTCAACATTCGATATTTCGACATTTTGACATCCGACATTCGACATTTCAACATTCGACATTTCGACATTTCGACATTCGACATTGCGACATTTCGACATTCGATATTTCGACATTCGACATTTCGACATTCGACATTCACATTCGACATTCGACATTCAAAATTTCGACATTCGACATTCGACATTTCGACGTTCAACATTTCGATATTTCACATTCGACATTCACATTCGACATTTGACATTTCGACATTCGACATTTCGACATTTCGACATTCGACTTTTGACATTTACATTCGACATTCGACATTTACATTCGACATTTCAACATTCGACATTTCGACATTTTGACATCCGACATTCGACATTTCAACATTCGACATTTCGACATTCACATTCGACATTTACATTCGACATTTTGACATTTGACATTTACATTCGACATTCGACATTCACATTCGACATTTCAACATTCGACATTTTGACATTTCGACATCCGACATTCGACATTTCCACATTCGACATTTCGACATTCACATTCGACAATCGACATTTCGACATTCGACATTCGACATTCACATTCGACATTTCGACATTCACATTCGACATTCACCATTCGACATTCGACTTTCACCATTCGACATTCGCATTCGACATTTCGACATTCGACATTTCAACATTTTGACATTTCGACATTCGACATTCGATATTCACCATTCGACGTACGACATTTCGACAATTTGACATTCGACATTCTCCAATCGTCATTCGACATTTCGACATTCGACATTCACATTCGACATTCGACATTTCGACATTCGACATTCACATTCGACATTCGACATTTCGACATTCGACATTCGACACTTTCGACATTTCGACTTTCACATTCGACATTCACCATTCGTCATTCAACATTCACCATTCGACATCCGACATTCACATTCGACATTCGACATTTCGACATTCGACATTTCAACATTTCGACATTTCGACATTCGACATTTCGATATTTCACATTCGATATTCACATTCGACATTTGACATTTCGACATTTTGACATTTCGACATGCGACATTCGACATTTCGACATTCGACATTCGACATTTACATTCGACATTCGACATTTCGATATTTCACATTCGATATTCACATTCGACATTTGACATTTCGACATTTTGACATTTCGACATGCGACATTCGACATTTCGACATTCGACATTCGACACTTACATTCGACATTTACATTCGACATTCGACATTTCGACATTTGAAATTTCGACATTCGACATTTTGATATTTCACATTCGACATTCACATTCGACATTTCGACATTTTGACATTTCGACATGCGACATTCGACATTTCGACATTCGACATTCGACACTTACATTCGACATTCGACATTTCGACATTCGACATTTCGACATTCGACATTTCGATATTTCACATTCGACATTCACATTCGACATTCGACATTTTGACATTCGACATTCGACATTCACATTCGACATTCGACATTCGACATTTCGACATTCGACATTTTGACATTTCGACATGCGACATTCCACATTTCGACATTTCGACATTCGACATTCACATTCGACATTCACGTTTGACATTCAACATTTCGACATTCGACATTCGACATTTCGACATTTCGACATTCGACATTCGACATTTACATTCGACATTCGACATTCAACATTTCGACATTCGACATTCGACATTTACATTCGACATTCGACATTTCAACATTCGACATTTCGATATTTCGACATTCACATTCGACAATCGACATTTCGACATTCGACATTTCGACATCCGACATTCGACATTTCGACATTCGACATTTCGACATTTCGACATTCGACATTTAAATTCGACATTCGACATTTCGACATTCGACATTCGATATTTACATTCGACATTCGACATTTACATTCAACATTTCAACATTCGATATTTCGACATTTTGACATCCGACATTCGACATTTCAACATTCGACATTTCGACATTTCGACATTCGACATTGCGACATTTCGACATTCGATATTTCGACATTCGACATTTCGACATTCGACATTCACATTCGACATTCGACATTCAAAATTTCGACATTCGACATTCACATTCGACATTCACGTTTGACATTCAACATTTCGACATTCGACATTCGACATTTCGACATTTCGACATTCGACATTCGACATTTACATTCGACATTCGACATTCAACATTTCGACATTCGACATTCGACATTTACATTCGACATTCGACATTTCAACATTCGACATTTCGATATTTCGACATTCACATTCGACAATCGACATTTCGACATTCGACATTTCGACATCCGACATTCGACATTTCGACATTCGACATTTCGACATTCACATTCGACATTTACATTCGACATTCGACATTTCGACATTTGACATTTACATTCGACATTTCGACATTTGACATTTACATTCGACATTCGACATTCACATTCGACATTTCAACATTCGACATTTCGACATCCGACATTCGACATTTCCACATTCGACATTTCGACATTCACATTCGACAATCGACATTTCGACATTCGACATTCGACATTCACATTCGACATTTCGAGATTCACATTCGACATTCACCATTCGACATTCGACTTTCACCATTCGACATTCGCATTCGACATTTCGACATTCGACATTTCAACATTTTGACATTTCGACATTCGATATTCACCATTCGACGTATGACATTTCGACAATTCGACATTCGACATTCTCCATTCATCATTCGATATTTCGACATTCGACATTCACATTCGACATTCGACATTTCGACATTCGACATTCACATTCGACATTTCGACATTCGACATTCGACATTCGACATTTCGACATTCACATTCGACATTCACCATTCGACATTCAACATTCACCATTCGACATTCGACATTCACATTCGACATTCGACATTTCGACATTCGACATTTCAACATTTCGACATTTCGACATTCGACATTCGACATTTCGACATTCGACATTTCGATATTTCACATTCGATATTCACATTCGACATTTGACATTTCGACATTTTGACATTTCGACATGCGACATTCGACATTTCGACATTCGACATTCGACATTTACATTCGACATTCGACATTTCGATATTTCACATTCGATATTCACATTCGACATTTGACATTTCGACATTTTGACATTTCGACATGCGACATTCGACATTTCGACATTCGACATTCGACACTTACATTCGACATTTACATTCGACATTCGACATTTCGACATTCGACATTTCGACATTCGACATTTTGATATTTCACATTCGACATTCACATTCGACATTTCGACATTTTGACATTTCGACATGCGACATTCGACATTTCGACATTCGACATTCGACACTTACATTCGACATTCAACATTTCGACATTCGACATTCAACACTTCGACATTTCGACATTCGACATTCGACATTTACATTCGACATTCGACATTCGACATTTCGACATTCGACATTCGACATTTACATTCGACATTCGACATTTCAACATTCGACATTTCGATATTTCGACATTCACATTCGACAATCGACATTTCGACATTTCGACATCCGACATTCGACATTTCGACATTCGACATTTCGACATTTCGACATTCGACATTTAAATTCGACATTCGACATTTCGACATTCGACATTCGATATTTACATTCGACATTCGACATTTACATTCGACATTTCAACATTCGATATTTCGACATTTTGACATCCGACATTCGACATTTCAACATTCGACATTTCGACATTTCGACATTCGACATTGCGACATTTCGACATTCGATATTTCGACATTCGACATTTCGACATTCGACATTCACATTCGACATTCGACATTCAAAATTTCGACATTCGACATTCGACATTTCGACGTTCAACATTTCGATATTTCACATTCGACATTCACATTCGACATTTGACATTTCGACATTCGACATTTCGACATTTCGACATTCGACTTTTGACATTTACATTCGACATTCGACATTTACATTCGACATTTCAACATTCGACATTTCGACATTTTGACATCCGACATTCGACATTTCAACATTCGACATTTCGACATTCACATTCGACATTTACATTCGACATTTTGACATTTGACATTTACATTCGACATTCGACATTCACATTCGACATTTCAACATTCGACATTTTGACATTTCGACATCCGACATTCGACATTTCCACATTCGACATTTCGACATTCACATTCGACAATCGACATTTCGACATTCGACATTCGACATTCACATTCGACATTTCGACATTCACATTCGACATTCACCATTCGACATTCGACTTTCACCATTCGACATTCGCATTCGACATTTCGACATTCGACATTTCAACATTTTGACATTTCGACATTCGACATTCGATATTCACCATTCGACGTACGACATTTCGACAATTTGACATTCGACATTCTCCAATCGTCATTCGACATTTCGACATTCGACATTCACATTCGACATTCGACATTTCGACATTCGACATTCACATTCGACATTCGACATTTCGACATTCGACATTCGACACTTTCGACATTTCGACTTTCACATTCGACATTCACCATTCGTCATTCAACATTCACCATTCGACATCCGACATTCACATTCGACATTCGACATTTCGACATTCGACATTTCAACATTTCGACATTTCGACATTCGACATTTCGATATTTCACATTCGATATTCACATTCGACATTTGACATTTCGACATTTTGACATTTCGACATGCGACATTCGACATTTCGACATTCGACATTCGACATTTACATTCGACATTCGACATTTCGATATTTCACATTCGATATTCACATTCGACATTTGACATTTCGACATTTTGACATTTCGACATGCGACATTCGACATTTCGACATTCGACATTCGACACTTACATTCGACATTTACATTCGACATTCGACATTTCGACATTTGAAATTTCGACATTCGACATTTTGATATTTCACATTCGACATTCACATTCGACATTTCGACATTTTGACATTTCGACATGCGACATTCGACATTTCGACATTCGACATTCGACACTTACATTCGACATTCGACATTTCGACATTCGACATTTCGACATTCGACATTTCGATATTTCACATTCGACATTCACATTCGACATTCGACATTTTGACATTCGACATTCGACATTCACATTCGACATTCGACATTCGACATTTCGACATTCGACATTTTGACATTTCGACATGCGACATTCCACATTTCGACATTTCGACATTCGACATTCACATTCGACATTCACGTTTGACATTCAACATTTCGACATTCGACATTCGACATTTCGACATTTCGACATTCGACATTCGACATTTACATTCGACATTCGACATTCAACATTTCGACATTCGACATTCGACATTTACATTCGACATTCGACATTTCAACATTCGACATTTCGATATTTCGACATTCACATTCGACAATCGACATTTCGACATTCGACATTTCGACATCCGACATTCGACATTTCGACATTCGACATTTCGACATTTCGACATTCGACATTTAAATTCGACATTCGACATTTCGACATTCGACATTCGATATTTACATTCGACATTCGACATTTACATTCAACATTTCAACATTCGATATTTCGACATTTTGACATCCGACATTCGACATTTCAACATTCGACATTTCGACATTTCGACATTCGACATTGCGACATTTCGACATTCGATATTTCGACATTCGACATTTCGACATTCGACATTCACATTCGACATTCGACATTCAAAATTTCGACATTCGACATTCACATTCGACATTCACGTTTGACATTCAACATTTCGACATTCGACATTCGACATTTCGACATTTCGACATTCGACATTCGACATTTACATTCGACATTCGACATTCAACATTTCGACATTCGACATTCGACATTTACATTCGACATTCGACATTTCAACATTCGACATTTCGATATTTCGACATTCACATTCGACAATCGACATTTCGACATTCGACATTTCGACATCCGACATTCGACATTTCGACATTCGACATTTCGACATTTCGACATTCGACATTTAAATTCGACATTCGACATTTCGACATTCTTCATTCGATATTTACATTCGACATTCGACATTTACATTCAACATTTCAACATTCGATATTTCGACATTTTGACATCCGACATTCGACATTTCAACATTCGACATTTCGACATTTCGACATTCGACATTGCGACATTTCGACATTCGATATTTCGACATTCGACATTTCGACATTCGACATTCACATTCGACATTCGACATTCAAAATTTCGACATTCGACATTCGACATTTCGACGTTCAACATTTCGATATTTCACATTCGACATTCACATTCGACATTTGACATTTCAACATCCGACATTTCGACATTTCGACATTCGACATTCGACATTTACATTCGACATTCGACATTTACATTCGACATTTCAACATTCGACATTTCGACATTTTGACATCCGACATTCGACATTTCAACATTCGACATTTCGACGTTCACATTCGACATTTACATTCGACATTCGACATTTCGACATTTGACATTTACATTCGACATTTCGACATTTGACATTTACATTCGACATTCGACATTCAAATTCGACATTTCAACATTCGACATTTCGACATCCGACATTCGACATTTCCACATTCGACATTTCGACATTCACATTCGACAATCGACATTTCGACATTCGACATTCGACATTCACATTCGACATTTCGAGATTCACATTCGACATTCACCATTCGACATTCGACTTTCACCATTCGACATTCGCATTCGACATTTCGACATTCGACATTTCAACATTTTGACATTTCGACATTCGATATTCACCATTCGACGTATGACATTTCGACAATTCGACATTCGACATTCTCCATTCATCATTCGATATTTCGACATTCGACATTCACATTCGACATTCGACATTTCGACATTCGACATTCACATTCGACATTTCGACATTCGACATTCGACATTCGACATTTCGACATTCACATTCGACATTCACCATTCGACATTCAACATTCACCATTCGACATTCGACATTCACATTCGACATTCGACATTTCGACATTCGACATTTCAACATTTCGACATTTCGACATTCGACATTCGACATTTCGACATTCGACATTTCGATATTTCACATTCGATATTCACATTCGACATTTGACATTTCGACATTTTGACATTTCGACATGCGACATTTGACATTTCGACATTCGACATTCGACACTTACATTCGACATTTACATGCGACATTCGACATTTCGACATTCGACATTTCGACATTCGACATTTTGATATTTCACATTCGACATTCACATTCGACATTTCGACATTTTGACATTTCGACATGCGACATTCGACATTTCGACATTCGACATTCGACACTTACATTCGACATTCGACATTTCGACATTCGACATTTCGACATTCGACATTTCGATATTTCACATTCGACATTCACCTTCGACATTCGACATTTTGACATTCGACATTCGACATTCACATTCGACATTCGACATTTCGACATTCGACATTTTGACATTTCGACATGCGACATTCCACATTTCGACATTTCGACATTCGACATTCACATTCGACATTCACGTTTGACATTCAACATTTCGACATTCGACATTCAACACTTCGACATTTCGACATTCGACATTCGACATTTACATTCGACATTCGACATTCGACATTTCGACATTTAACATTCGACATTTACATTCGACATTCGACATTTCAACATTCGACATTTCGATATTTCGACATTCACATTCGACAATCGACATTTCGACATTCGACATTTCGACATCCGACATTCGACATTTCGACATTCGACATTTCGACATTTCGACATTCGACATTTAAATTCGACATTCGACATTTCGACATTCGACATTTGATATTTACATTCGACATTCGACATTTACATTCGACATTTCAACATTCGATATTTCGACATTTTGACATCCGACATTCGACATTTCAACATTCGACATTTCGACATTTCGACATTTGACATTGCGACATTTCGACATTCGATATTTCGACATTCGACATTTCGACATTCGACATTCACATTCGACATTCGACATTCAAAATTTCGACATTCGACATTCGACATTTCGACGTTCAACATTTCGATATTTCACATTCGACATTCACATTCGACATTTGACATTTCGACATTCGACATTTCGACATTCGACATTCACATTCGACATTTCGACATTCACATTCGACATTCACCATTCGACATTCGACTTTCACCATTCGACATTCGCATTCGACATTTCGACATTCGACATTTCAACATTTTGACATTTCGACATTCGACATTCGATATTCACCATTCGACGTACGACATTTCGACAATTTGACATTCGACATTCTCCAATCGTCATTCGACATTTCGACATTCGACATTCACATTCGACATTCGACATTTCGACATTCGACATTCACATTCGACATTCGACATTTCGACATTCGACATTCGACACTTTCGACATTTCGACTTTCACATTCGACATTCACCATTCGTCATTCAACATTCACCATTCGACATTCGACATTCACATTCGACATTCGACATTTCGACATTCGACATTTCAACATTTCGACATTTCGACATTCGACATTTCGATATTTCACATTCGATATTCACATTCGACATTTGACATTTCGACATTTTGACATTTCGACATGCGACATTCGACATTTCGACATTCGACATTCGACATTTACATTCGACATTCGACATTTCGATATTTCACATTCGATATTCACATTCGACATTTGACATTTCGACATTTTGACATTTCGACATGCGACATTCGACATTTCGACATTCGACATTCGACACTTACATTCGACATTTACATTCGACATTCGACATTTCGACATTTGAAATTTCGACATTCGACATTTTGATATTTCACATTCGACATTCACATTCGACATTTCGACATTTTGACATTTCGACATTCGACATTCGACATTTCGACATTCGACATTCGACACTTACATTCGACATTCGACATTTCGACATTCGACATTTCGACATTCGACATTTCGATATTTCACATTCGACATTCACATTCGACATTCGACATTTTGACATTCGACATTCGACATTCACATTCGACATTCGACATTCGACATTTCGACATTCGACATTTTGACATTTCGACATGCGACATTCCACATTTCGACATTTCGACATTCGACATTCACATTCGACATTCACGTTTGACATTCAACATTTCGACATTCGACATTCGACATTTCGACATTTCGACATTCGACATTCGACATTTACATTCGACATTCGACATTCAACATTTCGACATTCGACATTCGACATTTACATTCGACATTCGACATTTCAACATTCGACATTTCGATATTTCGACATTCACATTCGACAATCGACATTTCGACATTCGACATTTCGACATCCGACATTCGACATTTCGACATTCGACATTTCGACATTTCGACATTCGACATTTAAATTCGACATTCGACATTTCGACATTCGACATTCGATATTTACATTCGACATTCGACATTTACATTCAACATTTCAACATTCGATATTTCGACATTTTGACATCCGACATTCGACATTTCAACATTCGACATTTCGACATTTCGACATTCGACATTGCGACATTTCGACATTCGATATTTCGACATTCGACATTTCGACATTCGACATTCACATTCGACATTCGACATTCAAAATTTCGACATTCGACATTCACATTCGACATTCACGTTTGACATTCAACATTTCGACATTCGACATTCGACATTTCGACATTTCGACATTCGACATTCGACATTTACATTCGACATTCGACATTCAACATTTCGACATTCGACATTCGACATTTACATTCGACATTCGACATTTCAACATTCGACATTTCGATATTTCGACATTCACATTCGACAATCGACATTTCGACATTCGACATTTCGACATCCGACATTCGACATTTCGACATTCGACATTTCGACATTTCGACATTCGACATTTAAATTCGACATTCGACATTTCGACATACGACATTCGATATTTACATTCGACATTCGACATTTACATTCAACATTTCAACATTCGATATTTCGACATTTTGACATCCGACATTCGACATTTCAACATTCGACATTTCGACATTTCGACATTCGACATTGCGACATTTCGACATTCGATATTTCGACATTCGACATTTCGACATTCGACATTCACATTCGACATTCGACATTCAAAATTTCGACATTCGACATTCGACATTTCGACGTTCAACATTTCGATATTTCACATTCGACATTCACATTCGACATTTGACATTTCAACATCCGACATTTCGACATTTCGACATTCGACATTCGACATTTACATTCGACATTCGACATTTACATTCGACATTTCAACATTCGACATTTCGACATTTTGACATCCGACATTCGACATTTCAACATTCGACATTTCGACATTCACATTCGACATTTACATTCGACATTCGACATTTCGACATTTGACATTTACATTCGACATTTCGACATTTGACATTTACATTCGACATTCGACATTCAAATTCGACATTTCAACATTCGACATTTCGACATCCGACATTCGACATTTCCACATTCGACATTTCGACATTCACATTCGACAATCGACATTTCGACATTCGACATTCACATTCGACATTTCGAGATTCACATTCGACATTCACCATTCGACATTCGACTTTCACCATTCGACATTCGCATTCGACATTTCGACATTCGACATTTCAACATTTTGACATTTCGACATTCGATATTCACCATTCGACGTATGACATTTCGACAATTCGACATTCGACATTCTCCATTCATCATTCGATATTTCGACATTCGACATTCACATTCGACATTCGACATTTCGACATTCGACATTCACATTCGACATTTCGACATTCGACATTCGACATTCGACATTTCGACATTCACATTCGACATTCACCATTCGACATTCAACATTCACCATTCGACATTCGACATTCACATTCGACATTCGACATTTCGACATTCGACATTTCAACATTTCGACATTCCGACATTCGACATTCGACATTTCGACATTCGACATTTCGATATTTCACATTCGATATTCACATTCGACATTTGACATTTCGACATTTTGACATTTCGACATGCGACATTCGACATTTCGACATTCGACATTCGACACTTACATTCGACATTTACATGCGACATTCGACATTTCGACATTCGACATTTCGACATTCGACATTTTGATATTTCACATTCGACATTCACATTCGACATTTCGACATTTTGACATTTCGACATGCGACATTCGACATTTCGACATTCGACATTCGACACTTACATTCGACATTCGACATTTCGACATTCGACATTTCGACATTCGACATTTCGATATTTCACATTCGACATTCACCTTCGACATTCGACATTTTGACATTCGACATTCGACATTCACATTCGACATTCGACATTTCGACATTCGACATTTTGACATTTCGACATGCGACATTCCACATTTCGACATTTCGACATTCGACATTCACATTCGACATTCACGTTTGACATTCAACATTTCGACATTCGACATTCAACACTTCGACATTTCGACATTCGACATTCGACATTTACATTCGACATTCGACATTCGACATTTCGACATTTAACATTCGAC
Source organism: Dendrobates tinctorius (assembly GCF_039654945.1). Lineage (NCBI taxonomy): Eukaryota > Metazoa > Chordata > Amphibia > Anura > Dendrobatidae > Dendrobates > Dendrobates tinctorius. Next base: position 22,746,224 of record NW_027361795.1, read on the forward strand.
ATTTACATTCGACATTCGACATTTCAACATTCGACATTTCGATATTTCGACATTCACATTCGACAATCGACATTTCGACATTCGACATTTCGACATCCGACATTCGACATTTCGACATTCGACATTTCGACATTTCGACATTCGACATTTAAATTCGACATTCGACATTTCGACATTCGACATTTGATATTTACATTCGACATTCGACATTTACATTCGACATTTCAACATTCGATATTTCGACATTTTGACATCCGACATTCGACATTTCAACATTCGACATTTCGACATTTCGACATTTGACATTGCGACATTTCGACATTCGATATTTCGACATTCGACATTTCGACATTCGACATTCACATTCGACATTCGACATTCAAAATTTCGACATTCGACATTCGACATTTACATTCGACATTCGACATTTACATTCGACATTTCAACATTCGACATTTCGACATTTTGACATCCGACATTCGACATTTCAACAATCGACATTTCGACATTCACATTCGACATTTACATTCGACTTTCGACATTTCGACATTTGACATTTACATTCGAAAGTCGACATTCACATTCGACATTTCAACATTCGACATGTCGACATTTCGACATCCGACATTCGACATTTCCACATTCGACATTTCGACATTCACATTCGACAATCGACATTTCGACATTCGACATTCGACATTCACATTCGACATTTCGACATTCACATTCGACATTCACCTTTCGACATTCGACTTTCACCATTCGACATTCGCATTCGACATTCGACATTTCGACATTCGACATTTCGAATTCGACATTCACATTCGACATTCGACATTCAAAATTTCGACATTCGACATTCGACATTTCGACGTTCAACATTTCGATATTTCACATTCGACATTCACATTCGACATTTGACATTTCGACATTCGACATTTCGACATTTCGACATTCGACTTTTGACATTTACATTCGACATTCGACATTTACATTCGACATTTCAACATTCGACATTTCGACATTTTGACATCCGACATTCGACATTTCAACATTCGACATTTCGACATTCACATTCGACATTTACATTCGACATTTTGACATTTGACATTTACATTCGACATTCGACATTCACATTCGACATTTCAACATTCGACATTTCGACATTTCGACATCCGACATTCGACATTTCCACATTCGACATTTCGACATTCACATTCGACAATCGACATTTCGACATTCGACATTCGACATTCACATTCGACATTTCGACATTCACATTCGACATTCACCATTCGACATTCGACTTTCACCATTCGACATTCGCATTCGACATTTCGACATTCGACATTTCAACATTTTGACATTTCGACATTCGACATTCAACACTTCGACATTTCGACATTCGACATTCGACATTTACATTCGACATTCGACATTCGACATTTCGACATTCGACATTCGACATTTACATTCGACATTCGACATTTCAACATTCGACATTTCGATATTTCGACATTCACATTCGACAATCGACATTTCGACATTTCGACATCCGACATTCGACATTTCGACATTCGACATTTCGACATTTCGACATTCGACATTTAAATTCGACATTCGACATTTCGACATTCGACATTCGATATTTACATTCGACATTCGACATTTACATTCGACATTTCAACATTCGATATTTCGACATTTTGACATCCGACATTCGACATTTCAACATTCGACATTTCGACATTTCGACATTCGACATTGCGACATTTCGACATTCGATATTTCGACATTCGACATTTCGACATTCGACATTCACATTCGACATTCGACATTCAAAATTTCGACATTCGACATTCGACATTTCGACGTTCAACATTTCGATATTTCACATTCGACATTCACATTCGACATTTGACATTTCGACATTCGACATTTCGACATTCGACTTTTGACATTTACATTCGACATTCGACATTTACATTCGACATTTCAACATTCGACATTTCGACATTTTGACATCCGACATTCGACATTTCAACATTCGACATTTCGACATTCACATTCGACATTTACATTCGACATTTTGACATTTGACATTTACATTCGACATTCGACATTCACATTCGACATTTCAACATTCGACATTTTGACATTTCGACATCCGACATTCGACATTTCCACATTCGACATTTCGACATTCACATTCGACAATCGACATTTCGACATTCGACATTCGACATTCACATTCGACATTTCGACATTCACATTCGACATTCACCATTCGACATTCGACTTTCACCATTCGACATTCGCATTCGACATTTCGACATTCGACATTTCAACATTTTGACATTTCGACATTCGACATTCGATATTCACCATTCGACGTACGACATTTCGACAATTTGACATTCGACATTCTCCAATCGTCATTCGACATTTCGACATTCGACATTCACATTCGACATTCGACATTTCGACATTCGACATTCACATTCGACATTCGACATTTCGACATTCGACATTCGACACTTTCGACATTTCGACTTTCACATTCGACATTCACCATTCGTCATTCAACATTCACCATTCGACATTCGACATTCACATTCGACATTCGACATTTCGACATTCGACATTTCGACATTTCGACATTTCGACATTCGACATTTCGATATTTCACATTCGATATTCACATTCGACATTTGACATTTCGACATTTTGACATTTCGACATGCGACATTCGACATTTCGACATTCGACATTCGACATTTACATTCGACATTCGACATTTCGATATTTCACATTCGATATTCACATTCGACATTTGACATTTCGACATTTTGACATTTCGACATGCGACATTCGACATTTCGACATTCGACATTCGACACTTACATTCGACATTTACATTCGACATTCGACATTTCGACATTTGAAATTTCGACATTCGACATTTTGATATTTCACATTCGACATTCACATTCGACATTTCGACATTTTGACATTTCGACATGCGACATTCGACATTTCGACATTCGACATTCGACACTTACATTCGACATTCGACATTTCGACATTCGACATTTCGACATTCGACATTTCGATATTTCACATTCGACATTCACATTCGACATTCGACATTTTGACATTCGACATTCGACATTCACATTCGACATACGACATTCGACATTTCGACATTCGACATTTTGACATTTCGACATGCGACATTCCACATTTCGACATTTCGACATTCGACATTCACATTCGACATTCACATTTGACATTCAACATTTCGACATTCGACATTCGACATTTCGACATTTCGACATTCGACATTCGACATTTACATTCGACATTCGACATTCAACATTTCGACATTCGACATTCGACATTTACATTCGACATTCGACATTTCAACATTCGACATTTCGATATTTCGACATTCACATTCGACAATCGACATTTCGACAATCGACATTTCGACATCCGACATTCGACATTTCGACATTCGACATTTCGACATTTCGACATTCGACATTTAAATTCGACATTCGACATTTCGACATTCGACATTCGATATTTACATTCGACATTCGACATTTACATTCAACATTTCAACATTCGATATTTCGACATTTTGACATCCGACATTCGACATTTCAACATTCGACATTTCGACATTTCGACATTCGACATTGCGACATTTCGACATTCGATATTTCGACATTCGACATTTCGACATTCGACATTCACATTCGACATTCGACATTCAAAATTTCGACATTCGACATTCGACATTTCGACGTTCAACATTTCGATATTTCACATTCGACATTCACATTCGACATTTGACATTTCAACATCCGACATTTCGACATTTCGACATTCGACATTCGACATTTACATTCGACATTCGACATTTACATTCGACATTTCAACATTCGACATTTCGACATTTTGACATCCGACATTCGACATTTCAACATTCGACATTTCGACATTCACATTCGACATTTACATTCGACATTCGACATTTCGACATTTGACATTTACATTCGACATTTTGACATTTGACATTTACATTCGACATTCGACATTCAAATTCGACATTTCAACATTCGACATTTCGACATCCGACATTCGACATTTCCACATTCGACATTTCGACATTCACATTCGACAATCGACATTTCGACATTCGACATTCGACATTCACATTCGACATTTCGAGATTCACATTCGACATTCACCATTCGACATTCGACTTTCACCATTCGACATTCGCATTCGACATTTCGACATTCGACATTTCAACATTTTGACATTTCGACATTCGATATTCACCATTCGACGTATGACATTTCGACAATTCGACATTCGACATTCTCCATTCATCATTCGATATTTCGACATTCGACATTCACATTCGACATTCGACATTTCGACATTCGACATTCACATTCGACATTTCGACATTCGACATTCGACATTCGACATTTCGACATTCACATTCGACATTCACCATTCGACATTCAACATTCACCATTCGACATTCGACATTCACATTCGACATTCGACATTTCGACATTCGACATTTCAACATTTCGACATTTCGACATTCGACATTCGACATTTCGACATTCGACATTTCGATATTTCACATTCGATATTCACATTCGACATTTGACATTTCGACATTTTGACATTTCGACATGCGACATTCGACATTTCGACATTCGACATTCGACACTTACATTCGACATTTACATGCGACATTCGACATTTCGACATTCGACATTTCGACATTCGACATTTTGATATTTCACATTCGACATTCACATTCGACATTTCGACATTTTGACATTTCGACATGCGACATTCGACATTTCGACATTCGACATTCACATTCGACATTCACATTTGACATTCAACATTTCGACATTCGACATTCGACATTTCGACATTTCGACATTCGACATTCGACATTTACATTCGACATTCGACATTCAACATTTCGACATTCGACATTCGACATTTACATTCGACATTCGACATTTCAACATTCGACATTTCGATATTTCGACATTCACATTCGACAATCGACATTTCGACAATCGACATTTCGACATCCGACATTCGACATTTCGACATTCGACATTTCGACATTTCGACATTCGACATTTAAATTCGACATTCGACATTTCGACATTCGACATTCGATATTTACATTCGACATTCGACATTTACATTCAACATTTCAACATTCGATATTTCGACATTTTGACATCCGACATTCGACATTTCAACATTCGACATTTCGACATTTCGACATTCGACATTGCGACATTTCGACATTCGATATTTCGACATTCGACATTTCGACATTCGACATTCACATTCGACATTCGACATTCAAAATTTCGACATTCGACATTCGACATTTCGACGTTCAACATTTCGATATTTCACATTCGACATTCACATTCGACATTTGACATTTCAACATCCGACATTTCGACATTTCGACATTCGACATTCGACATTTACATTCGACATTCGACATTTACATTCGACATTTCAACATTCGACATTTCGACATTTTGACATCCGACATTCGACATTTCAACATTCGACATTTCGACATTCACATTCGACATTTACATTCGACATTCGACATTTCGACATTTGACATTTACATTCGACATTTTGACATTTGACATTTACATTCGACATTCGACATTCAAATTCGACATTTCAACATTCGACATTTCGACATCCGACATTCGACATTTCCACATTCGACATTTCGACATTCACATTCGACAATCGACATTTCGACATTCGACATTCGACATTCACATTCGACATTTCGAGATTCACATTCGACATTCACCATTCGACATTCGACTTTCACCATTCGACATTCGCATTCGACATTTCGACATTCGACATTTCAACATTTTGACATTTCGACATTCGATATTCACCATTCGACGTATGACATTTCGACAATTCGACATTCGACATTCTCCATTCATCATTCGATATTTCGACATTCGACATTCACATTCGACATTCGACATTTCGACATTCGACATTCACATTCGACATTTCGACATTCGACATTCGACATTCGACATTTCGACATTCACATTCGACATTCACCATTCGACATTCAACATTCACCATTCGACATTCGACATTCACATTCGACATTCGACATTTCGACATTCGACATTTCAACATTTCGACATTTCGACATTCGACATTCGACATTTCGACATTCGACATTTCGATATTTCACATTCGATATTCACATTCGACATTTGACATTTCGACATTTTGACATTTCGACATGCGACATTCGACATTTCGACATTCGACATTCGACACTTACATTCGACATTTACATGCGACATTCGACATTTCGACATTCGACATTTCGACATTCGACATTTTGATATTTCACATTCGACATTCACATTCGACATTTCGACATTTTGACATTTCGACATGCGACATTCGACATTTCGACATTCGACATTCGACACTTACATTCGACATTCGACATTTCGACATTCGACATTTCGACATTCGACATTTCGATATTTCACATTCGACATTCACCTTCGACATTCGACATTTTGACATTCGACATTCGACATTCACATTCGACATTCGACATTTCGACATTCGACATTTTGACATTTCGACATGCGACATTCCACATTTCGACATTTCGACATTCGACATTCACATTCGACATTCACGTTTGACATTCAACATTTCGACATTCGACATTCAACACTTCGACATTTCGACATTCGACATTCGACATTTACATTCGACATTCGACATTCGACATTTCGACATTTAACATTCGACATTTACATTCGACATTCGACATTTCAACATTCGACATTTCGATATTTCGACATTCACATTCGACAATCGACATTTCGACATTCGACATTTCGACATCCGACATTCGACATTTCGACATTCGACATTTCGACATTTCGACATTCGACATTTAAATTCGACATTCGACATTTCGACATTCGACATTTGATATTTACATTCGACATTCGACATTTACATTCGACATTTCAACATTCGATATTTCGACATTTTGACATCCGACATTCGACATTTCAACATTCGACATTTCGACATTTCGACATTTGACATTGCGACATTTCGACATTCGATATTTCGACATTCGACATTTCGACATTCGACATTCACATTCGACATTCGACATTCAAAATTTCGACATTCGACATTCGACATTTCGACGTTCAACATTTCGATATTTCACATTCGACATTCACATTCGACATTTGACATTTCGACATTCGACATTTCGACATTCGACATTCGACATTTACATTCGACATTCGACATTTACATTCGACATTTCAACATTCGACATTTCGACATTTTGACATCCGACATTCGACATTTCAACAATCGACATTTCGACATTCACATTCGACATTTACATTCGACTTTCGACATTTCGACATTTGACATTTACATTCGAAAGTCGACATTCACATTCGACATTTCAACATTCGACATGTCGACATTTCGACATCCGACATTCGACATTTCCACATTCGACATTTCGACATTCACATTCGACAATCGACATTTCGACATTCGACATTCGACATTCACATTCGACATTTCGACATTCACATTCGACATTCACCTTTCGACATTCGACTTTCACCATTCGACATTCGCATTTGACATTCGACATTTCGACATTCGACATTTCGAATTCGACATTCACATTCGACATTCGACATTCAAAATTTCGACATTCGACATTCGACATTTCGACGTTCAACATTTCGATATTTCACATTCGACATTCACATTCGACATTTGACATTTCGACATTCGACATTTCGACATTTCGACATTCGACTTTTGACATTTACATTCGACATTCGACATTTACATTCGACATTTCAACATTCGACATTTCGACATTTTGACATCCGACATTCGACATTTCAACATTCGACATTTCGACATTCACATTCGACATTTACATTCGACATTTTGACATTTGACATTTACATTCGACATTCGACATTCACATTCGACATTTCAACATTCGACATTTCGACATTTCGACATCCGACATTCGACATTTCCACATTCGACATTTCGACATTCACATTCGACAATCGACATTTCGACATTCGACATTCGACATTCACATTCGACATTTCGACATTCACATTCGACATTCACCATTCGACATTCGACTTTCACCATTCGACATTCGCATTCGACATTTCGACATTCGACATTTCAACATTTTGACATTTCGACATTCGACATTCGATATTCACCATTCGACGTACGACATTTCGACAATTCGACATTCGACATTCTCCAATCGTCATTCGACATTTCGACATTCGACATTCACATTCGACATTCGACATTTCGACATTCGACATTCACATTCGACATTCGACATTTCGACATTCGACATTCGACACTTTCGACATTTCGACTTTCACATTCGACATTCACCATTCGACATTCAACATTCACCATTCGACATTCGACATTCACATTCGACATTCGACATTTCGACATTCGACATTTCAACATTTCGACATTTCGACATTCGACATTTCGACATTCGACATTTCGATATTTCACATTCGATATTCACATTCGACATTTGACATTTCGACATTTTGACATTTCGACATGCGACATTCGACATTTCGACATTCGACATTCGACATTTACATTCGACATTCGACATTTCGATATTTCACATTCGATATTCACATTCGACATTTGACATTTCGACATTTTGACATTTCGACATGCGACATTCGACATTTCGACATTCGACATTCGACACTTACATTCGACATTTACATTCGACATTCGACATTTCGACATTCGACATTTCGACATTCGACATTTTGATATTTCACATTCGACATTCACATTCGACATTTCGACATTTTGACATTTCGACATGCGACATTCGACATTTCGACATTCGACATTCGACACTTACATTCGACATTCGACATTTCGACATTCGACATTTCGACATTCGACATTTCGATATTTCACATTCGACATTCACATTCGACATTCGACATTTTGACATTCGACATTCGACATTCACATTCGACATTCGACATTCGACATTTCGACATTCGACATTTTGACATTTCGACATGCGACATTCCACATTTCGACATTTCGACATTCGACATTCACATTCGACATTCACGTTTGACATTCAACATTTCGACATTCGACATTCGACATTTCGACATTTCGACATTCGACATTCGACATTTACATTCGACATTCGACATTTCAACATTCGACATTTCGATATTTCGACATTCACATTCGACAATCGACATTTCGACATTCGACATTTCGACATCCGACATTCGACATTTCGACATTCGACATTTCGACATTTCGACATTCGACATTTAAATTCGACATTCGACATTTCGACATTCGACATTCGATATTTACATTCGACATTCGACATTTACATTCGACATTTCAACATTCGATATTTCGACATTTTGACATCCGACATTCGACATTTCAACATTCGACATTTCGACATTTCGACATTCGACATTGCGACATTTCGACATTCGATATTTCGACATTCGACATTTCGACATTCGACATTCACATTCGACATTCGACATTCAAAATTTCGACATTCGACATTCGACATTTCGACGTTCAACATTTCGATATTTCACATTCGACATTCACATTCGACATTTGACATTTCAACATTCGACATTTCGACATTTCGACATTCGACATTCGACATTTACATTCGACATTCGACATTTACATTCAACATTTCAACATTCGACATTTCGACATTTTGACATCCGACATTCGACATTTCAACATTCGACATTTCGACATTCACATTCGACATTTACATTCGACATTCGACATTTCGACATTTGACATTTACATTCGACATTTCGACATTTGACATTTACATTCGACATTCGACATTCACATTCGACATTTCAACATTCGACATTTCGACATCCGACATTCGACATTTCCACATTCGACATTTCGACATTCACATTCGACAATCGACATTTCGACATTCGACATTCGACATTCACATTCGACATTTCGAGATTCACATTCGACATTCACCATTCGACATTCGACTTTCACCATTCGACATTCGCATTCGACATTTCGACATTCGACATTTCAACATTTTGACATTTCGACATTCGATATTCACCATTCGACGTATGACATTTCGACAATTCGACATTCGACATTCTCCATTCATCATTCGATATTTCGACATTCGACATTCACATTCGACATTCGACATTTCGACATTCGACATTCACATTCGACATTTCGACATTCGACATTCGACATTTCGACATTCACATTCGACATTCACCATTCGACATTCAACATTCACCATTAGACATTCGACATTCACATTCGACATTTCGACATTCGACATTTCAACATTTCGACATTTTGACATTCGACATTCGACATTTCGACATTCGACATTTCGATATTTCACATTCGATATTCACATTCGACATTTGACATTTCGACATTTTGACATTTCGACATGCGACATTCGACATTTCGACATTCGACATTCGACATTTACATTCGACATTCGACATTTCGATATTTCACATTCGATATTCACATTCGACATTTGACATTTCGACATTTTGACATTTCGACATGCGACATTCGACATTTCGACATTCGACATTCGACACTTACATTCGACATTTACATTCGACATTCGACATTTCGACATTCGACATTTCGACATTCGACATTTTGATATTTCACATTCGACATTCACATTCGACATTTCGACATTCGACATTCGACACTTACATTCGACATTCGACATTTCGACATTCGACACTTACATTCGACATTCGACATTTCGACATTCGACATTTCGAAATTCGACATTTCGATATTTCACATTCGACATTCACATTCGACATTCGACATTTTGACATTCGACATTCGACTTTCACATTCAACATTCGACATTCCACATTTCGACATTCGACATTTTGACATTTCGACATGCGACATTCCACATTTTGACATTTCGACATTCGACATTCACATTCGACATTCACGTTTGACATTCAACATTTCGACATTCGACATTCGACATTTCGACATTTCGACATTCGACATTCGACATTTACATTCGACATTCGACATTTCGACATTCGACATTCGACATTTACATTCGACATTCGACATTTCAACATTCGACATTTCGATATTTCGACATTCACATTCGACAATCGACATTTCGACATTCGACATTTCGACATCCGACATTCGACATTTCGACATTCGACATTTCGACATTTCGACATTCGACATTTAAATTCGACATTCGACATTTCGACATTCGATATTTACATTCGACATTCGACATTTACATTCGACATTTCAACATTCGATATTTCGACATTTTGACATCCGACATTCGACATTTCAACATTCGACATTTCGACATTTCGACATTCGACATTGCGACATTTCGACATTCGATATTTCGACATTCGACATTTCGACATTCGACATTCACATTCGACATTCAAAATTTCGACATTCGACATTCGACATTTCGACGTTCAACATTTCGATATTTCACATTCGACATTCACATTCGACATTTGACATTTCGACAATCGACATTTCAACATTTCGACATTCGACATTCGACATTTACATTCGACATTCGACATTTACATTCGACATTTCAACATTCGACATTTCGACATTTTGACATCCGACATTCGACATTTCAACAATCGACATTTCGACATTCACATTCGACATTTACATTCGACATTCGACATTTCGACATTTGACATTTACATTCGACAGTCGACATTCAACATTTCAACATTCGACATTTCGACATTTCGACATCCGACATTCGACATTTCCACATTCGACATTTCGACATTCACATTCGACAATCGACATTTCGACATTCGACATTCGACATTCACATTCGACATTTCGACATTCACATTCGACATTCACCATTCGACATTCGACTTTCACCATTCGACATTCGCATTCGACATTCGACATTTCGACATTCGACATTTCGACATTCGACATTCACATTCGAAATTCGACATTCAAAATTTCGACATTCGACATTCGACATTTCGACGTTCAACATTTCGATATTTCACATTCGACATTCACATTCGACATTTGACATTTCGACATTCGACATTTCGACATTTCGACATTCGACTTTTGACATTTACATTCGACATTCGACATTTACATTCGACATTTCAACATTCGACATTTCGACATTTTGACATCCGACATTCGACATTTCAACAATCGACATTTCGACATTCACATTCGACATTTACATTCGACTTTCGACATTTCGACATTTGACATTTACATTCGAAAGTCCACATTCACATTCGACATTTCAACATTCGACATTTCGACATTTCGACATCCGACATTCGACATTTCGACATTCGACATTTCGACATTTCGACATTTAAATTCGACATTCGACATTTCGACATTCGACATTCGATATTTACATTCGACATTCGACATTTACATTCGACATTTCAACATTCGATATTTCGACATTTTGACATCCGACATTCGACATTTCAACATTCGACATTTCGACATTTCGACATTCAACATTGCGACATTTCGACATTCGATATTTCGACATTCGACATTTCGACATTCGACATTCACATTCGACATTCGACATTCAAAATTTCGACATTCAACATTCGACATTTCGACGTTCAACATTTCGATATTTCACATTCGACATTCACATTCGACATTTGACATTTCGACATTCGACATTTCGACATTTCGACATTCAACATTCGACATTTACATTCGACATTCGACATTTACATTCGACATTTCAACATTCGACATTTCGACATTTTGACATCCGACATTCGACATTTCAACAGTCAACATTTCGACATTTACATTCGACATTTACATTCGACATTCGACATTTCGACATTTGACATTTACATTCGACAGTCGACATTCACATTCGACATTTCAACATTCGACATTTCGACATTTCGACATCCGACATTCGACATTTCCACATTCGACATTTCGACATTCACATTCGACAATCGACATTTCGACATTCGACATTCGACATTCACATTCGACATTTCGACATTCACATTCGACATTCACCATTCGACATTCGACTTTCACCATTCGACATTCGCATTCGACATTCGAAATTTCGACATTCGACATTTCGACATTCGACATTCACATTCGACATTCGACATTCAAAATTTCGACATTCGACATTCGACATTTCGACGTTCAACATTTCGATATTTCACATTCGACATTCACATTCGACATTTGACATTTCGACATTCGACATTTCGACATTTCGACATTCGACTTTTGACATTTACATTCGACATTCGACATTTACATTCGACATTTCAACATTCGACATTTCGACATTTTGACATCCGACATTCGACATTTCAACATTCGACATTTCGACATTCACATTCGACATTTACATTCGACATTTCGACATTTGACATTTACATTCGACATTCACATTCGACATTTCAACATTCGACATTTCGACATTTCGACATCCGACATTCGACATTTCCACATTCGACATTTCGACATTCACATTCGACAATCGACATTTCGACATTCGACATTCGACATTCACATTCGACATTTCGACATTCACATTCGACATTCACCATTCGACATTCGACTTTCACCATTCGACATTCGCATTCGACATTTCGACATTTCAACATTTTGACATTTCGACATTCGACATTCGATATTCACCATTCGACGTACGACATTTCGACAATTCGACATTCTCCATTCGTCATTCGACATTTCGACATTCGACATTCACATTCGACATTCGACATTTCGACATTCGACATTCACATTCGACATTTCGACATTCAACATTCGACATTCGACATTTTGACATTCACATTCGACATTCACCATTCGACATTCAACATTCACCATTCGACATTCGACATTCACATTCGACATTCGACATTTCGACATTCGACATTTCAACATTTCGACATTTCGACATTCGACATTCGACATTTCGACATTCGACATTTCGATATTTCACATTCGATATTCACATTCGACATTTGACATTTTGACATTTTGACATTTCGACATGCGACATTCGACATTTCGACATTCGACATTCGACATTTACATTCGACATTCGACATTTCGATATTTCACATTCGATATTCACATTCGACATTTGACATTTCGACATTTTGACATTTAGACATGCGACATTCGACATTTCGACATTCGACATTCGACATTTACATTCGACATTCGACATTTCGACATTTTGACATTCGACATTCGACATTCACATTCAACATTCGACATTCGACATTTCGACATTCGACATTTCGACATTTCGACATTCGACATTCACATTCGACATTCACGTTTGACATTCAACATTTCGACATTCGACATTCGACATTTCGACATTTCGACATTCGACATTCGACATTTACATTCGACATTCGACATTCGACATTTCGACATTCGACATTCGACATTTACATTCGACATTCGACATTTCAACATTCGACATTTCGATATTTCGACATTCACATTCGACAATCGACATTTCGACATTCGACATTTCGACATCCGACATTCGACATTTCGACATTCGACATTTCGACATTTCGACATTCGACATTTAAATTCGACATTCGACATTTCGACATTCGATATTTACATTCGACATTCGACATTTACATTCGACATTTCAACATTCGATATTTCGACATTTTGACATCCGACATTCGACATTTCAACATTCGACATTTCGACATTTCGACATTCGACATTGCGACATTTCGACATTCGATATTTCGACATTCGACATTTCGACATTCGACATTCACATTCGACATTCGACATTCAAAATTTCGACATTCGACATTCGACATTTCGATGTTCAACATTTCGATATTTCACATTCGACATTCACATTCGACATTTGACATTTCGACAATCGACATTTCGACATTTCGACATTCGACATTCGACATTTACATTCGACATTCGACATTTACATTCGACATTTCAACATTCGACATTTCGACATTTTGACATCCGACATTCGACATTTCAACAATCGACATTTCGACATTCACATTCGACATTTACATTCGACATTCGACATTTCGACATTTGACATTTACATTCGACAGTCGACATTCACATTCAACATTTCAACATTCGACATTTCGACATTTCGACATCCGACATTCGACATTTCCACATTCGACATTTCGACATTCACATTCGACATTCACATTCGACATTTCGACATTTTGACATTTCGACATGCGACATTCGACATTTCGACATTCGACATTCGACACTTACATTCGACATTCGACATTTCGACATTCGACATTTCGACATTCGACATTTCGATATTTCACATTCGACATTCACATTCGACATTCGACATTTTGACATTCGACATTCGACATTCACATTCGACATTCGACATTCGACATTTCGACATTCGACATTTTGACATTTCGACATGCGACATTCCACATTTCGACATTTCGACATTCGACATTCACATTCGACATTCACGTTTGACATTCAACATTTCGACATTCGACATTCGACATTTCGACATTTCGACATTCGACATTCGACATTTACATTCGACATTCGACATTTCAACATTCGACATTTCGATATTTCGACATTCACATTCGACAATCGACATTTCGACATTCGACATTTCGACATCCGACATTCGACATTTCGACATTCGACATTTCGACATTTCGACATTCGACATTTAAATTCGACATTCGACATTTCGACATTCGATATTTACATTCGACATTCGACATTTACATTCGACATTTCAACATTCGATATTTCGACATTTTGACATCCGACATTCGACATTTCAACATTCGACATTTCGACATTTCGACATTCGACATTGCGACATTTCGACATTCGATATTTCGACATTCGACATTTCGACATTCGACATTCACATTCGACATTCGACATTCAAAATTTCGACATTCGACATTCGACATTTCGACGTTCAACATTTCGATATTTCACATTCGACATTCACATTCGACATTTGACATTTCAACATTCGACATTTCGACATTTCGACATTCGACATTCGACATTTACATTCGACATTCGACATTTACATTCAACATTTCAACATTCGACATTTCGACATTTTGACATCCGACATTCGACATTTCAACATTCGACATTTCGACATTCACATTCGACATTTACATTCGACATTCGACATTTCGACATTTGACATTTACATTCGACATTTCGACATTTGACATTTACATTCGACATTCGACATTCACATTCGACATTTCAACATTCGACATTTCGACATCCGACATTCGACATTTCCACATTCGACATTTCGACATTCACATTCGACAATCGACATTTCGACATTCGACATTCGACATTCACATTCGACATTTCGACATTCACATTCGACATTCACCATTCGACATTCGACTTTCACCATTCGACATTCGCATTCGACATTTCGACATTCGACATTTCAACATTTTGACATTTCGACATTCGATATTCACCATTCGACGTATGACATTTCGACAATTCGACATTCGACATTCTCCATTCATCATTCGATATTTCGACATTCGACATTCACATTCGACATTCGACATTTCGACATTCGACATTCACATTCGACATTTCGACATTCGACATTCGACATTCGACATTTCGACATTCACATTCGACATTCACCATTCGACATTCAACATTCACCATTCGACATTCGACATTCACATTCGACATTCGACATTTCGACATTCGACATTTCAACATTTCGACATTTCGACATTCGACATTCGACATTTCGACATTCGACATTTCGATATTTCACATTCGATATTCACATTCGACATTTGACATTTCGACATTTTGACATTTCGACATGCGACATTCGACATTTCGACATTCGACATTCGACATTTACATTCGACATTCGACATTTCGATATTTCACATTCGATATTCACATTCGACATTTGACATTTCGACATTTTGACATTTCGACATGCGACATTCGACATTTCGACATTCGACATTCGACACTTACATTCGACATTTACATTCGACATTCGACATTTCGACATTCGACATTTCGACATTCGACATTTTGATATTTCACATTCGACATTCACATTCGACATTTCGACATTTTGACATTTCGACATGCGACATTCGACATTTCGACATTCGACATTCGACACTTACATTCGACATTCGACATTTCGACATTCGACATTTCGACATTCGACATTTCGATATTTCACATTCGACATTCACATTCGACATTCGACATTTTGACATTCGACATTCGACTTTCACATTCAACATTCGACATTCCACATTTCGACATTCGACATTTTGACATTTCGACATGCGACATTCCACATTTCGACATTTCGACATTCGACATTCACATTCGACATTCACGTTTGACATTCAACATTTCGACATTCGACATTCGACATATCGACATTTCGACATTCGACATTCGACATTTACATTCGACATTCGACATTTCGACATTCGACATTCGACATTTACATTCGACATTCGACATTTCAACATTCGACATTTCGATATTTCGACATTCACATTCGACAATCGACATTTCGACATTCGACATTTCGACATCCGACATTCGACATTTCGACATTCGACATTTCGACATTTCGACATTCGACATTTAAATTCGACATTCGACATTTCGACATTCGATATTTACATTCGACATTCGACATTTACATTCGACATTTCAACATTCGATATTTCGACATTTTGACATCCGACATTCGACATTTCAACATTCGACATTTCGACATTTCGACATTCGACATTGCGACATTTCGACATTCGATATTTCGACATTCGACATTTCGACATTCGACATTCACATTCGACATTCGACATTCAAAATTTCGACATTCGACATTCGACATTTCGACGTTCAACATTTCGATATTTCACATTCGACATTCACATTCGACATTTGACATTTCGACAATCGACATTTCAACATTTCGACATTCGACATTCGACATTTACATTCGACATTCGACATTTACATTCGACATTTCAACATTCGACATTTCGACATTTTGACATCCGACATTCGACATTTCAACAATCGACATTTCGACATTCACATTCGACATTTACATTCGACATTCGACATTTCGACATTTGACATTTACATTCGACAGTCGACATTCACATTCAACATTTCAACATTCGACATTTCGACATTTCGACATCCGACATTCGACATTTCCACATTCGACATTTCGACATTCACATTCGACAATCGACATTTCGACATTCGACATTCGACATTCACATTCGACATTTCGACATTCACATTCGACATTCACCATTCGACATTCGACTTTCACCATTCGACATTCGCATTCGACATTCGACATTTCGACATTCGACATTTCGACATTCGACATTCACATTCGAAATTCGACATTCAAAATTTCGACATTCGACATTCGACATTTTGACGTTCAACATTTCGATATTTCACATTCGACATTCACATTCGACATTTGACATTTCGACATTCGACATTTCGACATTTCGACATTCGACTTTTGACATTTACATTCGACATTCGACATTTACATTCGACATTTCAACATTCGACATTTCGACATTTTGACATCCGACATTCGACATTTCAACAATCGACATTTCGACATTCACATTCGACATTTACATTCGACTTTCGACATTTCGACATTTGACATTTACATTCGAAAGTCGACATTCACATTCGACATTTCAACATTCGACATTTCGACATTTCGACATCCGACATTCGACATTTCGACATTCGACATTTCGACATTTCGACATTTAAATTCGACATTCGACATTTCGACAATCGACATTCGATATTTACATTCGACATTCGACATTTACATTCGACATTTCAACATTCGATATTTCGACATTTTGACATCCGACATTCGACATTTCAACATTCGACATTTCGACATTTCGACATTCGACATTGCGACATTTCGACATTCGATATTTCGACATTCGACATTTCGACATTCGACATTCACATTCGACATTCGACATTCAAAATTTCGACATTCAACATTCGACATTTCGACGTTCAACATTTCGATATTTCACATTCGACATTCACATTCGACATTTGACATTTCGACATTCGACATTTCGACATTTCGACATTCAACATTCGACATTTACATTCGACATTCGACATTTACATTCGACATTTCAACATTCGACATTTCGACATTTTGACATCCGACATTCGACATTTCAACAATCGACATTTCGACATTTACATTCGACATTTACATTCGACATTCGACATTTCGACATTTGACATTTACATTCGACAGTCGACATTCACATTCGACATTTCAACATTCGACATTTCGACATTTCGACATCCGACATTCGACATTTCCACATTCGACATTTCGACATTCACATTCGACAATCGACATTTCGACATTCGACATTCGACATTCACATTCGACATTTCGACATTCACATTCGACATTCACCATTCGACATTCGACTTTCACCATTCGACATTCGCATTCGACATTCGAAATTTCGACATTCGACATTTCGACATTCGACATTCACATTCGACATTCGACATTCAAAATTTCGACATTCGACATTCGACATTTCGACGTTCAACATTTCGATATTTCACATTCGACATTCACATTCGACATTTGACATTTCGACATTCGACATTTCGACATTTCGACATTCGACTTTTGACATTTACATTCGACATTCGACATTTACATTCGACATTTCAACATTCGACATTTCGACATTTTGACATCCGACATTCGACATTTCAACATTCGACATTTCGACATTCACATTCGACATTTACATTCGACATTTCGACATTTGACATTTACATTCGACATTCGACATTCACATTCGACATTTCAACATTCGACATTTCGACATTTCGACATCCGACATTCGACATTTCCACATTCGACATTTCGACATTCACATTCGACAATCGACATTTCGACATTCGACATTCGACATTCACATTCGACATTTCGACATTCACATTCGACATTCACCATTCGACATTCGACTTTCACCATTCGACATTCGCATTCGACATTTCGACATTCGACATTTCAACATTTTGACATTTCGACATTCGACATTCGATATTCACCATTCGACGTACGACATTTCGACAATTCGACATTCGACATTCTCCATTCGTCATTCGACATTTCGACATTCGACATTCACATTCGACATTCGACATTTCGACATTCGACATTCACATTCGACATTTCGACATTCAACATTCGACATTCGACATTTTGACATTCACATTCGACATTCACCATTCGACATTCAACATTCACCATTCGACATTCGACATTCACATTCGACATTCGACATTTCGACATTCGACATTTCAACATTTCGACATTTCGACATTCGACATTCGACATTTCGACATTCGACATTTCGATATTTCACATTCGATATTCACATTCGACATTTGACATTTCGACATTTTGACATTTCGACATGCGACATTCGACATTTCGACATTCGACATTCGACATTTACATTCGACATTCGACATTTCGATATTTCACATTCGATATTCACATT
Organism: Dendrobates tinctorius; assembly: GCF_039654945.1. Lineage (NCBI taxonomy): Eukaryota > Metazoa > Chordata > Amphibia > Anura > Dendrobatidae > Dendrobates > Dendrobates tinctorius. Next base: position 22,767,178 of record NW_027361795.1, read on the forward strand.
CGACATTTGACATTTCGACATTTTGACATTTAGACATGCGACATTCGACATTTCGACATTCGACATTCGACATTTACATTCGACATTCGACATTTCGACATTTTGACATTCGACATTCGACATTCACATTCAACATTCGACATTCGACATTTCGACATTCGACATTTCGACATTTCGACATTCGACATTCACATTCGACATTCACGTTTGACATTCAACATTTCGACATTCGACATTCGACATTTCGACATTTCGACATTCGACATTCGACATTTACATTCGACATTCGACATTCGACATTTCGACATTCGACATTTACATTCGACATTCGACATTTCAACATTCGACATTTCGATATTTCGACATTCACATTCGACAATCGACATTTCGACATTCGACATTTCGACATCCGACATTCGACATTTCGACATTCGACATTTCGACATTTCGACATTCAACATTTAAATTCGACATTCGACATTTCGACATTCGATATTTACATTCGACATTCGACATTTACATTCGACATTTCAACATTCGATATTTCGACATTTTGACATCCGACATTCGACATTTCAACATTCGACATTTCGACATTTCGACATTCGACATTGCGACATTTCGACATTCGATATTTCGACATTCGACATTTCGACATTCGACATTCACATTCGACATTCGACATTCAAAATTTCGACATTCGACATTCGACATTTCGATGTTCAACATTTCGATATTTCACATTCGACATTCACATTCGACATTTGACATTTCGATAATCGACATTTCGACATTTCGACATTCGACATTCGACATTTACATTCGACATTCGACATTTACATTCGACATTTCAACATTCGACATTTCGACATTTTGACATCCGACATTCGACATTTCAACAATCGACATTTCGACATTCACATTCGACATTTACATTCGACATTCGACATTTCGACATTTGACATTTACATTCGACAGTCGACATTCACATTCAACATTTCAACATTCGACATTTCGACATTTCGACATCCGACATTCGACATTTCCACATTCGACATTTCGACATTCACATTCGACAATCGACATTTCGACATTCGACATTCACATTCGACATTTCGACATTCAACATTCGACATTCGACATTTTGACATTCACATTCGACATTCACCATTCGACATTCAACATTCACCATTCGACATTCGACATTCACATTCGACATTCGACATTTCGACATTCGACATTTCAACATTTCGACATTTCGACATTCGACATTCGACATTTCGACATTCGACATTTCGATATTTCACATTCGATATTCACATTCGACATTTGACATTTCGACATTTTGACATTTCGACATGCGACATTCGACATTTCGACATTCGACATTCGACATTTACATTCGACATTCGACATTTCGATATTTCACATTCGATATTCACATTCGACATTTGACATTTCGACATTTTGACATTTAGACATGCGACATTCGACATTTCGACATTCGACATTCGACATTTACATTCGACATTCGACATTTCGACATTTTGACATTCGACATTCGACATTCACATTCAACATTCGACATTCGACATTTCGACATTCGACATTTCGACATTTCGACATTCGACATTCACATTCGACATTCACGTTTGACATTCAACATTTCGACATTCGACATTCGACATTTCGACATTTCGACATTCGACATTCGACATTTACATTCGACATTCGACATTCGACATTTCGACATTCGACATTCGACATTTACATTCGACATTCGACATTTCAACATTCGACATTTCGATATTTCGACATTCACATTCGACAATCGACATTTCGACATTCGACATTTCGACATCCGACATTCGACATTTCGACATTCGACATTTCGACATTTCGACATTCGACATTTAAATTCGACATTCGACATTTCGACATTCGATATTTACATTCGACATTCGACATTTACATTCGACATTTCAACATTCGATATTTCGACATTTTGACATCCGACATTCGACATTTCAACATTCGACATTTCGACATTTCGACATTCGACATTGCGACATTTCGACATTCGATATTTCGACATTCGACATTTCGACATTCGACATTCACATTCGACATTCGACATTCAAAATTTCGACATTCGACATTCGACATTTCGATGTTCAACATTTCGATATTTCACATTCGACATTCACATTCGACATTTGACATTTCGACAATCGACATTTCGACATTTCGACATTCGACATTCGACATTTACATTCGACATTCGACATTTACATTCGACATTTCAACATTCGACATTTCGACATTTTGACATCCGACATTCGACATTTCAACAATCGACATTTCGACATTCACATTCGACATTTACATTCGACATTCGACATTTCGACATTTGACATTTACATTCGACAGTCGACATTCACATTCAACATTTCAACATTCGACATTTCGACATTTCGACATCCGACATTCGACATTTCCACATTCGACATTTCGACATTCACATTCGACATTCACATTCGACATTTCGACATTTTGACATTTCGACATGCGACATTCGACATTTCGACATTCGACATTCGACACTTACATTCGACATTCGACATTTCGACATTCGACATTTCGACATTCGACTTTTCGATATTTCACATTCGACATTCACATTCGACATTCGACATTTTGACATTCGACATTCGACATTCACATTCGACATTCGACATTCGACATTTCGACATTCGACATTTTGACATTTCGACATGCGACATTCCACATTTCGACATTTCGACATTCGACATTCACATTCGACATTCACGTTTGACATTCAACATTTCGACATTCGACATTCGACATTTCGACATTTCGACATTCGACATTCGACATTTACATTCGACATTCGACATTTCAACATTCGACATTTCGATATTTCGACATTCACATTCGACAATCGACATTTCGACATTCGACATTTCGACATCCGACATTCGACATTTCGACATTCGACATTTCGACATTTCGACATTCGACATTTAAATTCGACATTCGACATTTCGACATTCGATATTTACATTCGACATTCGACATTTACATTCGACATTTCAACATTCGATATTTCGACATTTTGACATCCGACATTCGACATTTCAACATTCGACATTTCGACATTTCGACATTCGACATTGCGACATTTCGACATTCGATATTTCGACATTCGACATTTCGACATTCGTCATTCACATTCGACATTCGACGTTCAAAATTTCGACATTCGACATTCGACATTTCGACGTTCAACATTTCGATATTTCACATTCGACATTCACATTCGACATTTGACATTTCAACATTCGACATTTCGACATTTCGACATTCGACATTCGACATTTACATTCGACATTCGACATTTACATTCAACATTTCAACATTCGACATTTCGACATTTTGACATCCGACATTTCGACATTCACATTCGACATTTACATTCGACATTCGACATTTCGACATTTGACATTTACATTCGACATTTCGACATTTGACATTTACATTCGACATTCGACATTCACATTCGACATTTCAACATTCGACATTTCGACATCCGACATTCGACATTTCCACATTCGACATTTCGACATTCACATTCGACAATCGACATTTCGACATTCGACATTCGACATTCACATTCGACATTTCGAGATTCACATTCGACATTCACCATTCGACATTCGACTTTCACCATTCGACATTCGCATTCAACATTTCGACATTCGACATTTCAACATTTTGACATTTCGACATTCGATATTCACCATTCGACGTATGACATTTCGACAATTCGACATTCGACATTCTCCATTCATCATTCGATATTTCGACATTCGACATTCACATTCGACATTCGACATTTCGACATTCGACATTCACATTCGACATTTCGACATTCGACATTCGACATTCGACATTTCGACATTCACATTCGACATTCACCATTCGACATTCAACATTCACCATTCGACATTTGACATTCACATTCGACATTCGACATTTCGACATTCGACATTTCAACATTTCGACATTTCGACATTCGACATTCGACATTTCGACATTCGACATTTCGATATTTCACATTCGATATTCACATTCGACATTTGACATTTCGACATTTTGACATTTCGACATGCGACATTCGACATTTCGACATTCGACATTTACATTCGACATTCGACATTTCGATATTTCACATTCGATATTCACATTCGACATTTGACATTTCGACATTTTGACATTTCGACATGCGACATTCGACATTTCGACATTCGACATTCGACACTTACATTCGACATTTACATTCGACATTCGACATTTCGACATTCGACATTTCGACATTCGACATTTTGATATTTCACATTCGACATTCACATTCGACATTTCGACATTTCGACATGCGACATTCGACATTTCGACATTCGACATTCGACACTTACATTCGACATTCGACATTTCGACATTCGACATTTCGACATTCGACATTTCGATATTTCACATTCGACATTCACATTCGACATTCGACATTTTGACATTCGACATTCGACTTTCACATTCAACATTCGACATTCCACATTTCGACATTCGACATTTTGACATTTCGACATGCGACATTCCACATTTCGACATTTCGACATTCGACATTCACATTCGACATTCACGTTTGACATTCAACATTTCGACATTCGACATTCGACATTTCGACATTTCGACATTCGACATTCGACATTTACATTCGACATTCGACATTTCGACATTCGACATTCGACATTTACATTCGACATTCGACATTTCAACATTCGACATTTCGATATTTCGACATTCACATTCGACAATCGACATTTCGACATTCGACATTTCGACATCCGACATTCGACATTTCGACATTCGACATTTCGACATTTCGACATTCGACATTTAAATTCGACATTCGACATTTCGACATTCGATATTTACATTCGACATTCGACATTTACATTCGACATTTCAACATTCGATATTTCGACATTTTGACATCCGACATTCGACATTTCAACATTCGACATTTCGACATTTCGACATTCGACATTGCGACATTTCGACATTCGATATTTCGACATTCGACATTTCGACATTCGTCATTCACATTCGACATTCGACGTTCAAAATTTCGACATTCGACATTCGACATTTCGACGTTCAACATTTCGATATTTCACATTCGACATTCACATTCGACATTTGACATTTCAACATTCGACATTTCGACATTTCGACATTCGACATTCGACATTTACATTCGACATTCGACATTTACATTCAACATTTCAACATTCGACATTTCGACATTTTGACATCCGACATTCGACATTTCAACATTCGACATTTCGACATTCACATTCGACATTTACATTCGACATTCGACATTTCGACATTTGACATTTACATTCGACATTTCGACATTTGACATTTACATTCGACATTCGACATTCACATTCGACATTTCAACATTCGACATTTCGACATCCGACATTCGACATTTCCACATTCGACATTTCGACATTCACATTCGACAATCGACATTTCGACATTCGACATTCGACATTCACATTCGACATTTCGAGATTCACATTCGACATTCACCATTCGACATTCGACTTTCACCATTCGACATTCGCATTCGACATTTCGACATTCGACATTTCAACATTTTGACATTTCGACATTCGATATTCACCATTCGACGTATGACATTTCGACAATTCGACATTCGACATTCTCCATTCATCATTCGATATTTCGACATTCGACATTCACATTCGACATTCGACATTTCGACATTCGACATTCACATTCGACATTTCGACATTCGACATTCGACATTCGACATTTCGACATTCACATTCGACATTCACCATTCGACATTCAACATTCACCATTCGACATTTGACATTCACATTCGACATTCGACATTTCGACATTCGACATTTCAACATTTCGACATTTCGACATTCGACATTCGACATTTCGACATTCGACATTTCGATATTTCACATTCGATATTCACATTCGACATTTGACATTTCGACATTTTGACATTTCGACATGCGACATTCGACATTTCGACATTCGACATTTACATTCGACATTCGACATTTCGATATTTCACATTCGATATTCACATTCGACATTTGACATTTCGACATTTTGACATTTCGACATGCGACATTCGACATTTCGACATTCGACATTCGACACTTACATTCGACATTTACATTCGACATTCGACATTTCGACATTCGACATTTCGACATTCGACATTTTGATATTTCACATTCGACATTCACATTCGACATTTCGACATTTCGACATGCGACATTCGACATTTCGACATTCGACATTCGACACTTACATTCGACATTCGACATTTCGACATTCGACATTTCGACATTCGACATTTCGATATTTCACATTCGACATTCACATTCGACATTCGACATTTTGACATTCGACATTCGACTTTCACATTCAACATTCGACATTCCACATTTCGACATTCGACATTTTGACATTTCGACATGCGACATTCCACATTTCGACATTTCGACATTCGACATTCACATTCGACATTCACGTTTGACATTCAACATTTCGACATTCGACATTCGACATTTCGACATTTCGACATTCGACATTCGACATTTACATTCGACATTCGACATTTCGACATTCGACATTCGACATTTACATTCGACATTCGACATTTCAACATTCGACATTTCGATATTTCGACATTCACATTCGACAATCGACATTTCGACATTCGACATTTCGACATCCGACATTCGACATTTCGACATTCGACATTTCGACATTTCGACATTCGACATTTAAATTCGACATTCGACATTTCGACATTCGATATTTACATTCGACATTCGACATTTACATTCGACATTTCAACATTCGATATTTCGACATTTTGACATCCGACATTCGACATTTCAACATTCGACATTTCGACATTTCGACATTCGACATTGCGACATTTCGACATTCGATATTTCGACATTCGACATTTCGACATTCGACATTCACATTCGACATTCGACATTCAAAATTTCGACATTCGACATTCGACATTTCGACGTTCAACATTTCGATATTTCACATTCGACATTCACATTCGACATTTGACATTTCGACAATCGACATTTCAACATTTCGACATTCGACATTCGACATTTACATTCGACATTCGACATTTACATTCGACATTTCAACATTCGACATTTCGACATTTTGACATCCGACATTCGACATTTCAACAATCGACATTTCGACATTCACATTCGACATTTACATTCGACATTCGACATTTCGACATTTGACATTTACATTCGACAGTCGACATTCACATTCCACATTTCAACATTCGACATTTCGACATTTCGACATCCGACATTCGACATTTCCACATTCGACATTTCGACATTCACATTCGACAATCGACATTTCGACATTCGACATTCGACATTCACATTCGACATTTCGACATTCACATTCGACTTTCACCATTCGACATTCGCATTCGACATTCGACATTTCGACATTCGACATTTCGACATTCGACATTCACATTCGAAATTCGACATTCAAAATTTCGACATTCGACATTCGACATTTCGACGTTCAACATTTCGATATTTCACATTCGACATTCACATTCGACATTTGACATTTCGACAATCGACATTTCAACATTTCGACATTCGACATTCGACATTTACATTCGACATTCGACATTTACATTCGACATTTCAACATTCGACATTTCGACATTTTGACATCCGACATTCGACATTTCAACAATCGACATTTCGACATTCACATTCGACATTTACATTCGACATTCGACATTTCGACATTTGACATTTACATTCGACAGTCGACATTCACATTCAACATTTCAACATTCGACATTTCGACATTTCGACATCCGACATTCGACATTTCCACATTCGACATTTCGACATTCACATTCGACAATCGACATTTCGACATTCGACATTCAACATTCACATTCGACATTTCGACATTCACATTCGACTTTCACCATTCGACATTCGCATTCGACATTCGACATTTCGACATTCGACATTTCGACATTCGACATTCACATTCGAAATTCGACATTCAAAATTTCGACATTCGACATTCGACATTTCGACGTTCAACATTTCGATATTTCACATTCGACATTCACATTCGACATTTGACATTTCGACATTCGACATTTCGACATTTCGACATTCGACTTTTGACATTTACATTCGACATTCGACATTTACATTCGACATTTCAACATTCGACATTTCGACATTTTGACATCCGACATTCGACATTTCAACAATCGACATTTCGACATTCACATTCGACATTTACATTCGACTTTCGACATTTCGACATTTGACATTTACATTCGAAAGTCGACATTCACATTCGACATTTCAACATTCGACATTTCGACATTTCGACATCCGACATTCGACATTTCGACATTCGACATTTCGACATTTCGACATTTAAATTCGACATTCGACATTTCGACAATCGACATTCGATATTTACATTCGACATTCGACATTTACATTCGACATTTCAACATTCGATATTTCGACATTTTGACATCCGACATTCGACATTTCAACATTCGACATTTCGACATTTCGACATTCGACATTGCGACATTTCGACATTCGATATTTCGACATTCGACATTTCGACATTCGACATTCACATTCGACATTCGACATTCAAAATTTCGACATTCAACATTCGACATTTCGACGTTCAACATTTCGATATTTCACATTCGACATTCACATTCGACATTTGACATTTCGACATTCGACATTTCGACATTTCGACATTCAACATTCGACATTTACATTCGACATTCGACATTTACATTCGACATTTCAACATTCGACATTTCGACATTTTGACATCCGACATTCGACATTTCAACAATCGACATTTCGACATTTACATTCGACATTTACATTCGACATTCGACATTTCGACATTTGACATTTACATTCGACAGTCGACATTCACATTCGACATTTCAACATTCGACATTTCGACATTTCGACATCCGACATTCGACATTTCCACATTCGACATTTCGACATTCACATTCGACAATCGACATTTCGACATTCGACATTCGACATTCACATTCGACATTTCGACATTCACATTCGACATTCACCATTCGACATTCGACTTTCACCATTCGACATTCGCATTCGACATTCGAAATTTCGACATTCGACATTTCGACATTCGACATTCACATTCGACATTCGACATTCAAAATTTCGACATTCGACATTCGACATTTCGACGTTCAACATTTCGATATTTCACATTCGACATTCACATTCGACATTTGACATTTCGACATTCGACATTTCGACATTTCGACATTCGACTTTTGACATTTACATTCGACATTCGACATTTACATTCGACATTTCAACATTCGACATTTCGACATTTTGACATCCGACATTCGACATTTCAACATTCGACATTTCGACATTCACATTCGACATTTACATTCGACATTTCGACATTTGACATTTACATTCAACATTCGACATTCACATTCGACATTTCAACATTCGACATTTCGACATTTCGACATCCGACATTCGACATTTCCACATTCGACATTTCGACATTCACATTCGACAATCGACATTTCGACATTCGACATTCGACATTCACATTCGACATTTCGACATTCACATTCGACATTCACCATTCGACATTCGACTTTCACCATTCGACATTCGCATTCGACATTTCGACATTCGACATTTCAACATTTTGACATTTCGACATTCGACATTCGATATTCACCATTCGACGTACGACATTTCGACAATTCGACATTCGACATTCTCCATTCGTCATTCGACATTTCGACATTCGACATTCACATTCGACATTCGACATTTCGACATTCGACATTCACATTCGACATTTCGACATTCAACATTCGACATTCGACATTTTGACATTCACATTCGACATTCACCATTCGACATTCAACATTCACCATTCGACATTCGACATTCACATTCGACATTCGACATTTCGACATTCGACATTTCAACATTTCGACATTTCGACATTCGACATTCGACATTTCGACATTCGACATTTCGATATTTCACATTCGATATTCACATTCGACATTTGACATTTCGACATTTTGACATTTCGACATGCGACATTCGACATTTCGACATTCGACATTCGACATTTACATTCGACATTCGACATTTCGATATTTCACATTCGATATTCACATTCGACATTTGACATTTCGACATTTTGACATTTAGACATGCGACATTCGACATTTCGACATTCGACATTCGACATTTACATTCGACATTCGACATTTCGACATTTTGACATTCGACATTCGACATTCACATTCAACATTCGACATTCGACATTTCGACATTCGACATTTCGACATTTCGACATTCGACATTCACATTCGACATTCACGTTTGACATTCAACATTTCGACATTCGACATTCGACATTTCGACATTTCGACATTCGACATTCGACATTTACATTCGACATTCGACATTCGACATTTCGACATTCGACATTTACATTCGACATTCGACATTTCAACATTCGACATTTCGATATTTCGACATTCACATTCGACAATCGACATTTCGACATTCGACATTTCGACATCCGACATTCGACATTTCGACATTCGACATTTCGACATTTCGACATTCGACATTTAAATTCGACATTCGACATTTCGACATTCGATATTTACATTCGACATTCGACATTTACATTCGACATTTCAACATTCGATATTTCGACATTTTGACATCCGACATTCGACATTTCAACATTCGACATTTCGACATTTCGACATTCGACATTGCGACATTTCGACATTCGATATTTCGACATTCGACATTTCGACATTCGACATTCACATTCGACATTCGACATTCAAAATTTCGACATTCGACATTCGACATTTCGAAGTTCAACATTTCGATATTTCACATTCGACATTCACATTCGACATTTGACATTTCGATAATCGACATTTCGACATTTCGACATTCGACATTCGACATTTACATTTGACATTCGACATTTACATTCGACATTTCAACATTCGACATTTCGACATTTTGACATCCGACATTCGATATTTCAACAATCGACATTTCGACATTCACATTCGACATTTACATTCGACATTCGACATTTCGACATTTGACATTTATATTCGACAGTCGACATTCACATTCAACATTTCAACATTCGACATTTCGACATTTCGACATCCGACATTCGACATTTCCACATTCGACATTTCGACATTCACATTCGACAATCGACATTTCGACATTCGACATTCACATTCGACATTTCGACATTCACATTCGACATTCACCATTCGACATTCGACTTTCACCATTCGACATTCGCATTCGACATTCGACATTTCGACATTCGACATTTCGACATTCGACATTCACATTCGAAATTCGACATTCAAAATTTCGACATTCGACATTCGACATTTCGACATTCAACATTTCGATATTTCACATTCGACATTCACATTCGACATTTGACATTTCGACATTCGACATTTCGACATTTCGACATTCGACTTTTGACATTTACATTCGACATTCGACATTTACATTCGACATTTCAACATTCGACATTTCGACATTTTGACATCCGACATTCGACATTTCAACAATCGACATTTCGACATTCACATTCGACATTTACATTCGACTTTCGACATTTGACATTTACATTCGAAAGTCGACATTCACATTCGACATTTCAACATTCGACATTTCGACATTTCGACATCCGACATTCGACATTTCGACATTCGACATTTCGACATTTCGACATTCGACATTTAAATTCGACATTCGACATTTCGACATTCGACATTCGATATTTACATTCGACATTCGACATTTACATTCGACATTTCAACATTCGATATTTCGACATTTTGACATCCGACATTCGACATTTCAACATTCGACATTTCGACATTTCGACATTCGACATTGCGACATTTCGACATTCGATATTTCGACATTCGACATTTCGACATTCGACATTCACATTCGACATTCGACATTCAAAATTTCGACATTCGACATTCGACATTTCGACGTTCAACATTTCGATATTTCACATTCGACATTCACATTCGACATTTGACATTTCGACATTCGACATTTCGACATTTCGACATTCAACATTCGACATTTACATTCGACATTCGACATTTACATTCGACATTTCAACATTCGACATTTCGACATTTTGACATCCGACATTCGACATTTCAACAATCGACATTTCGACATTCACATTCGACATTTACATTCGACATTCGACATTTCGACATTTGACATTTACATTCGACAGTCGACATTCACATTCGACATTTCAACATTCGACATTTCGACATTTCGACATCCGACATTCGACATTTCCACATTCGATATTTCGACATTCACATTCGACAATCGACATTTCGACATTCGACATTCGACATTCACATTCGACATTTCAACATTCACATTCGACATTCACCATTCGACATTCGACTTTCACCATTCGACATTCGCATTAGACATTCGAAATTTCGACATTCGACATTTCGACATTCGACATTCACATTCGACATTCGACATTCAAAATTTCGACATTCGACATTCGACATTTCGACGTTCAACATTTCGATATTTCACATTCGACATTCACATTCGACATTTGACATTTCGACATTCGACATTTCGACATTTCGACATTCGACTTTTGACGTTTACATTCGACATTCGACATTTACATTCGACATTTCAACATTCGACATTTTGACATTTTGACATCCGACATTCGACATTTCAACATTCGACATTTCGACATTCACATTCAACATTTACATTCGACATTTCGACATTTGACATTTACATTCGACATTCGACATTCACATTCGACATTTCAACATTCGACATTTCGACATTTCGACATCCGACATTCGACATTTCCACATTCGACATTTCGACATTCACATTCGACAATCGACATTTCGACATTCGACATTCGACATTCACATTCGACATTTCGACATTCACATTCGACATTCACCATTCGACATTCGACTTTCACCATTCGACATTCGCATTCGACATTTCGACATTCGACATTTCAACATTTTGACATTTCGACATTCGACATTCGATATTCACCATTCGACGTACGACATTTCGACAATTCGACATTCGACATTCTCCATTCGTCATTCGACATTTCGACATTCGACATTCACATTCGACATTCGACATTTCGACATTCGACATTCACATTCGACATTTCGACATTCAACATTCGACATTCGACATTTTGACATTCACATTCGACATTCACCATTCGACATTCAACATTCACCATTCGACATTCGACATTCACATTCGACATTCGACATTTCGACATTCGACATTTCAACATTTTGACATTTCGACATTTGACATTCGACATTTCGACATTCGACATTTCGATATTTCACATTCGATATTCACATTCGACATTTGACATTTCGACATTTTGACATTTCGACATGCGACATTCGACATTTCGACATTCGACATTTACATTCGACATTCGACATTTCGATATTTCACATTCGATATTCACATTCGACATTTGACATTTCGACATTTTGACATTTAGACATGCGACATTCGACATTTCGACATTCGACATTCGACACTTACATTCGACATTTACATTCGACATTCGACATTTCGACATTCGACATTTCGACATTCGACATTTTGATATTTCACATTCGACATTCACATTCGACATTTCGACATTTTGACATTTCGACATGCGACATTCGACATTTCGACATTCGACATTCGACACTTACATTCGACATTCGACATTTCGACATTCGACATTTCGACATTCGACATTTTGACATTCGACATTCGACATTCACATTCGACATTCGACATTTCGACATTCGACATTTTGACATTTCGACATGCGACATTCCACATTTCGACATTTCGACATTCGACATTCACATTCGACATTCACGTTTGACATTCAACATTTCGACATTCGACATTCAACATTTCGACATTTCGACATTCGACATTTACATTCGACATTCGACATTCGACATTTCGACATTCGACATTCGACATTTACATTCGACATTTCAACATTCGACATTTTGATATTTCGACATTCACATTCGACAATCGACATTTTGACATTCGACATTTCGACATCCGACATTCGACATTTCGACATTCGACATTTCGACATTCGACATTTAAATTCGACATTCGACATTTCGACATTCGACATTCGATATTTACATTCGACATTCGACATTTACATTCGACATTTCAACATTCGATATTTCGACATTTTGACATCCGACATTCGACATTTCAACATTCGACATTTCGACATTTCGACATTCGACATTGCGACATTTCGACATTCGATATTTCGACATTCGACATTTCGACATTCGACATTCGACATTCACATTCGACATTCGACATTCAAAATTTCGACATTCGACATTCGACATTTCGACGTTCAACATTTCGATATTTCACATTCGACATTCACAATCGACATTTGACATTTCGACATTCGACATTTCGACATTTCGACATTCAACATTCGACATTTACATTCGACATTCGACATTTACATTCGACATTTCAACATTCGACATTTCGACATTTTGACATCCGACATTCGACATTTCAACAATCGACATTTCGACATTCACATTCGACATTTATATTCGACTTTCGACATTTCGACATTTGACATTTACATTCGAAAGTCGACATTCACATTCGACATTTCAACATTCGACATTTCGACATCCGACATTCGACATTTCCACATTCGACATTTCGACATTCACATTCGACAATCGACATTTCGACATTCGACATTCGACATTCACATTGGACATTTCGACATTCACATTCGACATTCACCATTCGACATTCGACTTTCACCATTCGACATTCGCATTCGACATTCGACATTTCGACATTCGACATTTCGAATTCGACATTCACATTCGACATTCAAAATTTCGACATTCGACATTCGACATTTCGACGTTCAACATTTCGATATTTCACATTCGACATTCACATTCGACATTTGACATTTCGACATTCGACATTTCGACATTTCGACATTCGACTTTTGACATTTACATTCGACATTCGACATTTACATTCGACATTTCAACATTCGACATTTCGAAATTTTGACATCCGACATTCGACATTTCAACATTCGACATTTTGACATTCACATTCGACATTTACATTCGACATTTTGACATTTGACATTTACATTCGACATTCGACATTCACATTCGACATTTCAACATTCGACATTTCGACATTTCGACATCCGACATTCGACATTTCCACATTCGACATTTCAACATTCACATTCGACAATCGACATTTCGACATTCGACATTCGACATTCACATTCGACATTTCGACATTCACATTCGACATTCACCATTCGACATTCGACTTTCACCATTCGACATTCGCATTCGACATTTCGACATTCGACATTTCAACATTTTGACATTTCGACATTCGACATTCGATATTCACCATTCGACGTACGACATTTCGACAATTCGACATTCGACATTCTCCAATCGTCATTCGACATTTCGACATTCGACATTCACATTCGACATTCGACATTTCGACATTCGACATTCACATTCGACATTCGACATTTCGACATTCGACATTCGACACTTTCGACATTTCGACTTTCACATTCGACATTCACCATTCGACATTCAACATTCACCATTCGACATTCGACATTCACATTCGACATTCGACATTTCGACATTCGACATTTCAACATTTCGACATTTTGACATTCGACATTTCGACATTCGACATTTCGATATTTCACATTCGATATTCACATTCGACATTTGACATTTCGACATTTTGACATTTCGACATGCGACATTCGACATTTCGACATTCGACATTCGACATTTACATTCGACATTCGACATTTCGATATTTCACATTCGATATTCACATTCGACATTTGACATTTCGACATGCGACATTTCGACATGCGACATTCGACATTTCGACATTCGACATTCGACACTTACATTCGACATTTACATTCGACATTCGACATTTCGACATTTGAAATTTCGACATTCGACATTTTGATATTTCACATTCGACATTCACATTCGACATTTCGACATTTTGACATTTCGACATGCGACATTCGACATTTCGACATTCGACATTCGACACTTACATTCGACATTCGACATTTCGACATTCGACATTTCGACATTCGACATTTCGATATTTCACATTCGACATTCACATTCGACATTTTGACATTCGACATTCGACATTCACATTCGACATTCGACATTCGACATTTCGACATTCGACATTTTGACATTTCGACATGCGACATTCCACATTTCGACATTTCGACATTCGACATTCACATTCGACATTCACGTTTGACATTCAACATTTCGACATTCGACATTCGACATTTCGACATTTCGACATTCGACATTCGACATTTACATTCGACATTCGACATTCGACATTTCGACATTCGACATTCGACATTTACATTCGACATTCGACATTTCAACATTCGACATTTCGATATTTCGACATTCACATTCGACAATCGACATTTCGACATTCGACATTTCGACATCCGACATTCGACATTTCGACATTCGACATTTCGACATTTCGACATTCGACATTTAAATTCGACATTCGACATTTCGACATTCGACATTTACATTCTACATTCGACATTTACATTCGACATTTCAACATTCGATATTTCGACATTTTGACATCCGACATTCGACATTTCAACATTCGACATTTCGACATTCGACATTGCGACATTTCGACATTCGATATTTCGACATTCGACATTTCGATATTCGACATTCACATTCGACATTCGACATTCAAAATTTCGACATTCGACATTCGACATTTCGACGTTCAACATTTCGATATTTCACATTCGACATTCACATTCGACATTTGACATTTCAACATTCGACATTTCAACATTTCGACATTCGACATTCGATATTTACATTCGACATTCGACATTTACATTCGACATTTCAACATTCGATATTTCGACATTTTGACATCCGACATTCGACATTTCAACATTCGACATTTCGACATTTCGACATTCGACATTGCGACATTTCGACATTCGATATTTCGACATTCGACATTTCGACATTCGACATTCACATTCGACATTCGACATTCAAAATTTCGACATTCCACATTCGACATTTCGACGTTCAACATTTCGATATTTCACATTCGACATTCACATTCGACATTTGACATTTCGACATTCGACATTTCGACATTTCGACATTCAACATTCGACATTTACATTCGACATTCGACATTTACATTCGACATTTCAACATTCGACATTTCGACATTTTGACATCCGACATTCGACATTTCAACAATCGACATTTCGACATTCACATTCGACATTTACATTCGACATTCGACATTTCGACATTTGACATTTACATTCGACAGTCGACATTCACATTCGACATTTCAACATTCGACATTTCGACATTTCGACATCCGACATTCGACATTTGCACATTCGACATTTCGACATTCACATTCGACAATCGACATTTCGACATTCGACATTCGACATTCACATTCGACATTTCGACATTCACATTCGACATTCACCATTCGACATTCGACTTTCACCATTCGACATTCGCATTCGACATTCGAAATTTCGACATTTGACATTTCGACATTCGACATTCAAAATTTCGACATTCGACATTCGACATTTCGACGTTCAACATTTCGATATTTCACATTCGACATTCACATTCGACATTTGACATTTCGACATTCGACATTTCGACATTTCGACATTCGACTTTTGACATTTACATTCGACATTCGACATTTACATTCGACATTTCAACATTCGACATTTCGACATTTTGACATCCGACATTCGACATTTCAACATTCGACATTTCGACATTCACATTCGACATTTACATTCGACATTTCGACATTTGACATTTACATTCGACATTCGACATTCACATTCGACATTTCAACATTCGACATTTCGACATTTCGACATCCGACATTCGACATTTCCACATTCGACATTTCGACATTCACATTCGACAATCGACATTTCGACATTCGACATTCGACATTCACATTCGACATTTCGACATTCACATTCGACATTCACCATTCGACATTCGACTTTCACCATTCGACATTCGCATTCGACATTTCGACATTCGACATTTCAACATTTTGACATTTCGACATTCGACATTCGATATTCACCATTCGACGTACGACATTTCGACAATTCGACATTCGACATTCTCCATTCGTCATTCGACATTTCGACATTCGACATTCACATTCGACATTCGACATTTCGACATTCGACATTCACATTCGACATTTCGACATTCAACATTCGACATTCGACATTTTGACATTCACATTCGACATTCACCATTCGACATTCAACATTCACCATTCGACATTCGACATTCACATTCGACATTCGACATTTCGACATTCGACATTTCAACATTTCGACATTTCGACATTCGACATTCGACATTTCGACATTCGACATTTCGATATTTCACATTCGATATTCACATTCGACATTTGACATTTCGACATTTTGACATTTCGACATGCGACATTCGACATTTCGACATTCGACATTCGACATTTACATTCGACATTCGACATTTCGATATTTCACATTCGATATTCACATTCGACATTTGACATTTCGACATTTTGACATTTAGACATGCGACATTCGACATTTCGACATTCGACATTCGACATTTACATTCGACATTCGACATTTCGACATTTTGACATTCGACATTCGACATTCACATTCAACATTCGACATTCGACATTTCGACATTCGACATTTTGACATTTCGACATGCGACATTCCACATTTCGACATTTCGACATTCGACATTCACATTCGACATTCACGTTTGACATTCAACATTTCGACATTCGACATTTCGACATTTCGACATTCGACATTCGACATTTACATTCGACATTCGACATTCGACATTTCGACATTCGACATTCGACATTTACATTCGACATTCGACATTTCAACATTCGACATTTCGATATTTCGACATTCACATTCGACAATCGACATTTCGACATTCGACATTTCGACATCCGACATTCGACATTTCGACATTCGACATTTCGACATTTCGACATTCGACATTTAAATTCGACATTCGACATTTCGACATTCGATATTTACATTCGACATTCGACATTTACATTCGACATTTCAACATTCGATATTTCGACATTTTACATCCGACATTCGACATTTCAACATTCGACATTTCGACATTTCGACATTCGACATTGCGACACTTCGACATTCGATATTTCGACATTCGACATTTCGACATTCGACATTCACATTCGACATTCGACATTCAAAATTTCGACATTCGACATTCGACATTTCGATGTTCAACATTTCGATATTTCACATTCGACATTCACATTCGACATTTGACATTTCGACAATCGACATTTCGACATTTCGACATTCGACATTCGACATTTACATTCGACATTCGACATTTACATTCGACATTTCAACATTCGACATTTCGACATTTTGACATCCGACATTCGACATTTCAACAATCGACATTTCGACATTCACATTCGACATTTACATTCGACATTCGACATTTCGACATTTGACATTTACATTCGACAGTCGACATTCACATTCAACATATCAACATTCGACATTTCGACATTTCGACATCCGACATTCGACATTTCCACATTCGACATTTCGACATTCACATTCGACAATCGACATTTCGACATTCGACATTCACATTCGACATTTCGACATTCACATTCGACATTCACCATTCGACATTCGACTTTCACCATTCGACATTCGCATTCGACATTCGACATTTCGACATTCGACATTTCGACATTCGACATTCACATTCGAAATTCGACATTCAAAATTTCGACATTCGACATTCGACATTTCGACGTTCAACATTTCGATATTTCACATTCGACATTCACATTCGACATTTGACATTTCGACATTCGACATTTCGACATTTCGACATTCGACTTTTGACATTTACATTCGACATTCGACATTTACATTCGACATTTCAACATTCGACATTTCGACATTTTGACATCCAACATTCGACATTTCAACAATCGACATTTCGACATTCACATTCGACATTTACATTCGACTTTCGACATTTCGACATTTGACATTTACATTCGAAAGTCGACATTCACATTCGACATTTCAACATTCGACATTTCGACATTTCGACATCCGACATTCGACATTTCGACATTCGACATTTCGACATTTCGACATTCGACATTTAAATTCGACATTCGACATTTCGACATTCGACATTCGATATTTACATTCGACATTCGACATTTACATTCGACATTTCAACATTCGATATTTCAACATTTTGACATCCGACATTCGACATTTCAACATTCGACATTTCGACATTTCGACATTCGACATTGCGACATTTCGACATTCGATATTTCGACATTCGACATTTCGACATTCGACATTCACATTCGACATTCGACATTCAAAATTTCGACATTCGACATTCGACATTTCGACGTTCAACATTTCGATATTTCACATTCAACATTCACATTCGACATTTGACATTTCGACATTCGACATTTCGACATTTCGACATTCAACATTCGACATTTACATTCGACATTCGACATTTACATTCGACATTTCAACATTCGACATTTCGACATTTTGACATCCGACATTCGACATTTCAACAATCGACATTTCGACATTCACATTCGACATTTACATTCGACATTCGACATTTCGACATTTGACATTTACATTCGACAGTCGACATTCACATTCGACATTTCAACATTCGACATTTCGACATTTCGACATCCGACATTCGACATTTCCACATTCGATATTTCGACATTCACATTCGACAATCGACATTTCGACATTCGACATTCGACATTCACATTCGACATTTCGACATTCACATTCGACATTCACCATTCGACATTCGACTTTCACCATTCGACATTCGCATTAGACATTCGAAATTTCGACATTCGACATTTCGACATTCGACATTCACATTCGACATTCAAAATTTCGACATTCGACATTCGACATTTCGACGTTCAACATTTCGATATTTCACATTCGACATTCACATTCGACATTTGACATTTCGACATTCGACATTTCGACATTTCGACATTCGACTTTTGACATTTACATTCGACATTCGACATTTACATTCGACATTTCAACATTCGACATTTCGACATTTTGACATCCGACATTCGACATTTCAACATTCGACATTTCGACATTCACATTCAACATTTACATTCGACATTTCGACATTTGACATTTACATTCGACATTCGACATTCACATTCGACATTTCAACATTCGACATTTCGACATTTCGACATCCGACATTCGACATTTCCACATTCGACATTTCGACATTCACATTCGACAATCGACATTTCGACATTCGACATTCGACATTCACATTCGACATTTCGACATTCACATTCGACATTCACCATTCGACATTCGACTTTCACCATTCGACATTCGCATTCGACATTTCGACATTCGACATTTCAACATTTTGACATTTCGACATTCGACATTCGATATTCACCATTCGACGTACGACATTTCGACAATTCGACATTCGACATTCTCCATTCGTCATTCGACATTTCGACATTCGACATTCACATTCGACATTTCGACATTCGACATTCACATTCGACATTTCGACATTCAACATTCGACATTCGACATTTTGACATTCACATTCGACATTCACCATTCGACATTCAACATTCACCATTCGACATTCGACATTCACATTCGACATTCGACATTTCGACATTCGACATTTCAACATTTTGACATTTCGACATTCGACATTCGACATTTCGACATTCGACATTTCGATATTTCACATTCGATATTCACATTCGACATTTGACATTTCGACATTTTGACATTTCGACATGCGACATTCGACATTTCGACATTCGACATTCGACATTTACATTCGACATTCGACATTTCGATATTTCACATTCGATATTCACATTTGACATTTGACATTTCGACATTTTGACATTTAGACATGCGACATTCGACATTTCGACATTCGACATTCGACACTTACATTCGACATTTACATTCGACATTCGACATTTCGACATTCGACATTTCGACATTCGACATTTTGATATTTCACATTCGACATTCACATTCGACATTTCGACATTTTGACATTTCGACATGCGACATTCGACATTTCGACATTCGACATTCGACACTTACATTCGACATTCGACATTTCGACATTCGACATTTCGACATTCGACATTTCGATATTTCACATTCGACATTCACCTTCGACATTCGACATTTTGACATTCGACATTCGACATTCACATTCGACATTCGACATTTCGACATTCGACATTTTGACATTTCGACATGCGACATTCCACATTTCGACATTTCGACATTCGACATTCACATTCGACATTCACGTTTGACATTCAACATTTCGACATTCGACATTCAACATTTCGACATTTCGACATTCGACATTCGACATTTACATTCGACATTCGACATTCGACATTTCGACATTCGACATTCGACATTTACATTCGACATTTCAACATTCGACATTTCGATATTTCGACATTCACATTCGACAATCGACATTTTGACATTCGACATTTCGACATCCGACATTCGACATTTCGACATTCGACATTTCGACATTTCGACATTCGACATTTAAATTCGACATTCGACATTTCGACATTCGACATTCGATATTTACATTCGACATTCGACATTTACATTCGACATTTCAACATTTGATATTTCGACATTTTGACATCCGACATTCGACATTTCAACATTCGACATTTCGACATTTCGACATTCGACATTGCGACATTTCGACATTCGATATTTCGACATTCGACATTTCGACATTCGACATTCGACATTCACATTCGACATTCGACATTCAAAATTTCGACATTCGACATTCGACATTTCGACGTTCAACATTTCGATATTTCACATTCGACATTCACATTCGACATTTGACATTTCGACATCCGACATTCGACATTTCCACATTCGACATTTTGACATTCACATTCGACAATCGACATTTCGACATTCGACATTCGACATTCACATTGGACATTTCGACATTCACATTCGACATTCACCATTCGACATTCGACTTTCACCATTCGACATTCG
The DNA here is from genome assembly GCF_039654945.1 of Dendrobates tinctorius. Lineage (NCBI taxonomy): Eukaryota > Metazoa > Chordata > Amphibia > Anura > Dendrobatidae > Dendrobates > Dendrobates tinctorius. The sequence continues at coordinate 22,790,914 of NW_027361795.1, forward strand.
CATTCGACATTCGACATTTCGACATTCGACATTTCGAATTCGACATTCACATTCGACATTCAAAATTTCGACATTCGACATTCGACATTTCGACGTTCAACATTTCGATATTTCACATTCGACATTCACATTCGACATTTGACATTTCGACATTCGACATTTCGACATTTCGACATTCGACTTTTGACATTTACATTCGACATTCGACATATACATTCGACATTTCAACATTCGACATTTCGACATTTTGACATCCGACATTCGACATTTCAACATTCGACATTTTGACATTCACATTCGACATTTACATTCGACATTTTGACATTTGACATTCACATTCAACATTCGACATTCGACATTTCGACATTCGACATTTTGACATTTCGACATGCGACATTCCACATTTCGACATTTCGACATTCGACATTCACATTCGACATTCACGTTTGACATTCAACATTTCGACATTCGACATTTCGACATTTCGACATTCGACATTCGACATTTACATTCGACATTCGACATTCGACATTTCGACATTCGACATTCGACATTTACATTCGACATTCGACATTTCAACATTCGACATTTCGATATTTCGACATTCACATTCGACAATCGACATTTCGACATTCGACATTTCGACATCCGACATTCGACATTTCGACATTCGACATTTCGACATTTCGACATTCGACATTTAAATTCGACATTCGACATTTCGACATTCGATATTTACATTCGACATTCGACATTTACATTCGACATTTCAACATTCGATATTTCGACATTTTACATCCGACATTCGACATTTCAACATTCGACATTTCGACATTTCGACATTCGACATTGCGACACTTCGACATTCGATATTTCGACATTCGACATTTCGACATTCGACATTCACATTCGACATTCGACATTCAAAATTTCGACATTCGACATTCGACATTTCGATGTTCAACATTTCGATATTTCACATTCGACATTCACATTCGACATTTGACATTTCGACAATCGACATTTCGACATTTCGACATTCGACATTCGACATTTACATTCGACATTCGACATTTACATTCGACATTTCAACATTCGACATTTCGACATTTTGACATCCGACATTCGACATTTCAACAATCGACATTTCGACATTCACATTCGACATTTACATTCGACATTCGACATTTCGACATTTGACATTTACATTCGACAGTCGACATTCACATTCAACATATCAACATTCGACATTTCGACATTTCGACATCCGACATTCGACATTTCCACATTCGACATTTCGACATTCACATTCGACAATCGACATTTCGACATTCGACATTCACATTCGACATTTCGACATTCACATTCGACATTCACCATTCGACATTCGACTTTCACCATTCGACATTCGCATTCGACATTCGACATTTCGACATTCGACATTTCGACATTCGACATTCACATTCGAAATTCGACATTCAAAATTTCGACATTCGACATTCGACATTTCGACGTTCAACATTTCGATATTTCACATTCGACATTCACATTCGACATTTGACATTTCGACATTCGACATTTCGACATTTCGACATTCGACTTTTGACATTTACATTCGACATTCGACATTTACATTCGACATTTCAACATTCGACATTTCGACATTTTGACATCCAACATTCGACATTTCAACAATCGACATTTCGACATTCACATTCGACATTTACATTCGACTTTCGACATTTCGACATTTGACATTTACATTCGAAAGTCGACATTCACATTCGACATTTCAACATTCGACATTTCGACATTTCGACATCCGACATTCGACATTTCGACATTCGACATTTCGACATTTCGACATTCGACATTTAAATTCGACATTCGACATTTCGACATTCGACATTCGATATTTACATTCGACATTCGACATTTACATTCGACATTTCAACATTCGATATTTCAACATTTTGACATCCGACATTCGACATTTCAACATTCGACATTTCGACATTTCGACATTCGACATTGCGACATTTCGACATTCGATATTTCGACATTCGACATTTCGACATTCGACATTCACATTCGACATTCGACATTCAAAATTTCGACATTCGACATTCGACATTTCGACGTTCAACATTTCGATATTTCACATTCAACATTCACATTCGACATTTGACATTTCGACATTCGACATTTCGACATTTCGACATTCAACATTCGACATTTACATTCGACATTCGACATTTACATTCGACATTTCAACATTCGACATTTCGACATTTTGACATCCGACATTCGACATTTCAACAATCGACATTTCGACATTCACATTCGACATTTACATTCGACATTCGACATTTCGACATTTGACATTTACATTCGACAGTCGACATTCACATTCGACATTTCAACATTCGACATTTCGACATTTCGACATCCGACATTCGACATTTCCACATTCGATATTTCGACATTCACATTCGACAATCGACATTTCGACATTCGACATTCGACATTCACATTCGACATTTCGACATTCACATTCGACATTCACCATTCGACATTCGACTTTCACCATTCGACATTCGCATTAGACATTCGAAATTTCGACATTCGACATTTCGACATTCGACATTCACATTCGACATTCAAAATTTCGACATTCGACATTCGACATTTCGACGTTCAACATTTCGATATTTCACATTCGACATTCACATTCGACATTTGACATTTCGACATTCGACATTTCGACATTTCGACATTCGACTTTTGACATTTACATTCGACATTCGACATTTACATTCGACATTTCAACATTCGACATTTCGACATTTTGACATCCGACATTCGACATTTCAACATTCGACATTTCGACATTCACATTCAACATTTACATTCGACATTTCGACATTTGACATTTACATTCGACATTCGACATTCACATTCGACATTTCAACATTCGACATTTCGACATTTCGACATCCGACATTCGACATTTCCACATTCGACATTTCGACATTCACATTCGACAATCGACATTTCGACATTCGACATTCGACATTCACATTCGACATTTCGACATTCACATTCGACATTCACCATTCGACATTCGACTTTCACCATTCGACATTCGCATTCGACATTTCGACATTCGACATTTCAACATTTTGACATTTCGACATTCGACATTCGATATTCACCATTCGACGTACGACATTTCGACAATTCGACATTCGACATTCTCCATTCGTCATTCGACATTTCGACATTCGACATTCACATTCGACATTTCGACATTCGACATTCACATTCGACATTTCGACATTCAACATTCGACATTCGACATTTTGACATTCACATTCGACATTCACCATTCGACATTCAACATTCACCATTCGACATTCGACATTCACATTCGACATTCGACATTTCGACATTCGACATTTCAACATTTTGACATTTCGACATTCGACATTCGACATTTCGACATTCGACATTTCGATATTTCACATTCGATATTCACATTCGACATTTGACATTTCGACATTTTGACATTTCGACATGCGACATTCGACATTTCGACATTCGACATTCGACATTTACATTCGACATTCGACATTTCGATATTTCACATTCGATATTCACATTTGACATTTGACATTTCGACATTTTGACATTTAGACATGCGACATTCGACATTTCGACATTCGACATTCGACACTTACATTCGACATTTACATTCGACATTCGACATTTCGACATTCGACATTTCGACATTCGACATTTTGATATTTCACATTCGACATTCACATTCGACATTTCGACATTTTGACATTTCGACATGCGACATTCGACATTTCGACATTCGACATTCGACACTTACATTCGACATTCGACATTTCGACATTCGACATTTCGACATTCGACATTTCGATATTTCACATTCGACATTCACCTTCGACATTCGACATTTTGACATTCGACATTCGACATTCACATTCGACATTCGACATTTCGACATTCGACATTTTGACATTTCGACATGCGACATTCCACATTTCGACATTTCGACATTCGACATTCACATTCGACATTCACGTTTGACATTCAACATTTCGACATTCGACATTCAACATTTCGACATTTCGACATTCGACATTCGACATTTACATTCGACATTCGACATTCGACATTTCGACATTCGACATTCGACATTTACATTCGACATTTCAACATTCGACATTTCGATATTTCGACATTCACATTCGACAATCGACATTTTGACATTCGACATTTCGACATCCGACATTCGACATTTCGACATTCGACATTTCGACATTTCGACATTCGACATTTAAATTCGACATTCGACATTTCGACATTCGACATTCGATATTTACATTCGACATTCGACATTTACATTCGACATTTCAACATTTGATATTTCGACATTTTGACATCCGACATTCGACATTTCAACATTCGACATTTCGACATTTCGACATTCGACATTGCGACATTTCGACATTCGATATTTCGACATTCGACATTTCGACATTCGACATTCGACATTCACATTCGACATTCGACATTCAAAATTTCGACATTCGACATTCGACATTTCGACGTTCAACATTTCGATATTTCACATTCGACATTCACATTCGACATTTGACATTTCGACATCCGACATTCGACATTTCCACATTCGACATTTTGACATTCACATTCGACAATCGACATTTCGACATTCGACATTCGACATTCACATTGGACATTTCGACATTCACATTCGACATTCACCATTCGACATTCGACTTTCACCATTCGACATTCGCATTCGACATTCGACATTTCGACATTCGACATTTCGAATTCGACATTCACATTCGACATTCAAAATTTCGACATTCGACATTCGACATTTCGACGTTCAACATTTCGATATTTCACATTCGACATTCACATTCGACATTTGACATTTCGACATTCGACATTTCGACATTTCGACATTCGACTTTTGACATTTACATTCGACATTCGACATTTACATTCGACATTTCAACATTCGACATTTCGACATTTTGACATCCGACATTCGACATTTCAACATTCGACATTTTGACATTCACATTCGACATTTACATTCGACATTTTGACATTTGACATTTACATTCGACATTCGACATTCACATTCGACATTTCAACATTCGACATTTCGACATTTCGACATCCGACATTCGACATTTCCACATTCGACATTTCGACATTCACATTCGACAATCGACATTTCGACATTCGACATTCGACATTCACATTCGACATTTCGACATTCACATTCGACATTCACCATTCGACATTCGACTTTCACCATTCGACATTCGCATTCGACATTTCGACATTCGACATTTCAACATTTTGACATTTCGACATTCGACATTCGATATTCACCATTCGACGTACGACATTTCGACAATTCGACATTCGACATTCTCCAATCGTCATTCGACATTTCGACATTCGACATTTACATTCGACATTCGACATTTCGACATTCGACATTCACATTCGACATTCGACATTTCGACATTCGACATTCGACACTTTCGACATTTCGACTTTCACATTCGACATTCACCATTCGACATTCAACATTCACCATTCGACATTCGACATTCACATTCGACATTCGACATTTCGACATTCGACATTTCAACATTTCGACATTTTGACATTCGACATTTCGACATTCGACATTTCGATATTTCACATTCGATATTCACATTCGACATTTGACATTTCGACATTTTGACATTTCGACATGCGACATTCGACATTTCGACATTCGACATTCGACATTTACATTCGACATTCGACATTTCGATATTTCACATTCGATATTCACATTCGACATTTGACATTTCGACATGCGACATTTCGACATGCGACATTCGACATTTCGACATTCGACATTCGACACTTACATTCGACATTTACATTCGACATTCGACATTTCGACATTTGAAATTTCGACATTCGACATTTTGATATTTCACATTCGACATTCACATTCGACATTTCGACATTTTGACATTTCGACATGCGACATTCGACATTTCGACATTCGACATTCGACACTTACATTCGACATTCGACATTTCGACATTCGACATTTCGACATTCGACATTTCGATATTTCACATTCGACATTCACATTCGACATTCGACATTTTGACATTCGACATTCGACATTCACATTCGACATTCGACATTCGACATTTCGACATTCGACATTTTGACATTTCGACATGCGACATTCCACATTTCGACATTTCGACATTCGACATTCACATTCGACATTCACGTTTGACATTCAACATTTCGACATTCGACATTCGACATTTCGACATTTCGACATTCGACATTCGACATTTACATTCGACATTCGACATTCGACATTTCGACATTCGACATTCGACATTTACATTCGACATTCGACATTTCAACATTCGACATTTCGATATTTCGACATTCACATTCGACAATCGACATTTCGACATTCGACATTTCGACATCCGACATTCGACATTTCGACATTCGACATTTCGACATTTCGACATTCGACATTTAAATTCGACATTCGACATTTCGACATTCGACATTCGATATTTACATTCGACATTCGACATTTACATTCGACATTTCAACATTCGATATTTCGACATTTTGACATCCGACATTCGACATTTCAACATTCGACATTTCGACATTTCGACATTTGACATTGCGACATTTCGACATTCGATATTTCGACATTCGACATTTCGATATTCGACATTCACATTCGACATTCGACATTCAAAATTTCGACATTCGACATTCGACATTTCGACGTTCAACATTTCGATATTTCACATTCGACATTCACATTCGACATTTGACATTTCAACATTCGACATTTCAACATTTCGACATTCGACATTCGACATTTACATTCGACATTCGACATTTACATTCGACATTTCAACATTCGACATTTCGACATTTTGACATCCGACATTCGACATTTCAACATTCGACATTTCGACATTCACATTCGACATTTACATTCGACATTCGACATTTCGACATTTGACATTTACATTCGACATTCGACATTCACATTCGACATTTCAACATTCGACATTTCTACATTTCGACATCCGACATTCGACATTTCCACATTCGACATTTCGACATTCACATTCGACAATCGACATTTCGACATTCGACATTCGACATTCACATTCAACATTTCGACATTCACATTCGACATTCACCATTCGACATTCAACTTTCACCATTCGACATTCGCATTCGACATTTCGACATTCGACATTTTGGCATTCGACATTAGACATTCGACATTCGACATTCACCATTCGACATTCGACATTCACATTCGACATTTCGACATTCGAGATTTCGACATTTCGACATTTTGACATTTCGACATTTGACATTCCACATTCACATTCGACATTCAACATTTCTACATTTGACATTCGACATTAACATTCGACATTCAACATTTCGACATTTCAACATTCGATATTCAACATTTCGACATTCGACATTCGACATTTCGACATTTCGACATTAGACATGTCGATATTTCGACATTCACATTCGACAATCGACATTTCGACATTCGACATTTCGACATCCGACATTCGACATTTCGACATTCGACATTTCGACATTTCGACATTCGACATTTAAATTCGACATTCGACATTTCGACATTCGACATTCGATATTTACATTCGACATTCGACATTTACATTCGACATTTCAACATTCGATATTTCGACATTTTGACATCCGACATTCGACATTTCAACATTCGACATTTCGACATTTCGACATTCACATTCGACATTTACATTCGACATTCGACATTTCGACATTCGACATTTCTACATTCGACATTTCGATATTTCACATTCGACATTCACCTTCGACATTCGACATTTCGACATTCGACATTTCGATATTTCACATTCGGCATTCACCTTCGACATTCGACATTTTGACATTCGACATTCGACATTCACATTCGACATTCGACATTCGACATTCGACATTTTGACATTTCGACATGCGACATTCCACATTTCGACATTTCGACATGCGACATTCACATTCGACATTCACGTTTGACATTCAACATTTCGACATTCGACATTCGACATTTCGACATTTTGACATTCGACATTCGACATTTACATTCGACATTCGACATTCGACATTTCGACATTCGACATTTACATTCGACATTCGACATTTCAACATTCGACATTTCGATATTTCGACATTCACATTCGACAATCGACATTTCGACATTCGACATTTCGACATCCGACATTCGACATTTCGACATTCGACATTTCGACATTTCGACATTCGACATTTAAATTCGACATTCGACATTTCGACATTCGACATTCGATATTTACATTCGACATTCGACATTTACATTCGACATTTCAACATTCGATATTTCGACATTTTGACATCCGACATTCGCCATTTCAACATTCGACATTTCGACATTTCGACATTCGACATTACGACATTTCGACATTCGATATTTCGACATTCGACATTTCGACATTCGACATTCACATTCGACATTCGACATTCAAAATTTCGACATTCGACATTCGACATTTCGACGTTCAACATTTCGATATTTCACATTCGACATTCACATTCGACATTTGACATTTCGACATTCGACATTTCGACATTTCGACATTCAACATTCGACATTTACATTCGACATTCGACATTTACATTCGACATTTCAACATTCGACATTTCGACATTTTGACATCCGACATTCGACATTTCAACAATCGACATTTCGACATTCACATTCGACATTTACATTCGACATTCGACATTTCGACATCCGACATTCGACATTTCCACATTCGACATTTCGACATTCACATTCGACAATCGACATTTCGACATTCGACATTCGACATTCACATTCGACATTTCGAGATTCACATTCGACATTCACCATTCGACATTCGACTTTCACCATTCGACATTCGCATTCGACATTCGACATTTCGACATTCGACATTTCGACATTCGACATTCAAATTCGACATTCGACATTCAAAATTTCGACATTCGACATTCGACATTTCGACGTTCAACATTTCGATATTTCACATTCGACATTCACATTCGACATTTGATATTTCGACATTCGACATTTCGACATTTCGACATTCGACTTTTGACATTTACATTCGACATTCGACATTTACATTCGACATTTCAACATTCGACATTTCGACATTTTGACATCCGACATTCGACATTTCAACATTCGACATTTCGACATTCACATTCGACATTTACATTCGACATTTCGACATTTGACATTTACATTCGACATTCGACATTCACATTCGACATTTTAACATTCGACATTTCGACATTTCGACATCCGACATTCGACATTTCCACATTCGACATTTCGACATTCACATTCGACAATCGACATTTCGACATTCGACATTCGACATTCACATTCGACATTTCGAGATTCACATTCGACATTCACCATTCGACATTCGACTTTCACCATTCGACATTCGCATTCGACATTTCGACATTCGACATTTCAACATTTTGACATTTCGACATTCGACATTCGATATTCACCATTCGACGTACGACATTTCGACAATTCGACATTCGACATTCTCCATTCATCATTCGACATTTCGACATTCGACATTCACATTCGACATTCGACATTTCGACATTCGACATTCACATTCGACGTTTCGACATTCGACATTCGACATTCGACATTTCGACATTCACATTCGACATTCACCATTCGACATTCAACATTCACCATTCGACATTCGACATTCACATTCGACATTCGACATTTCGACATTCGACATTTCAATATTTCACATTCGATATTCACATTCGACATTTGACATTTCGACATTTTGACATTTCGACATGCGACATTCGACATTTCGACATTCGACATTCGACACTTACATTCGACATTTACATTCGACATTCGACATTTCGACATTCGACATTTCGACATTCGACATTTTGATATTTCACATTCGACATTCACATTCGACATTTCGACATTTTGACATTTCGACATGCGACATTCGACATTTCGACATTCGACATTCGACATTTACATTCGACATTCGACATTCGACATTTCAACATTCGACATTCGACATTTCAACATTCGACATTTCGATATTTCGACATTCACATTCGACAATCGACATTCGACATTTTGACATTCGACATTCGACATTCACATTCAACATTCGACATTCGACATTTCGACATTCGACATTTTGACATTTCGACATGCGACATTCCACATTTCGACATTTCGACATTCGACATTCACATTCGACATTCACGTTTGACATTCAACATTTTGACATTCGACATTCGACATTTCGACATTTCGACATTCGACATTCGACATTTACATTCGACATTCGACATTCGACATTTCAACATTCGACATTCGACATTTACATTCGACATTCGACATTTCAACATTCGACATTTCGATATTTCGACATTCACATTCGACAATCGACATTTCGACATTCGACATTTTGACATTCGACATTCGACATTTCGACATTCGACATTTCGACATTTCGACATTCGACATTTAAATTCGACATTCGACATTTCGACATTCGATATTTACATTCGACATTCGACATTTACATTCGACATTTCAACATTCGATATTTCGACATTTTGACATCCGACATTCGACATTTCAACATTCGACATTTCGACATTTCGACATTCGACATTGCGACATTTCGACATTCGATATTTCGACATTCGACATTTCGACATTCGACATTCACATTCGACATTCGACATTCAAAATTTCGACATTCGACATTCGACATTTCGACGTTCAACATTTCGATATTTCACATTCGACATTCACATTCGACATTTGACATTTCGACAATCGACATTTCGACATTTCGACATTCGACATTCGACATTTACATTCGACATTCGACATTTCCATTCGACATTTCAACATTCGACATTTCGACATTTTGACATCCGACGTTCGACATTTCAACAATGGACATTTCGACATTCACATTCGACATTTACATTCGACATTCGACATTTCGACATTTGACATTTACATTCGACAGTCGACATTCACATTCAACATTTCAACATTCGACATTTCCACATTCGACATTTCGACATTCACATTCGACAATCGACATTTCGACATTCGACATTCGACATTCACATTCGACATTTCGACATTCACATTCGACATTCACCATTCGACATTCGACTTTCACCATTCGACATTCGCATTCGACATTCGACATTTCGACATTCGACATTTCGACATTCGACATTCACATTCGACATTCAAAATTTCGACATTCGACATTCGACATTTCGACGTTCAACATTTCGATATTTCACATTCGACATTCACATTCGACATTTGACATTTCGACATTCGACATTTCGACATTTCGACATTCGACTTTTGACATTTACATTCGACATTTGACATTTACATTCGACATTTCAACATTCGACATTTCGACATTTTGACATCCGACATTCGACATTTCAACATTCGACATTTCGACATTCACATTCGACATTTACATTCGACATTTCGACATTTGACATTTACATTCGACATTCGACATTCACATTCGACATTTCAACATTCGACATTTCGACATTTCGACATCCGACATTCGACATTTCCACATTCGACATTTCGACATTCACATTCGACAATCGACATTTCGACATTCGACATTCGACATTCACATTCGACATTTCGACATTCACATTCGACATTCACCATTCGACATTCGACTTTCACCATTCGACATTCGCATTCGACATTTCGACATTCGACATTTCAACATTTTGACATTTCGACATTTGACATTCGATATTCACCATTCGACGTACGACATTTCGACAATTCGACATTCGACATTCTCCATTCGTCATTCGACATTTCGACATTCGACATTCACATTCGACATTCGACATTTCGACATTCGACATTCACATTCGACATTCGACATTTCGACATTCGACATTCGACATTCGACATTTCGACATTCACATTCGACATTCACCATTCGACATTCAACATTCACCATTCGACATTCGACATTCACATTTGACATTCGACATTTCGACATTCGACATTTCAACATTTCGACATTTTGACATCCGACATTTGACATTTCGACATTCGACATTTCGACATTTCGACATTCGACATTTACATTCGACATTCGACATTTCGACATTTGACATTTACATTCGACATTCGACATTCACATTCGACATTTCAACATTCGACATTTCGACATTTCGACATCCGACATTCGACATTTCCACATTCGACATTTCGACATTCACATTCGACAATCGACATTTCGACATTCGACATTCGACATTCACATTCAACATTTCGACATTCACGTTCGACATTCACCATTCGACATTCAACTTTCACCATTCGACATTGACATTCGACATTTCGACATTCGACATTTTGGCATTCGACATTAGACATTCGACATTCGACATTCACCATTCGACATTCGACATTCACATTCGACATTTCGACATTCGACATTTTGACATTTCGACATTTTGACATTTCGACATTTGACATTCCACATTCACATTCGACATTCAACATTTCTACATTTGCCATTCGACATTCACATTCGACATTCAACATTTCGACATTTCAACATTCGATATTCAACATTTCGACATTCGACATTCGACATTTCGACATTTCGACATTAGACATTTCGATATTTCGACATTCACATTCGACAATCGACATTTCGACATTCGACATTTCGACATCCGACATTCGACATTTCGACATTCGACATTTCGACATTTCGACATTCGACATTTAAATTCGACATTCGACATTTCGACATTCGACATTCGATATTTACATTCGACATTCGACATTTACATTCGACATTTCAACATTCGATATTTCGACATTTTGACATCCGACATTCGACATTTCAACATTCGACATTTCGACATTTCGACATTCACATTCGACATTTACATTCGACATTCGACATTTCGACATTCACATTCGACATTCGACATTTCGACATTCGACATTCACATTCGACATTTCGACATTCGACATTCGACATTCGACATTTCGACATTCACATTCGACATTCACCATTCGACATTCGACATTCACCATTCGACATTCGACATTCACATTCGACATTCGACATTTCGACATTTGACATTTCAACATTTCGACATTTCGACATTCGACATTCGACATTTTGACATTCGACATTTTGATATTTCACATTCGATATTCACATTCGACATTTGACATTTCGACATTTTGACATTTCGACATTCGACATTTCGACATTTCGACATTCGACATTCGACATTTACATTCGACATTCGACATTTCGATATTTCACATTCGATATTCACATTCGACATTTGACATTTCGACATTTTGACATTTCGACATGCGACATTCGACATTTCGACATTCGACATTCGACACTTACATTCGACATTTACATTCGACATTCGACATTTCGACATTCGACATTTCGACATTCGACATTTTGATATTTCACATTCGACATTCACATTCGACATTTCGACATTTTGACATTTCGACATGCGACATTCGACATTTCGACATTCGACATTCGACACTTACATTCGACATTCGACATTTCGACATTCGACATTTCGACATTCGACATTTCGATATTTCACATTCGACATTCACATTCGACATTCGACATTTTGACATTCGACATTCGACATTCACATTCAACATTCGACATTCGACATTTCGACATTCGACATTTTGACATTTCGACATGCGACATTCCACATTTCGACATTTCGACATTCGACATTCACATTCGACATTCACGTTTGACATTCAACATTTTGACATTCGACATTCGACATTTCGACATTTCGACATTCGACATTCGACATTTACATTCGACATTCGACATTCGACATTTCGACATTCGATATTCGACATTTACATTCGACATTCGACATTTCAACATTCGACATTTCGATATTTCGACATTCACATTCGACAATCGACATTTCGACATTCGACATTTCGACATTCGACATTTCAACATTTCGACATTTTGACATCCGACATTTGACATTTCGACATTCGACATTTCGACATTTCGACATTCGACATTTACATTCGACATTCGACATTTCGACATTTGACATTTACATTCGACATTCGACATTCACATTCGACATTTCAACATTCGACATTTCGACATTTCGACATCCGACATTCGACATTTCCACATTCGACATTTCGACATTCACATTCGACAATCGACATTTCGACATTCGACATTCGACATTCACATTCAACATTTCGACATTCACATTCGACATTCACCATTCGACATTCAACTTTCACCATTCGACATTCGCATTTGACATTCGACATTTCGACATTCGACATTTTGGCATTCGACATTAGACATTCGACATTCGACATTCACCATTCGACATTCGACATTCACATTCGACATTTCGACATTCGACATTTTGACATTTCGACATTTTGACATTTCGACATTTGACATTCCACATTCACATTCGACATTCAACATTTCTACATTTCAACATTCGATATTCAACATTTCGACATTCGACATTCGACATTTCGACATTTCGACATTAGACATTTCGATATTTCGACATTCACATTCGACAATCGACATTTCGACATTCGACATTTCGACATCCGACATTCGACATTTCGACATTCGACATTTCGACATTTCGACATTCGACATTTAAATTCGACATTCGACATTTCGACATTCGACATTCGATATTTACATTCGACATTCGACATTTACATTCGACATTTCAACATTCGATATTTCGACATTTTGACATCCGACATTCGACATTTCAACATTCGACATTTCGACATTTCGACATTCACATTCGACATTTACATTCGACATTCGACATTTCGACATTCGACATTTCGACATTCGACATTTCGATATTTCACATTCGACATTCACCTTCGACATTCGACATTTCGACATTCGACATTTCGATATTTCACATTCGACATTCACCTTCGACATTCGACATTTTGACATACGACATTCGACATTCACATTCGACATTCGACATTCGACATTTCGACATTCGACATTTTGACATTTCGACATGCGACATTCCACATTTCGACATTTCGACATTCGACATTCACATTCGACATTCACGTTTGACATTCAACATTTCGACATTCGACATTCGACATTTCGACATTTCGACATTCGACATTCGACATTTACATTCGACATTCGACATTCGACATTTCGACATTCGACATTTACATTCGACATTCGACATTTCAACATTCGACATTTCGATATTTCGACATTCACATTCGACAATCGACATTTCGACATTTCGACATCCGACATTCGACATTTCGACATTCGACATTTCGACATTTCGACATTCGACATTTAAATTCGACATTCGACATTTCGACATTCGACATTCGATATTTACATTCGACATTCGACATTTACATTCGACATTTCAACATTCGATATTTCGACATTTTGACATCCGACATTCGACATTTCAACATTCGACATTTCGACATTTCGACATTCGACATTGCGACATTTCGACATTCGATATTTCGACATTCGACATTTCGACATTCGACATTCACATTCGACATTCGACATTCAAAATTTCGACATTCGACATTCGACATTTCGACGTTCAACATTTCGATATTTCACATTCGACATTCACATTCGACATTTGACATTTCGACATTCGACATTTCGACATTTCGACATTCAACATTCGACATTTTCATTCGACATTCGACATTTACATTCGACATTTCAACATTCGACATTTCGACATTTTGACATCCGACATTCGACATTTCAACAATCGACATTTCGACATTCACATTCGACATTTACATTCGACATTCGACATTTCGACATTTGACATTTACATTCGACAGTCGACATTCACATTCGACATTTCAACATTCGACATTTCGACATTTCGACATCCGACATTCGACATTTCCACATTCGACATTTCGACATTCACATTCGACAATCGACATTTCGACATTCGACATTCGACATTCACATTCGACATTTCGACATTCACATTCGACATTCACCATTCGACATTCGACTTTCACCATTCGACATTCGCATTCCACATTCGACATTTCGACATTCGACATTTCGACATTCGACAATCACATTCGACATTCGACATTCAAAATTTCGACATTCGACATTCGACATTTCGACGTTCAACATTTCGATATTTCACATTCGACATTCACATTCGACATTTGACATTTCGACATTCGACATTTCGACATTTCGACATTCGACTTTTGACATTTACATTCGACATTCGACATTTACATTCGACATTTCAACATTCAACATTTCGACATTTTGACATCCGACATTCGACATTTCAACATTCGACATTTCGACATTCACATTCGACATTTACATTCGACATTTCGACATTTGACATTTACATTCGACATTCGACATTCACATTCGACATTTCAACATTCGACATTTCGACATTTCGACATCCGACATTCGACATTTCCACATTCGACATTTCGACATTCACATTGGACAATCGACATTTCGACATTCGACATTCGACATTCACATTCGACATTTCGAGATTCACATTCGACATTCACCATTCGACATTCGACTTTCACCATTCGACATTCGCATTCGACATTTCGACATTCGACATTTCAACATTTTGACATTTCGACATTCGACATTCGATATTCACCATTCGACGTACGACATTTCGACAATTCGACATTCGACATTCTCCATTCATCATTCGACATTTCGACATTCGACATTCACATTCGACATTCGACATTTCGACATTCGACATTCACATTCGACATTTCGACATTCGACATTCGACATTCGACATTTCGACATTCACATTCGACATTCACCATTCGACATTCAACATTCACCATTCGACATTCGACATTCACATTCGACATTCGACATTTCGACATTCGACATTTCAACATTTCGACATTTCGACATTCGACATTCGACATTTCGACATTCGACATTTCGATATTTCACATTCGACATTTGACATTTCGACATTTTGACATTTCGACATTCGACATTTCGACATTTCGACATTCGACATTCGACATTTACATTCGACATTCGACATTTCGATATTTCACATTCGATATTCACATTCGACATTTGACATTTCGACATTTTGACATTTCGACATGCGACATTCGACATTTCGACATTCGACATTCGACACTTACATTCGACATTTACATTCGACATTCGACATTTCGACATTCGACATTTCGACATTCGACATTTTGATATTTCACATTCGACATTCACATTCGACATTTCGACATTTTGACATTTCGACATGCGACATTCGACATTTCGACATTCGACACTTACATTCGACATTCGACATTTCGACATTCGACATTTCGACATTCGACATTTCGATATTTCACATTCGACATTCACATTCGACATTCGACATTTTGACATTCGACATTCGACATTCACATTCAACATTCGACATTCGACATTTCGACATTCGACATTTTGACATTTCGACATGCGACATTCCACATTTCGACATTTCGACATTCGACATTCACATTCGACATTCACGTTTGACATTCAACATTTTGACATTCGACATTCGACATTTCGACATTTCGACATTCGACATTCGACATTTACATTCGACATTCGACATTCGACATTTCGACATTCGACATTTACATTCGACATTCGACATTTCAACATTCGACATTTCGATATTTCGACATTCACATTCGACAATCGACATTTCGACATTCGACATTTCGACATCCGACATTCGACATTTCGACATTCGACATTTCGACATTTCGACATTCGACATTTAAATTCGACATTCGACATTTCGACATTCGATATTTACATTCGACATTCGACATTTACATTCGACATTTCAACATTCGATATTTCGACATTTTGACATCCGACATTCGACATTTCAACATTCGACATTTCGACATTTCGACATTCGACATTGCGACATTTCGACATTCGATATTTCGACATTCGACATTTCGACATTCGACATTCACATTCGACATTCGACATTCAAAATTTCGACATTCGACATTCGACATTTCGACGTTCAACATTTCGATATTTCACATTCGACATTCACATTCGACATTTGACATTTCGACAATCGACATTTCGACATTTCGACATTCGACATTCGACATTTACATTCGACATTCGACATTTACATTCGACATTTCAACATTCGACATTTCGACATTTTGACATCCGACATTCGACATTTCAACAATCGACATTTCGACATTCACATTCGACAATTACATTCGACATTCGACATTTCGACATTTGACATTTACATTCGACAGTCGACATTCACATTCAACATTTCAACATTCGACATTTCGACATTTCGACATCCGACATTCGACATTTCCACATTCGACATTTCGACATTCACATTCGACAATCGACATTTCGACATTCGACATTTGACATTCACATTCGACATTTCGACATTCACATTCGACATTCACCATTCGACATTCGACTTTCACCATTCGACATTCGCATTCGACATTCGACATTTCGACATTCGACATTTCGACATTCGACATTCACATTCGACATTCGACATTCAAAATTTCGACATTCGACATTCGACATTTCGACGTTCAACATTTCGATATTTCACATTCGACATTCACATTCGACATTTGACATTTCGACATTCGACATTTCGACATTTCGACATTCGACTTTTGACATTTACATTCGACATTCGACATTTACATTCGACATTTCAACATTCGACATTTCGACATTTTGACATCTGACATTCGACATTTCAACATTCGACATTTCGACATTCACATTCGACATTTACATTCGACATTTCGACATTTGACATTTACATTCGACATTCGACATTCACATTCGACATTTCAACATTCGACATTTCGACATTTCGACATCCGACATTCGACATTTCCACATTCGACATTTCGACATTCACATTCGACAATCGACATTTCGACATTCCACATTCGACATTCACATTCGACATTTCGACATTCACATTCGACATTCACCATTCGACATTCGACTTTCACCATTCGACATTCGCATTCGACATTTCGACATTCGACATTTCAACATTTTGACATTTCGACATTCGACATTCGATATTCACCATTCGACGTACGACATTTCGACAATTCGACATTCGACATTCTCCATTCGTCATTCGACATTTCGACATTCGACATTCACATTCGACATTCGACATTTCGACATTCGACATTCACATTCGACATTCGACATTTCGACATTCGACATTCGACATTTCGACATTCACATTCGACATTCACCATTCGACATTCAACATTCACCATTCGACATTCGACATTCACATTCGACATTCGACATTTCGACATTCGACATTTCAACATTTCGACATTTCGACATTCGACATTCGACATTTCGACATTCGACATTTCGATATTTCACATTCGATATTCACATTCGACATTTGACATTTCGACATTTTGACATTTCGACATGCGACATTCGACATTTCGACATTCGACATTCGACATTTACATTCGACATTCGACATTTCGATATTTCACATTCGATATTCACATTCGACATTTGACATTTCGACATTTTGACATTTCGACATGCGACATTCGACATTTCGACATTCGACATTCGACACTTACATTTGACATTTACATTCGACATTCGACATTTCGACATTCGACATTTCGACATTCGACATTTTGATATTTCACATTCGACATTCACATTCGACATTTCGACACTTTGACATTTCGACATGCGACATTCGACATTTCGACATTCGACATTCGACACTTACATTCGACATTCGACATTTCGACATTCGACATTTCGATATTTCACATTCGACATTCACATTCGACATTCGACATTTTGACATTCGACATTCACATTCGACATTCGACATTCGACATTTCGACATTCGACATTTTGACATTTCGACATGCGACATTCCACATTTCGACATTTCGACATTCGACATTCACATTCGACATTCACGTTTGACATTCAACATTTCGACATTCGACATTCGACATTTCGACATTTCGACATTTCGACATTCGACATTCGACATTTACATTCGACATTCGACATTCGACATTTCGACATTCGACATTTCGACATTTCGACATTCGACATTGCGACATTCAACATTCGACATTCACATTCGACATTCGACATTTCGACATTCGACATTCGACATTCGACATTTCGACATTCACATTCGACATTCACCATTCGACATTCAACATTCACCATTCGACATTCGACATTCACATTCGACATTCGACATTTCGACATTCGACATTTCAACATTTCGACATTTCGACATTCGACATTCGACATTTCGACATTCGACATTTCGATATTTCACATTCGATATTCACATTCGACATTTGACATTTCGACATTTTGACATTTCGACATGCGACATTCGACATTTCGACATTCGACATTCGACATTTACATTCGACATTCGACATTTCGATATTTCACATTCGATATTCACATTCGACATTTGACATTTCGACATTTTGACATTTCGACATGCGACATTCGACATTTCGACATTCGACATTCGACACTTACATTTGACATTTACATTCGACATTCGACATTTCGACATTCGACATTTCGACATTCGACATTTTGATATTTCACATTCGACATTCACATTCGACATTTCGACACTTTGACATTTCGACATGCGACATTCGACATTTCGACATTCGACATTCGACACTTACATTCGACATTCGACATTTCGACATTCGACATTTCGACATTCAACATTTCGATATTTCACATTCGACATTCACATTCGACATTCGACATTTTGACATTCGACATTCGACATTCACATTCGACATTTGACATTCGACATTTCGACATTCGACATTTTGACATTTCGACATGCGACATTCCACATTTCGACATTCGACATTCACATTCGACATTCACGTTTGACATTCAACATTTCGACATTCGACATTCGACATTTCAACATTTCGACATTCGACATTTCGACATTCGACATTTTGATATTTCACATTCGACATTCACATTCGACATTTCGACACTTTGACATTTCGACATGCGACATTCGACATTTCGACATTCGACATTCGACACTTACATTCGACATTCGACATTTCGACATTCGACATTTCGACATTCGACATTTCGATATTTCACATTCGACATTCACATTCGACATTCGACATTTTGACATTCGACATTCACATTCGACATTCAACATTCGACATTTCGACATTCGACATTTTGACATTTCGACATGCGACATTCCACATTTCGACATTTCGACATTCGACATTCACGTTTGACATTCAACATTTCGACATTCGACATTCGACATTTCGACATTTCGACATTCGACATTCGACATTTACATTCGACATTCGACATTCGACATTTCGACATTCGACATTTCGACATTTCAACATTCGACATTGCGACATTCGACATTCGACATTCACATTCGACATTCGACATTTCGACATTCGACATTCGACATTCGACATTTCGACATTCACATTCGACATTCACCATTCGACATTCAACATTCACCATTCGACATTCGACATTCACATTCGACATTCGACATTTCGACATTCGACATTTCAACATTCCGACATTTCGACATTCGACATTCGACATTTCGACATTCGACATTTCGATATTTCACATTCGATATTCACATTCGACATTTGACATTTCGACATTTTGACATTTCGACATTCGACATTCGATATTCACCATTCGACGTACGACATTTCGACAATTCGACATTCGACATTCTCCATTCGTCATTCGACATTTCGACATTCGACATTCACATTCGACATTCGACATTTCGACATTCGACATTCACATTCGACATTTCGACATTTCGACATTTCGACATTCACATTCGACATTCACCATTCGACATTCAACATTCACCATTCGACATTCGACATTCACATTCGACATTCGACATTTCGACATTCGACATTTCAACATTTCGACATTTCGACATTCGACATTCGACATTTCGACATTCGACATTTCGATATTTCACATTCGATATTCACATTCGACATTTGACATTTCGACATTTTGACATTTCGACATGCGACATTCGACATTTCGACATTCGACATTCGACATTTACATTCGACATTCGACATTTCGATATTTCACATTCGATATTCACATTCGACATTTGACATTTCGACATTTTGACATTTCGACATGCGACATTCGACATTTCGACATTCGACATTCGACACTTACATTCGACATTTACATTCGACATTCGACATTTCGACATTCGACATTTCGACATTCGACATTTTGATATTTCACATTCGACATTCACATTCGACATTTCGACATTTTGACATTTCGACATGCGACATTCGACATTTCGACATTCGACACTTACATTCGACATTCGACATTTCAACATTCGACATTTCGACATTCGACATTTCGATATTTCACATTCGACATTCACATTCGACATTCGACATTTTGACATTCGACATTCGACATTCACATTCAACATTCGACATTCGACATTTCGACATTCGACATTTTGACATTTCGACATGCGACATTCCACATTTCGACATTTCGACATTCGACATTCACATTCGACATTCACGTTTGACATTCAACATTTTGACATTCGACATTCGACATTTCGACATTTCGACATTCGACATTCGACATTTACATTCGACATTCGACATTCGACATTTCGACATTCGACATTTACATTCGACATTCGACATTTCAACATTCGACATTTCGATATTTCGACATTCACATTCGACAATCGACATTTCGACATTCGACATTTCGACATCCGACATTCGACATTTCGACATTCGACATTTCGACATTTCGACATTCGACATTTAAATTCGACATTCGACATTTCGACATTCGATATTTACATTCGACATTCGACATTTACATTCGACATTTCAACATTCGATATTTCGACATTTTGACATCCGACATTCGACATTTCAACATTCGACATTTCGACATTTCGACATTCGACATTGCGACATTTCGACATTCGATATTTCGACATTCGACATTTCGACATTCGACATTCACATTCGACATTCGACATTCAAAATTTCGACATTCGACATTCGACATTTCGACGTTGAACATTTCGATATTTCACATTCGACATTCACATTCGACATTTGACATTTCGACAATCGACATTTCGACATTTCGACATTCGACATTCGACATTTACATTCGACATTCGACATTTACATTCGACATTTCAACATTCGACATTTCGACATTTTGACATCCGACATTCGACATTTCAACAATCGACATTTCGACATTCGACATTCACATTCGACATTCGACATTCAAAATTTCGACATTCGACATTCGACATTTCGACGTTCAACATTTCGATATTTCACATTCGACATTCACATTCGACATTTGACATTTCGACAATCGACATTTCGACATTTCGACATTCGACATTCGACATTTACATTCGACATTCGACATTTACATTCGACATTTCAACATTCGACATTTCGACATTTTGACATCCGACATTCGACATTTCAACAATCGACATTTCGACATTCACATTCGACATTTACATTCGACATTCGACATTTCGACATTTGACATTTACATTCGACAGTCGACATTCACATTCAACATTTCAACATTCGACATTTCGACATTTCGACATCCGACATTCGACATTTCCACATTCGACATTTCGACATTCACATTCGACAATCGACATTTCGACATTCGACATTTGACATTCACATTCGACATTTCGACATTCACATTCGACATTCACCATTCGACATTCGACTTTCACCATTCGACATTCGCATTCGACATTCGACATTTCGACATTCGACATTTCGACATTCGACATTCACATTCGACATTCGACATTCAAAATTTCGACATTCGACATTCGACATTTCGACGTTCAACATTTCGATATTTCACATTCGACATTCACATTCGACATTTGACATTTCGACATTCGACATTTCGACATTTCGACATTCGACTTTTGACATTTACATTCGACATTCGACATTTACATTCGACATTTCAACATTCGACATTTCGACATTTTGACATCCGACATTCGACATTTCAACATTCGACATTTCGACATTCACATTCGACATTTACATTCGACATTTCGACATTTGACATTTACATTCGACATTCGACATTCACATTCGACATTTCAACATTCGACATTTCGACATTTCGACATCCGACATTCGACATTTCCACATTCGACATTTCGACATTCACATTCGACAATCGACATTTCGACATTCCACATTCGACATTCACATTCGACATTTCGACATTCACATTCGACATTCACCATTCGACATTCGACTTTCACCATTCGACATTCGCATTCGACATTTCGACATTCGACATTTCAACATTTTGACATTTCGACATTCGACATTCGATATTCACCATTCGACGTACGACATTTCGACAATTCGACATTCGACATTCTCCATTCGTCATTCGACATTTCGACATTCGACATTCACATTCGACATTCGACATTTCGACATTCGACATTCACATTCGACATTCGACATTTCGACATTCGACATTCGACATTTCGACATTCACATTCGACATTCACCATTCGACATTCAACATTCACCATTCGACATTCGACATTCACATTCGACATTCGACATTTCGACATTCGACATTTCAACATTTCGACATTTCGACATTCGACATTCGACATTTCGACATTCGACATTTCGATATTTCACATTCGATATTCACATTCGACATTTGACATTTCGACATTTTGACATTTCGACATGCGACATTCGACATTTCGACATTCGACATTCGACATTTACATTCGACATTCGACATTTCGATATTTCACATTCGATATTCACATTCGACATTTGACATTTCGACATTTTGACATTTCGACATGCGACATTCGACATTTCGACATTCGACATTCGACACTTACATTTGACATTTACATTCGACATTCGACATTTCGACATTCGACATTTCGACATTCGACATTTTGATATTTCACATTCGACATTCACATTCGACATTTCGACACTTTGACATTTCGACATGCGACATTCGACATTTCGACATTCGACATTCGACACTTACATTCGACATTCGACATTTCGACATTCGACATTTCGACATTCGACATTTCGATATTTCACATTCGACATTCACATTCGACATTCGACATTTTGACATTCGACATTCACATTCGACATTCGACATTCGACATTTCGACATTCGACATTTTGACATTTCGACATGCGACATTCCACATTTCGACATTTCGACATTCGACATTCACATTCGACATTCACGTTTGACATTCAACATTTCGACATTCGACATTCGACATTTCGACATTTCGACATTCGACATTCGACATTTACATTCGACATTCGACATTCGACATTTCGACATTCGACATTTCGACATTTCGACATTCGACATTGCGACATTCGACATTCGACATTCACATTCGACATTCGACATTTCGACATTCGACATTCGACATTCGACATTTCGACATTCACATTCGACATTCACCATTCGACATTCAACATTCACCATTCGACATTCGACATTTACATTCGACATTCGACATTTCGACATTCGACATTTCAACATTTCGACATTTCGACATTCGACATTCGACATTTCGACATTCGACATTTCGATATTTCACATTCGATATTCACATTCGACATTTGACATTTCGACATTTTGACATTTCGACATGCGACATTCGACATTTCGACATTCGACATTCGACATTTACATTCGACATTCGACATTTCGATATTTCACATTCGATATTCACATTCGACATTTGACATTTCGACATTTTGACATTTCGACATGCGACATTCGACATTTCGACATTCGACATTCGACACTTACATTTGACATTTACATTCGACATTCGACATTTCGACATTCGACATTTCGACATTCGACATTTTGATATTTCACATTCGACATTCACATTCGACATTTCGACACTTTGACATTTCGACATGCGACATTCGACATTTCGACATTCGACATTCGACACTTACATTCGACATTCGACATTTCGACATTCGACATTTCGATATTCGACATTCACATTCGACATTCGACATTTTGACATTCGACATTCACATTCGACATTCGACATTCGACATTTCGACATTCGACATTTTGACATTTCGACATGCGACATTCCACATTTCGACATTTCGACATTCGACATTCACATTCGACATTCACGTTTGACATTCAACATTTCGACATTCGACATTCGACATTTCGACATTTCGACATTTCGACATTCGACATTCGACATTTACATTCGACATTCGACATTCGACATTTCGACATTCGACATTTCAACATTTCGACATTCGACATTGCGACATTCAACATTCGACATTCACATTCGACATTCGACATTTCGACATTCGACATTCGACATTCGACATTTCGACATTCACATTCGACATTCACCATTCGACATTCAACATTCACCATTCGACATTCGACATTCACATTCGACATTCGACATTTCGACATTCGACATTTCAACATTTCGACATTTCGACATTCGACATTCGACATTTCGACATTCGACATTTCGATATTTCACATTCGATATTCACATTCGACATTTGACATTTCGACATTTTGACATTTCGACATGCGACATTCGACATTTCGACATTCGACATTCGACATTTACATTCGACATTCGACATTTCGATATTTCACATTCGATATTCACATTCGACATTTGACATTTCGACATTTTGACATTTCGACATGCGACATTCGACATTTCGACATTCGACATTCGACACTTACATTTGACATTTACATTCGACATTCGACATTTCGACATTCGACATTTCGACATTCGACATTTTGATATTTCACATTCGACATTCACATTCGACATTTCGACACTTTGACATTTCGACATGCGACATTCGACATTTCGACATTCGACATTCGACACTTACATTCGACATTCGACATTTCGACATTCGACATTTCGACATTCGACATTTCGACATTCGACATTTCGATATTTCACATTCGACATTCACATTCGACATTCGACATTTTGACATTCGACATTCGACATTCACATTCGACATTCGACATTCGACATTTCGACATTCGACATTTTGACATTTCGACATGCGACATTCCACATTTCGACATTTCGACATTCGACATTCACATTCGACATTCACGTTTGACATTCAACATTTCGACATTCGACATTCGACATTTCGACATTTCAACATTCGACATTTCGACATTTTGACATCCGACATTCGACATTTCAACATTCGACATTTCGACATTCACATTCGACATTTACATTCGACATTTCGACATTTGACATTTACATTCGACATTCACATTCGACATTTCAACATTCGACATTTCGACATTTCGACATTCACATTCGACATTCACCATTCGACATTCGACTTTCACCATTCGACATTCGCATTCGACATTTCGACATTCGACATTTCAACATTTTGACATTTCGACATTCGACATTCGATATTCACCATTCGACGTACGACATTTCGACAATTCGACATTCGACATTCTCCATTCGACATTCGACATTTCAACATTTTGACATTTCGACATTCGACATTCGATATTCACCATTCGACGTACGACATTTCGACAATTTGACATTCGACATTCTCCATTCGTCATTCGACATTTCGACATTCGACATTCACATTCGACATTCGACATTCGACATTCGACATTTCGACATTCACATTCGACATTCACCATTCGACATTCAACATTCACCATTCGACATTCGACATTCACATTCGACATTCGACATTTCGACATTCGACATTTCGACATTTCGACATTCGACATTCGACATTTCGACATTCGACATTTCGATATTTCACATTCGATATTCACATACGACATTTGACATTTCGACATTTTGACATTTCGACATGCGACATTCGACATTTCGACATTCGACATTC
The DNA here is from genome assembly GCF_039654945.1 of Dendrobates tinctorius. Taxonomy (NCBI): domain Eukaryota; kingdom Metazoa; phylum Chordata; class Amphibia; order Anura; family Dendrobatidae; genus Dendrobates; species Dendrobates tinctorius. The sequence continues at coordinate 22,819,466 of NW_027361795.1, forward strand.
GACATTTACATTCGACATTCGACATTTCGATATTTCACATTCGATATTCACATTCGACATTTGACATTTTGACATTTTAACATTTCGACATGCGACATTCGACATTTCGACATTCGACATTCGACACTTACATTTGACATTTACATTCGACATTCGACATTTCGACATTCGACACTTACATTTGACATTTACATTCGACATTCGACATTTCGACATTCGACATTTCGACATTCGACATTTTGATATTTCACATTCGACATTCACATTCGACATTTCGACACTTTGACATTTCGACATGCGACATTCGACATTTCGACATTCGACATTCGACACTTACATTCGACATTCGACATTTCGACATTCGACATTTCGACATTCAACATTTCGATATTTCACATTCGACATTCACATTCGACATTCGACATTTTGACATTCGACATTCGACATTCACATTCGACATTTGACATTCGACATTTCGACATTCGACATTTTGACATTTCGACATGCGACATTCCACATTTCGACATTCGACATTCACATTCGACATTCACGTTTGACATTCAACATTTCGACATTCGACATTCGACATTTCAACATTTCGACATTCGACATTTCGACATTCGACATTTTGATATTTCACATTCGACATTCACATTCGACATTTCGACACTTTGACATTTCGACATGCGACATTCGACATTTCGACATTCGACATTCGACACTTACATTCGACATTCGACATTTCGACATTCGACATTTCGACATTCGACATTTCGATATTTCACATTCGACATTCACATTCGACATTCGACATTTTGACATTCGACATTCACATTCGACATTCAACATTCGACATTTCGACATTCGACATTTTGACATTTCGACATGCGACATTCCACATTTCGACATTTCGACATTCGACATTCACGTTTGACATTCAACATTTCGACATTCGACATTCGACATTTCGACATTTCGACATTCGACATTCGACATTTACATTCGACATTCGACATTCGACATTTCGACATTCGACATTTCGACATTTCGACATTCGACATTGCGACATTCGACATTCGACATTCACATTCGACATTCGACATTTCGACATTCGACATTCGACATTCGACATTTCGACATTCACATTCGACATTCACCATTCGACATTCAACATTCACCATTCGACATTCGACATTCACATTCGACATTCGACATTTCGACATTCGACATTTCAACATTCCGACATTTCGACATTCGACATTCGACATTTCGACATTCGACATTTCGATATTTCACATTCGATATTCACATTCGACATTTGACATTTCGACATTTTGACATTTCGACATTCGACATTCGATATTCACCATTCGACGTACGACATTTCGACAATTCGACATTCGACATTCTCCATTCGTCATTCGACATTTCGACATTCGACATTCACATTCGACATTCGACATTTCGACATTCGACATTCACATTCGACATTCGACATTTCGACATTCGACATTTCGACATTCACATTCGACATTCACCATTCGACATTCAACATTCACCATTCGACATTCGACATTCACATTCGACATTCGACATTTCGACATTCGACATTTCAACATTTCGACATTTCGACATTCGACATTCGACATTTCGACATTCGACATTTCGATATTTCACATTCGATATTCACATTCGACATTTGACATTTCGACATTTTGACATTTCGACATGCGACATTCGACATTTCGACATTCGACATTCGACATTTACATTCGACATTCGACATTTCGATATTTCACATTCGATATTCACATTCGACATTTGACATTTCGACATTTTGACATTTCGACATGCGACATTCGACATTTCGACATTCGACATTCGACACTTACATTCGACATTTACATTCGACATTCGACATTTCGACATTCGACATTTCGACATTCGACATTTTGATATTTCACATTCGACATTCACATTCGACATTTCGACATTTTGACATTTCGACATGCGACATTCGACATTTCGACATTCGACACTTACATTCGACATTCGACATTTCGACATTCGACATTTCGACATTCGACATTTCGATATTTCACATTCGACATTCACATTCGACATTCGACATTTTGACATTCGACATTCGACATTCACATTCAACATTCGACATTCGACATTTCGACATTCGACATTTTGACATTTCGACATGCGACATTCCACATTTCGTCATTTCGACATTCGACATTCACATTCGACATTCACGTTTGACATTCAACATTTTGACATTCGACATTCGACATTTCGACATTTCGACATTCGACATTCGACATTTACATTCGACATTCGACATTCGACATTTCGACATTCGACATTTACATTCGACATTCGACATTTCAACATTCGACATTTCGATATTTCGACATTCACATTCGACAATCGACATTTCGACATTCGACATTTCGACATCCGACATTCGACATTTCGACATTCGACATTTCGACATTTCGACATTCGACATTTAAATTCGACATTCGACATTTCGACATTCGATATTTACATTCGACATTCGACATTTACATTCGACATTTCAACATTCGATATTTCGACATTTTGACATCCGACATTCGACATTTCAACATTCGACATTTCGACATTTCGACATTCGACATTGCGACATTTCGACATTCGATATTTCGACATTCGACATTTCGACATTCGACATTCACATTCGACATTCGACATTCAAAATTTCGACATTTGACATTCGACATTTCGACGTTGAACATTTCGATATTTCACATTCGACATTCACATTCGACATTTGACATTTCGACAATCGACATTTCGACATTTCGACATTCGACATTCGACATTTACGTTCGACATTCGACATTTACATTCGACATTTCAACATTCGACATTTCGACATTTTGACATCCGACATTCGACATTTCAACAATCGACATTTCGACATTCGACATTCACATTCGACATTCGACATTCAAAATTTCGACATTCGACATTCGACATTTCGACGTTCAACATTTCGATATTTCACATTCGACATTCACATTCGACATTTGACATTTCGACAATCGACATTTCGACATTTCGACATTCGACATTCGACATTTACATTCGACATTCGACATTTACATTCGACATTTCAACATTCGACATTTCGACATTTTGACATCCGACATTCGACATTTCAACAATCGACATTTCGACATTCACATTCGACATTTACATTCGACATTCGACATTTCGACATTTGACATTTACATTCGACAGTCGACATTCACATTCAACATTTCAACATTCGACATTTCGACATTTCGACATCCGACATTCGACATTTCCACATTCGACATTTCGACATTCACATTCGACAATCGACATTTCGACATTCGACATTTGACATTCACATTCGACATTTCGACATTCACATTCGACATTCACCATTCGACATTCGACTTTCACCATTCGACATTCGCATTCGACATTCGACATTTCGACATTCGACATTTCGACATTCGACATTCACATTCGACATTCGACATTCAAAATTTCGACATTCGACATTCGACATTTCGACGTTCAACATTTCGATATTTCACATTCGACATTCACATTCGACATTTGACATTTCGACATTCGACATTTCGACATTTCGACATTCGACTTTTGACATTTACATTCGACATTCGACATTTACATTCGACATTTCAACATTCGACATTTCGACATTTTGACATCCGACATTCGACATTTCAACATTCGACATTTCGACATTCACATTCGACATTTACATTCGACATTTCGACATTTGACATTTACATTCGACATTCGACATTCACATTCGACATTTCAACATTCGACATTTCGACATTCACATTCGACAATCGACATTTCGACATTCCACATTCGACATTCACATTCGACATTTCGACATTCACATTCGACATTCACCATTCGACATTCGACTTTCACCATTCGACATTCGCATTCGACATTTCGACATTCGACATTTCAACATTTTGACATTTCGACATTCGACATTCGATATTCACCATTCGACGTACGACATTTCGACAATTCGACATTCGACATTCTCCATTCGTCATTCGACATTTCGACATTCGACATTCACATTCGACATTCGACATTTCGACATTCGACATTCACATTCGACATTCGACATTTCGACATTCGACATTCGACATTTCGACATTCACATTCGACATTCACCATTCGACATTCAACATTCACCATTCGACATTCGACATTCACATTCGACATTCGACATTTCGACATTCGACATTTCAACATTTCGACATTTCGACATTCGACATTCGACATTTCGACATTCGACATTTCGATATTTCACATTCGATATTCACATTCGACATTTGACATTTCGACATTTTGACATTTCGACATGCGACATTCGACATTTCGACATTCGACATTCGACATTTACATTCGACATTCGACATTTCGATATTTCACATTCGATATTCACATTCGACATTTGACATTTCGACATTTTGACATTTCGACATGCGACATTCGACATTTCGACATTCGACATTCGACACTTACATTTGACATTTACATTCGACATTCGACATTTCGACATTCGACATTTCGACATTCGACATTTTGATATTTCACATTCGACATTCACATTCGACATTTCGACACTTTGACATTTCGACATGCGACATTCGACATTTCGACATTCGACATTCGACACTTACATTCGACATTCGACATTTCGACATTCGACATTTCGACATTCGACATTTCGATATTTCACATTCGACATTCACATTCGACATTCGACATTTTGACATTCGACATTCACATTCGACATTCGACATTCGACATTTCGACATTCGACATTTTGACATTTCGACATGCGACATTCCACATTTCGACATTTCGACATTCGACATTCACATTCGACATTCACGTTTGACATTCAACATTTCGACATTCGACATTCGACATTTCGACATTTCGACATTCGACATTCGACATTTACATTCGACATTCGACATTCGACATTTCGACATTCGACATTTCGACATTTCGACATTCGACATTGCGACATTCGACATTCGACATTCACATTCGACATTCGACATTTCGACATTCGACATTCGACACTTACATTCGACATTCGACATTTCGACATTCGACATTTCGACATTCGACATTTCGATATTTCACATTCGACATTCACATTCGACATTCGACATTTTGACATTCGACATTCACATTCGACATTCAACATTCGACATTTCGACATTCGACATTTTGACATTTCGACATGCGACATTCCACATTTCGACATTTCGACATTCGACATTCACGTTTGACATTCAACATTTCGACATTCGACATTCGACATTTCGACATTTCGACATTCGACATTCGACATTTACATTCGACATTCGACATTCGACATTTCGACATTCGACATTTCGACATTTCGACATTCGACATTGCGACATTCGACATTCGACATTCACATTCGACATTCGACATTTCGACATTCGACATTCGACATTCGACATTTCGACATTCACATTCGACATTCACCATTCGACATTCAACATTCACCATTCGACATTCGACATTCACATTCGACATTCGACATTTCGACATTCGACATTTCAACATTCCGACATTTCGACATTCGACATTCGACATTTCGACATTCGACATTTCGATATTTCACATTCGATATTCACATTCGACATTTGACATTTCGACATTTTGACATTTCGACATTCGACATTCGATATTCACCATTCGACGTACGACATTTCGACAATTCGACATTCGACATTCTCCATTCGTCATTCGACATTTCGACATTCGACATTCACATTCGACATTCGACATTTCGACATTCGACATTCACATTCGACATTCGACATTTCGACATTCGACATTTCGACATTCACATTCGACATTCACCATTCGACATTCAACATTCACCATTCGACATTCGACATTCACATTCGACATTCGACATTTCGACATTCGACATTTCAACATTTCGACATTTCGACATTCGACATTCGACATTTCGACATTCGACATTTCGATATTTCACATTCGATATTCACATTCGACATTTGACATTTCGACATTTTGACATTTCGACATGCGACATTCGACATTTCGACATTCGACATTCGACATTTACATTCGACATTCGACATTTCGATATTTCACATTCGATATTCACATTCGACATTTGACATTTCGACATTTTGACATTTCGACATGCGACATTCGACATTTCGACATTCGACATTCGACACTTACATTCGACATTTACATTCGACATTCGACATTTCGACATTCGACATTTCGACATTCGACATTTTGATATTTCACATTCGACATTCACATTCGACATTTCGACATTTTGACATTTCGACATGCGACATTCGACATTTCGACATTCGACACTTACATTCGACATTCGACATTTCGACATTCGACATTTCGACATTCGACATTTCGATATTTCACATTCGACATTCACATTCGACATTCGACATTTTGACATTCGACATTCGACATTCACATTCAACATTCGACATTCGACATTTCGACATTCGACATTTTGACATTTCGACATGCGACATTCCACATTTCGTCATTTCGACATTCGACATTCACATTCGACATTCACGTTTGACATTCAACATTTTGACATTCGACATTCGACATTTCGACATTTCGACATTCGACATTCGACATTTACATTCGACATTCGACATTCGACATTTCGACATTCGACATTTACATTCGACATTCGACATTTCAACATTCGACATTTCGATATTTCGACATTCACATTCGACAATCGACATTTCGACATTCGACATTTCGACATCCGACATTCGACATTTCGACATTCGACATTTCGACATTTCGACATTCGACATTTAAATTCGACATTCGACATTTCGACATTCGATATTTACATTCGACATTCGACATTTACATTCGACATTTCAACATTCGATATTTCGACATTTTGACATCCGACATTCGACATTTCAACATTCGACATTTCGACATTTCGACATTCGACATTGCGACATTTCGACATTCGATATTTCGACATTCGACATTTCGACATTCGACATTCACATTCGACATTCGACATTCAAAATTTCGACATTTGACATTCGACATTTCGACGTTGAACATTTCGATATTTCACATTCGACATTCACATTCGACATTTGACATTTCGACAATCGACATTTCGACATTTCGACATTCGACATTCGACATTTACGTTCGACATTCGACATTTACATTCGACATTTCAACATTCGACATTTCGACATTTTGACATCCGACATTCGACATTTCAACAATCGACATTTCGACATTCGACATTCACATTCGACATTCGACATTCAAAATTTCGACATTCGACATTCGACATTTCGACGTTCAACATTTCGATATTTCACATTCGACATTCACATTCGACATTTGACATTTCGACAATCGACATTTCGACATTTCGACATTCGACATTCGACATTTACATTCGACATTCGACATTTACATTCGACATTTCAACATTCGACATTTCGACATTTTGACATCCGACATTCGACATTTCAACAATCGACATTTCGACATTCACATTCGACATTTACATTCGACATTCGACATTTCGACATTTGACATTTACATTCGACAGTCGACATTCACATTCAACATTTCAACATTCGACATTTCGACATTTCGACATCCGACATTCGACATTTCCACATTCGACATTTCGACATTCACATTCGACAATCGACATTTCGACATTCGACATTTGACATTCACATTCGACATTTCGACATTCACATTCGACATTCACCATTCGACATTCGACTTTCACCATTCGACATTCGCATTCGACATTCGACATTTCGACATTCGACATTTCGACATTCGACATTCACATTCGACATTCGACATTCAAAATTTCGACATTCGACATTCGACATTTCGACGTTCAACATTTCGATATTTCACATTCGACATTCACATTCGACATTTGACATTTCGACATTCGACATTTCGACATTTCGACATTCGACTTTTGACATTTACATTCGACATTCGACATTTACATTCGACATTTCAACATTCGACATTTCGACATTTTGACATCCGACATTCGACATTTCAACATTCGACATTTCGACATTCACATTCGACATTTACATTCGACATTTCGACATTTGACATTTACATTCGACATTCGACATTCACATTCGACATTTCAACATTCGACATTTCGACATTCACATTCGACAATCGACATTTCGACATTCCACATTCGACATTCACATTCGACATTTCGACATTCACATTCGACATTCACCATTCGACATTCGACTTTCACCATTCGACATTCGCATTCGACATTTCGACATTCGACATTTCAACATTTTGACATTTCGACATTCGACATTCGATATTCACCATTCGACGTACGACATTTCGACAATTCGACATTCGACATTCTCCATTCGTCATTCGACATTTCGACATTCGACATTCACATTCGACATTCGACATTTCGACATTCGACATTCACATTCGACATTCGACATTTCGACATTCGACATTCGACATTTCGACATTCACATTCGACATTCACCATTCGACATTCAACATTCACCATTCGACATTCGACATTCACATTCGACATTCGACATTTCGACATTCGACATTTCAACATTTCGACATTTCGACATTCGACATTCGACATTTCGACATTCGACATTTCGATATTTCACATTCGATATTCACATTCGACATTTGACATTTCGACATTTTGACATTTCGACATGCGACATTCGACATTTCGACATTCGACATTCGACATTTACATTCGACATTCGACATTTCGATATTTCACATTCGATATTCACATTCGACATTTGACATTTCGACATTTTGACATTTCGACATGCGACATTCGACATTTCGACATTCGACATTCGACACTTACATTTGACATTTACATTCGACATTCGACATTTCGACATTCGACATTTCGACATTCGACATTTTGATATTTCACATTCGACATTCACATTCGACATTTCGACACTTTGACATTTCGACATGCGACATTCGACATTTCGACATTCGACATTCGACACTTACATTCGACATTCGACATTTCGACATTCGACATTTCGACATTCGACATTTCGATATTTCACATTCGACATTCACATTCGACATTCGACATTTTGACATTCGACATTCACATTCGACATTCGACATTCGACATTTCGACATTCGACATTTTGACATTTCGACATGCGACATTCCACATTTCGACATTTCGACATTCGACATTCACATTCGACATTCACGTTTGACATTCAACATTTCGACATTCGACATTCGACATTTCGACATTTCGACATTCGACATTCGACATTTACATTCGACATTCGACATTCGACATTTCGACATTCGACATTTCGACATTTCGACATTCGACATTGCGACATTCGACATTCGACATTCACATTCGACATTCGACATTTCGACATTCGACATTCGACATTCGACATTTCGACATTCACATTCGACATTCACCATTCGACATTCAACATTCACCATTCGACATTCGACATTCACATTCGACATTCGACATTTCGACATTCGACATTTCAACATTTCGACATTTCGACATTCGACATTCGACATTTCGACATTCGACATTTCGATATTTCACATTCGATATTCACATTCGACATTTGACATTTCGACATTTTGACATTTCGACATGCGACATTCGACATTTCGACATTCGACATTCGACATTTACATTCGACATTCGACATTTCGATATTTCACATTCGATATTCACATTCGACATTTGACATTTCGACATTTTGACATTTCGACATGCGACATTCGACATTTCGACATTCGACATTCGACACTTACATTTGACATTTACATTCGACATTCGACATTTCGACATTCGACATTTCGACATTCGACATTTTGATATTTCACATTCGACATTCACATTCGACATTTCGACACTTTGACATTTCGACATGCGACATTCGACATTTCGACATTCGACATTCGACACTTACATTCGACATTCGACATTTCGACATTCGACATTTCGACATTCGACATTTCGATATTTCACATTCGACATTCACATTCGACATTCGACATTTTGACATTCGACATTCGACATTCACATTCGACATTCGACATTCGACATTTCGACATTCGACATTTTGACATTTCGACATGCGACATTCCACATTTCGACATTTCGACATTCGACATTCACATTCGACATTCACGTTTGACATTCAACATTTCGACATTCGACATTCGACATTTCGACATTTCAACATTCGACATTTCGACATTTTGACATCCGACATTCGACATTTCAACATTCGACATTTCGACATTCACATTCGACATTTACATTCGACATTTCGACATTTGACATTTACATTCGACATTCACATTCGACATTTCAACATTCGACATTTCGACATTTCGACATTCACATTCGACACTCACCATTCGACATTCGACTTTCACCATTCGACATTCGCATTCGACATTTCGACATTCGACATTTCAACATTTTGACATTCGACATTCGATATTCACCATTCGACGTACGACATTTCGACAATTCGACATTCGACATTCTCCATTCGACATTCGACATTTCAACATTTTGACATTTCGACATTCGACATTCGATATTCACCATTCGACGTACGACATTTCGACAATTTGACATTCGACATTCTCCATTCGTCATTCGACATTTCGACATTCGACATTCACATTCGACATTCGACATTTCGACATTCGACATTCACATTCGACATTCGACATTTCGACATTCGACATTCGACATTCGACATTTCGACATTCACATTCGACATTCACCATTCGACATTCAACATTCACCATTCGACATTCGACATTCACATTCGACATTCGACATTTCGACATTCGACATTTCGACATTTCGACATTCGACAATCGACATTTCGACATTCGACATTTCGATATTTCACATTCGATATTCACATACGACATTTGACATTTCGACATTTTGACATTTCGACATGCGACATTCGACATTTCGACATTCGACATTCGACATTTACATTCGACATTCGACATTTCGATATTTCACATTCGATATTCACATTCGACATTTGACATTTTGACATTTTAACATTTCGACATGCGACATTCGACATTTCGACATTCGACATTCGACACTTACATTTGACATTTACATTCGACATTCGACATTTCGACATTCGACATTTCGACATTCGACATTTTGATATTTCACATTCGACATTCACATTCGACATTTCGACACTTTGACATTTCGACATGCGACATTCGACATTTTGACATTCGACATTCGACACTTACATTCGACATTCGACATTTCGACATTCGACATTTCGACATTCAACATTTCGATATTTCACATTCGACATTCACATTCGACATTCGACATTTTGACATTCGACATTCGACATTCACATTCGACATTCGACATTCGACATTTCGACATTCGACATTTTGACATTTCGACATGCGACATTCCACATTTCGACATTCGACATTCACATTCGACATTCACGTTTGACATTCAACATTTCGACATTCGACATTCGACATTTCGACATTTTGACATTCGACATTTCTACATTCGACATTTTGATATTTCACATTCGACATTCACATTCGACATTTCGACACTTTGACATTTCGACATGCGACATTCGACATTTCGACATTCGACATTCGACACTTACATTCGACATTCGACATTTCGACATTCGACATTTCGACATTCGACATTTCGATATTTCACATTCGACATTCACATTCGACATTCGACATTTTGACATTCGACATTCACATTCGACATTCGACATTCGACATTTCGACATTCGACATTTTGACATTTCGACATGCGACATTCCACATTTCGACATTTCGACATTCGACATTCACATTCGACATTCACGTTTGACATTCAACATTTCGACATTCGACATTCGACATTTCGACATTTCGACATTCGACATTCGACATTTACATTCGACATTCGACATTCGACATTTCGACATTCGACATTTCGACATTTCGACATTCGACATTGCGACATTCGACATTCGACATTCACATTCGACATTCGACATTTCGACATTCGACATTCGACATTCGACATTTCGACATTCACATTCGACATTCACCATTCGACATTCAACATTCACCATTCGACATTCGACATTCACATTCGACATTCGACATTTCGACATTCGACATTTCAACATTTCGACATTTCGACATTCGACATTCGACATTTCGACATTCGACATTTCGATATTTCACATTCGATATTCACATTCGACATTTGACATTTCGACATTTTGACATTTCGACATGCGACATTCGACATTTCGACATTCGACATTCGACATTTACATTCGACATTCGACATTTCGATATTTCACATTCGATATTCACATTCGACATTTGACATTTCGACATTTTGACATTTCGACATGCGACATTCGACATTTCGACATTCGACATTCGACACTTACATTTGACATTTACATTCGACATTCGACATTTCGACATTCGACATTTCGACATTCGACATTTTGATATTTCACATTCGACATTCACATTCGACATTTCGACACTTTGACATTTCGACATGCGACATTCGACATTTCGACATTCGACATTTCGACATTTCGACATTCACATTCGACATTCACCATTCGACATTCGACTTTCACCATTCGACATTCGCATTCGACATTTCGACATTCGACATTTCAACATTTTGACATTTCGACATTCGACATTCGATATTCACCATTCGACGTACGACATTTCGACAATTCGACATTCGACATTCTCCATTCGACATTCGACATTTCAACATTTTGACATTTCGACATTCGACATTCGATATTCACCATTCGACGTACGACATTTCGACAATTTGACATTCGACATTCTCCATTCGTCATTCGACATTTCGACATTCGACATTCACATTCGACATTCGACATTTCGACATTCGACATTCACATTCGACATTCGACATTTCGACATTCGACATTCGACATTCGACATTTCGACATTCACATTCGACATTCACCATTCGACATTCAACATTCACCATTCGACATTCGACATTCACATTCGACATTCGACATTTCGACATTCGACATTTCGACATTTCGACATTCGACATTCGACATTTCGACATTCGACATTTCGATATTTCACATTCGATATTCACATACGACATTTGACATTTCGACATTTTGACATTTCGACATGCGACATTCGACATTTCGACATTCGACATTCGACATTTACATTCGACATTCGACATTTCGATATTTCACATTCGATATTCACATTCGACATTTGACATTTTGACATTTTAACATTTTGACATGCGACATTCGACATTTCGACATTCGACATTCGACACTTACATTTGACATTTACATTCGACATTCGACATTTCGACATTCGACATTTCGACATTCGACATTTTGATATTTCACATTCGACATTCACATTCGACATTTCGACACTTTGACATTTCGACATGCGACATTCGACATTTCGACATTCGACATTCGACACTTACATTCGACATTCGACATTTCGACATTCGACATTTCGACATTCAACATTTCGATATTTCACATTCGATATTCACATTCGACATTCGACATTTTGACATTCGACATTCGACATTCACATTCGACATTCGACATTCGACATTTCGACATTCGACATTTTGACATTTCGACATGCGACATTCCACATTTCGACATTTCGACATTCGACATTCACATTCGACATTCACGTTTGACATTCAACATTTCGACATTCGACATTCGACATTTCGACATTTCGACATTCGACATTCGACATTTACATTCGACATTCGACATTCGACATTTCGACATTCTACATTCGACATTTACATTCGACATTCGACATTTCAACATTCGACATTTCGATTTTTCGACATTCACATTCGACAATCGACATTTCGACATTCGACATTTCGACATCCGACATTCGACATTTCGACATTCGACATTTCGACATTCGACATTTAAATTCGACATTCGACATTTCGACATTCGACATTCGATATTTACATTCGACATTCGACATTTACATTCGACATTTCAACATTCGATATTTCGACATTTTGACATCCGACATTCGACATTTCAACATTCGACATTTCGACATTCGACATTGCGACATTTCGACATTCGATATTTCGACATTCGACATTTCGACATTCGACATTCACATTCGACATTCGACATTCAAAATTTCGACATTCGACATTCGACATTTCGACATTCAACATTTCGATATTTCACATTCGACATTCACATTCGACATTTGACATTTCGACATTCGACATTTCGACATTTCGACATTCGACATTTACATTCGACATTCGACATTTACATTCGACATTTCAACATTCGACATTTCGACATTTTGACATCCGACATTCGACATTTCAACACTCGACATTTCGACATTCACATTCGACATTTACATTCGACATTCGACATTTCGACATTTGACATTTACATTCGACATTCGACATTCACATTCGACATTTCAACATTCGACATTTCGACATTTCGACATCCGACATACGACATTTCCACATTCGACATTTCGACATTCACATTCGACAATCGACATTTCGACATTCGACATTCGACATTCACATTCGACATTTCGACATTCACATTCGACATTCACCATTCGACATTCGACTTTCACCATTCGACATTCGCATTCGACATTCGACATTTCGACATTCGACATTTCGACATTCGACATTTCAACATTTTGACATTTCGACATTCGACATTCGATATTCACCATTCGACGTACGACATTTCGACAATTCGACATTCGACATTCTCCATTCGTCATTCGTCATTTCGACATTCGACATTCACATTCGACATTCGACATTTCGACATTCGACATTCACATTCGACATTCGACATTTCGACATTCGACATTCGAATTCGACATTCACCATTCGACATTCAACATTCACCATTCGACATTCGACATTCACATTCGACATTTCAACATTCGACATTTCGACATTTCGACATTCACATTCGACAATCGACATTTCGACATTAGACATTTCGACATCCGACATTCGACATTTCGACATTCGACATTCAACATTTCGACATTCGACATTTCGACATTCGACATTTAAACATTTTGACATTTCGACATTCGACATTCGATATTCACCATTCGACGTTCGACAATTCGACATTCTCCATTCGACATTCGACATTTCGACATTCGACATTCACATTCGACATTCGACATTTCGTCATTCGACATTCGACATTCACATTCGACATTTGACATTTCGACATTCGACATTCGACATTCACATTCGACATTTGACATTTCGACATTCGACATTCAACATTGACATTCGACATTCGACATTTCGACATTCACATTCGACATTCACCATTCGACATTCGACATTCACCATTCGACATTCACATTCGACATTCGACATTCACCATTCGACATTCACATTCGACATTCGACATTTCAACATTTCGACATTTCGACATTCGACATTCGACATTTCGACATTCGACATTTCGATATTTCACATTCGATGTTCACATTCGACATTTGACATTTCGAAATTTTGACATTTCGACATGCGACATTCGACATTTCGACATTCGACATTTACATTCGACATTCGACATCTCGACATTCGACATTTCGACATTCGACATTTCGATATTTCACATTCGACATTCACATTCGACATTCGACATTTTGACATTCGACATTCGACATTCACATTCGACATTCGACATTCGACATTTCGACATTCGACATTCGACATTTTGACATTTCGACAAGCGACATTCCACATTTCGACATTTCAACATTCGACATTCACATTCGACATTCACGTTTGACATTCAACATTTCGACATTCGACATTCGACATTTCGACATTCGACATTCGACATTTACATTCGACATTCGACATTCGACATTTCGACATTCGACATTCGACATTTACATTCGACATTCGACATTCACATTCAACATTTCAACATTCGACATTTCGATATTTCGATATTCACATTCGACAATCGACATTTTGACATTCGATATTTCGACATCCGATATTCGACATTTCGACATTCGACATTTTGACATTTCGACATTCGACATTTAAATTCGACATTCGACATTTCGACATTCGACATTCGATATTTACATTCGACATTCGACATTTACATTCGACATTTCAACATTCGATATTTCGACATTTTGACATCCGACATTCGACATTTCAACATTCGACATTTCGACATTTCGACATTCACATTCGACATTTACATTCGACATTCGACATTTCGACATTCGACATTCGACATTTTGACATTCGACATTCGACATTCACATTCGACATTCGACATTCGACATTTCGACATTCGACATTCGACATTTTGACATTTCGACAAGCGACATTCCACATTTCGACATTTCAACATTCGACATTCACATTCGACATTCACGTTTGACATTCAACATTTCGACATTCGACATTCGACATTCGACATTTCGACATTCGACATTCGACATTCGACATTCGACATTTCGACATTCGACATTCGACATTTACATTCGACATTCGACATTCACATTCAACATTTCAACATTCGACATTTCGATATTTCGATATTCACATTCGACAATCGACATTTTGACATTCGATATTTCGACATCCGACATTCGACATTTCGACATTCGACATTTTGACATTTCGACATTCGACATTTAAATTCGACATTCGACATTTCGACATTCGACATTCGATATTTACATTCGACATTCGACATTTACATTCGACATTTCAACATTCGATATTTCGACATTTTGACATCCGACATTCGACATTTCAACATTCGACATTTCGACATTTCGACATTCACCATTCGACATTCGACATTCACATTCGACATTTCGACATTCGACATTTCGACATTTTGACATTTCGACATTTGACATTCCACATTCACATTCGACATTCAACATTTCTACATTTGACATTCGACATTCACATTCGACATTTAACATTTCGACATTTCGACATTCGACATTCAACTTTTCGACATTCAACATTCGACATTGCGACATTTTGACATTCGACATTTCGATATTTCACATTCGACATTCGACATTTTGACATTCAACATTCGACAATCACATTCGACATTCGACATTTCAACATTCGACATTCGACATTTACATTCGACATACGACATTTCGACATTCGACATTGCCACATTTCGACATTCGACATTCACATCCGACATTCGACATTCAACATTTCGACATTCGACATTCAACATTTCGACGTTCAACATTTCGATATTTCACATTCGACATTCACATTCGACATTTGACATTTTGACATCCGACATTCGACATTTCAACATTCGACATTCACATTCGACATTTACATTCGACATTCGACATTTCGACATTTGACATTTACATTCGACATTCGACATTCACATTCGACATTTCAACATTCGACATTTCGACATTTCGACATCCGACATTCGACATTTCAACATTCGACATTTCGACATTCACATTCGACAATCGACATTTTGACATTCGACATTCACATTCGACATTTCGACATTCACATTCGACATTCACCATTCGACATTCGACTTTCACCAATCGACAATCGACATTCACATTCGACATTCGACATTTCGACATTCGACATTTCAACATTTTGACATTTCGACATTCATAGAATCATAGAATCGTAGAGTTGGAAGGGACCTCCTGGGCCATCTGGTCCAACCCCCTGCTCAAAGCAGGATTCGCTAAATCATCCCTGTCAGATGTCTGTCCAGCCTCTGTTTGAAGACTTCCATTGAAGGAGAACTCACCACTTCTCGTGGCAGCCTGTTCCACTCATTGATCACTCTAACTGTCAAAAAGTTTTTTCTAATATCTAATCTGTGTCTCCTCCCATTCAGTTTCATCCCATTGCTTCTAGTCTTTCCTTGTGCAAATGAGAATAAAGTTGATCCTTCTACAATGTGACAGCCCTTTAGATATTTGTAGACAGCAATTAAGTCTCCTCTCAGTCTTCTCTTTTGCAAACTAAACATTCCCAAATCCTGCAACCTTTCCTCATAAGACAGGGTTTGCAGACCGGTCACCATTCTGGTCGCTCTTTTCTGAACTTGCTCCAGTTTGTTGATGTCTTTTTTAAAATGTGGTGCCCAAAACTGGACACAATATTCCAGATGAGGTCTGACCAAAGAGGAGTAGAGGGAAATAATGACTTCACGTGATCTAGACTGTATGCTTCTGTTAATACATCCTAGAACTGCATTTGCCTTTTTTGCTGCTGCATCACACTGTTGACTCATATTCAGTCTGTGATCTATTAGTATACCCAAGTCTTTTTCACATGTGCTGTCACTTAGCCCTATTCCTCCCATTCTATATATGCTTTTTTCATTTTTATTGCCCAGATGTAGTACTTTGCATTTCTCCCTGTTAAAAACCATTCTGTTAGTTACTGCCCACTTCTCTAGTTTATTTAAATCTTTTTGAATCCTCTCTCTCTCTTCTCTAGTATTAGCTATCCCTCCTAGCTTTGTGTCATCAGCAAATTTAATCAGTTTACCCTCAATTCCTTCATCTAAATCGTTGATAAAGATGTTGAACAATACAGGGCCCAGGACAGAGCCCTGTGGTACCCCACTTGAGACATTCTTCCAACTGGATGTGCAGCCATTTACGACCACTCTTTGGGTCCGATCACTAAGCCAGCTATGAATCCACCTAACAGTTGCCTTGTCCATTCCATACTTAGTCATTTTTTCAATAAGGATTGTATGAGAGACTTTGTCAAATGCTTTGCTGAAGTCAAGATATACTATATCTACAGCATTTCCTTGATCCACCCAATCAGTGATACCGTCATAGAAGGAAATTAAGTTAGTCTGACATGACTTATTAGTTACAAACCCATGCTGACTCTGTTTGATCACTTCATTCTTATCCAGGTATTGACTTACATGTTGTTTAATAATTTGTTCAAAGATCTTTCCTGGTATAGAAGTCAGACTCACCGGCCTATAGTTGCCTGGGTCCACCTTCTTCCCCTTTTTGAAGATAGGAACAACATTTGCTCTTCTCCAGTCTTCTGGCACTTCTCCTGTTCTCCAAGAATTTTCAAAGATTATGGAGAGTGGTTCAGAAATTTCTTCTGCTATCTCCTTCAGTACTCTGGGGTGTAATTCATCTGGACCTGGAGACTTGAATTCATTTAGGTTAGCTAAGTGTTTCCTCACTATCTTTCTGTTTATAGATATCCTGGATTCTTCTATTCCCTTAATAGGACAGTGAATAACAGTTGGTGTTACATTTCCTTTCTGAGAGAAAACAGATGCAAAATAGGAATTTAAAAGTTCAGCCTTCTCAACATCCTGTCTTACCATTTCATCATTTTCATCCTGTAAAAATCCTATAGCATCTTTGACTTTTCTTTTACTTTTGACATATCCCCAAAATCCTTTATTATTGCTTTTGACATCTCTTGCAAGCCTCAATTCATTTTCAGCTTTAGCTAATCTGATTTGTGCCCTGCAGATTCTGCAGACAGCATTATATTCTTCTTTAGATATGCCTCCCTCTTTCCATTTTATAAACATTTTTTTCTTCCTTTTTAGCATGTGCTTAAGTTCTGTGTTCACCCATCCTGGTTTCCTTAAATGCTTCCTATTCTTCCCTCTTTTCGGAATTGTTAACAACTGTGCTTTGAGAATTTCATTTTTCAAGATTTCCCATCCTTCCTGGACATTTTTGTCTTTAAGGATATCCAGCCATTGGATCCCTCCAATTATCTTTCTGAATCCCTTAAAATCTGCCTTTCTGAAATCTAACCTTGACGTCTGAGTCTTCACAGGTCTTCCGCCTCTAGTTATCCAAAATTCTAAAATAGCATGGTCGCTACCTCCTAGGGTTCCAGCCACTTTTACCTCCTCAACCATTTCCTCCCTGTTTATAAGGATTAGATCCAAGGTAGCAGTTCCCCTTGTTTTCTCCCCTACCTTTTGGAAGATAAAGTTGTCAGCAAGAGAGGATAAGAATTTCCTTGACCTGTTAGTTTTGCCTGAGAGAGATTCCCAACAAATGTCTGGATAGTTGAAATCTCCCATGACAACTATGTCATATTTTTTGGAGAACTTGTCCATTTGATGCATAAAGAGTTCATCCATATCTTCAGCTTGCACAGGCGGCCTGTAGTAAATGCCTACAATGGTGTCCTTTCCATTGTTCTGTCCTTGTATTCTTACCCAAACAGTTTCCACAGAACTCCCAGTCTCTGAAGCTTCAATCTCTGTGCAGATATACGCGTTTCTAACATACAATGCAACACCTCCTCCTCGTTTATCAAGTCTGTTTCTTGCAAATAAGTTGTATCCTTCTAGTCTTGTATTCCAATCATGTGTATCGTCCCACCAAGTTTCAGTGATTCCAATGACATCATATTTCTTTTCCTGTGTTAGTAGTTCCAATTCTCCTTGTTTGTTGCCCATGCTTTGTGCATTAGACAAGGAGAATTGGAACTACTAACACATTCGACATTCGATATTCGATATTCGATATTCGATATTCACCATACGACGTACGACATTTTGACAATTCAACATTCGACATTCTCCATTCGTCATTCGACATTTCGACATTCGACATTCACATTCGACATTCGACATTTCGACATTCGACATTCACATTCGACATTCGACATTTCGACATTCGACATTCGACATTCGACATTTCGACATTCACATTCGACATTCACCATTCGACATTCAACATTCACCATTCGACATTCGACATTCACATTCGACATTCGACATTTCAACATTCGACATTTCAACATTTCGACATTTCGACATTCGACATTTCGACATTCGACATTTCGATATTTCACATTCGATATTCACATTCGACATTTGACATTTCGACATTTTGACATTTCGACATGCGACATTCGACATTTCGACATTCGACATTCGACATTTACATTCGACATTCGACATTTCGATATTTCACATTCGATATTCACATTCGACATTTGACATTTCGACATTTCAACATTCGACATTCAACATTTCGACATTCGACATTCGACATTTCGACATTTTGACATTCGACATTTCGATATTTCACATTCGACATTCGACATTTTGACATTCAACATTCGACAATCACATTCGACATTCGACATTTCGACATTCGACATTCGACATTCACATTCGACATTCGACATTTCGACATTCGACATTGCGACATTTCGACATTCGATATTTCGACATTCGACATTTTGACATTCGACATTCACATTCGACATTCACGTTTGACATTCAACATTTTGACATTCGACATTCGACATTTCGACATTTCGACATTCGACATTTCGACATTTCGACATTCGACATTTCGACATTTCGACATTCGACATTCGACATTTACATTCGACATTCGACATTTACATTCGACATTCACCATTCGACATTCGACATTCACATTCGACATTTCAACATTCGACATTTCGACATTTCGACATTCACATTCGACAATCGACATTTCGACATTGGACATTTCGACATCCGACATTCGACATTTCGACATTCGACATTTTGACATTTCGACATTTCGACATTCGACATTCGACATTCACATTCGACATTTCGACATTCACATTCGACATTCACCATTCGACATTCAACTTTCACCATTCGACATTCGACATTCACATTCGACATTCGACATTTCGACATTCGACATTTCGACATTCGACATTTAAACATTTTGACATTTCGACATTCGACATTCGATATTCACCATTCGACGTTCGACAATTCGACATTCGACATTCTCCATTCGACATTCGACATTTCGACATTCGACATTCACATTCGACATTCGACATTTCGTCATTCGACATTTGACATTCACATTCGACATTCGACATTTCGACATTCGACATTCGACATTCACATTCGACATTTGACATTTCGACATTCGACATTCAACATTGACATTCGACATTCGACATTTCGACATTCACATTCGACATTCACCATTCGACATTCGACATTCACCATTCGACATTCGACATTCACATTCGACATTCGACATTTCGACATTCGACATTTCAACATTTCGACATTTCGACATTCGACATTCGACATTTCGACATTCGACATTTCGATATTTCACATTCGATATTCACATTCGACATTTGACATTTCGAAATTTTGACATTTCGACATGCGACATTCGACATTTCGACATTCGACATTCGACATTTACATTCGACATTCGACATCTCGACATTCAACATTTCGACATTCGACATTTCGATATTTCACATTCGACATTCACATTCGACATTCGACATTTTGACATTCGACATTCGACATTCACATTCGACATTCGACATTCGACATTTCGACATTCGACATTCGACATTTTGACATTTCGACATGCGACATTCCAAATTTCGACATTTCAACATTCGACATTCACATTCGACATTCACGTTTGACATTCAACATTTCGACATTCGACATTTCGACATTCGACATTTAAATTCGACATTCGACATTTCGACATTCGACATTTCGACATTTCGACATTCACATTCGACATTTACATTCGACATTCGACATTTCGACATTCGACATTCGACATTTACATTTGACATTCGACATTCACATTCGACATTTACATTCGACATTCGACATTTCGACATTCGACATTTCAACATTTTGACATTTCGACATTCGACATTCGATATTCACCATTCGACGTACGACATTTCGACAATTCGACATTCGACATTCTCCATTCTTCATTCGACATTTCGACATTCGACATTCACATTCGACATTCGACATTTCGACATTCGACATTCACATTCGACATTCGACATTTCGACATTCGACATTCGACATTCGACATTTCGACATTCACATTCGACATTCACCATTCGACATTCAACATTCACCATTCGACATTCGACATTCACATTCGACATTCGACATTTCGACATTCGACATTTCAACATTTCGACATTTCGACATTCGACATTCGACATTTCGACATTCGACATTTTGATATTTCACATTCGATATTCACGTTCGACATTTGACATTTCGACATTTTGACATTTCGACATGCGACATTCGACATTTCGACATTCGACATTCGACATTTACATTCGACATTCGACATTTCGATATTTCACATTCGATATTCACATTCGACATTTCGACATTCGACATTCGACATTCACATTCGACATTCGACATTTCGACATTCGACATTGCGACATTTCGACATTCGATATTTCGACATTCGACATTTCGACATTCGACATTCACATTCGACATTCACGTTTGACATTCAACATTTCGACATTCGACATTCGACATTTCAACATTTCGACATTCGACATTTCGACATTTCGACATTCGACATTTACATTCGACATTCGACATTTACATTCGACATTCACCATTCGACATTCGACATTCACATTCGACATTTCAACATTCGACATTTCGACATTTCGACATTTCAACATTCGACATTTCGACATTTCGACATTCACATTCGACAATCGACATTTCGACATTGGACATTTCGACATCCGACAATCGACATTTCGACATTCGACATTTTGACATTTCGACATTTCGACATTCGACATTCGACATTCACATTCGACATTTCGACATTCACATTCGACATTCACCATTCGACATTCGACTTTCACCATTCGACATTCGACATTCACATTCGACATTCGACATTTCGACATTCGACATTTCGACATTTAAACATTTTGACATTTCGACATTCGACATTCGATATTCACCATTCGACGTTCGAAAATTCGACATTTGACATTCTCCATTCGACATTCGACATTTCGACATTCGACATTCACATTCGACATTCGACATTTCGTCATTCGACATTCGACATTCACATTCGACATTCGACATTTCGACATTCGACATTCGACATTCACATTCGACATTTGACATTTCGACATTCGACATTCAACATTGACATTCGACATTCGACATTTCGACATTCACATTCGACATTCACCATTCGACATTCGACATTCACCATTCGACATTCGACATTCACATTCGTCATTCGACATTTCGACATTCGACATTTCAACATTTCGACATTTCGACATTCGACATTTCGACATTCGACATTTCGATATTTCACATTCGATATTCACATTCGACATTTGACATTTCGAAATTTTGACATTTCGACATGCGACATTCGACATTTCGACATTCGACATTCGACATTTACATTCGACATTTGACATCTCGACATAAGACATTTCGACATTCGACATTTCGATATTTCACATTCGACATTCACATTCGACATTCGACATTTTGACATTCGACATTCGACATTCACATTCGACATTCGACATTCGACATTTCGACATTCGACATTCGACATTTTGACATTTCGACATGCGACATTCCACATTTCGACATTTCAACATTCGACATTCACATTCGACATTCACGTTTGACATTCAACATTTCGACATTCGACATTCGACATTTCGACATTCGACATTCGACATTTACATTCGACATTCGACATTCGACATTTCGACATTCGACATTCGACATTTACATTCGACATTCGACATTCAAATTCGACATTTCAACATTCGACATTTCGATATTTCGATATTCACATTCGACAATCGACATTTTGACATTCGACATTTCGACATCCGACATTCGACATTTCGACATTCGACATTTTGACATTTCGACATTCGACATTTAAATTCGACATTCGACATTTCGACATTTGACATTCGATATTTACATTCAACATTCGACATTTACATTCGACATTTCAACATTCGATATTTCGACATTTTGACATCCGACATTCGACATTTCAACATTCGACATTCGACATTTCGACATTTGACATTCGACATTTTGACATTCGACATTCGACATTCACATTCGACATTCGACATTCGACATTTCGACATTCGACATTCGACATTTTGACATTTCGACATGCGACATTTCGACATTCACATTCGACGATCGACATTTCGACATTCGACATTTTGGCATTCGACATTAGACATTCGACATTCGACATTCACCATTCGACATTCACATTCGACATTCGACATTTCGACATTCGACATTTCAACATTTCGACATTTCGACATTCGACATTCGACATTTCGACATTCGACATTTCGATATTTCACATTCGATATTCACATTCGACATTTGACTTTTCGAAATTTTGACATTTCGACATGCGACATTCGACATTTCGACATTTGACATTCGACATTTACATTCGAAATTCGACATTCACATTCGACATTTCAACATTCGACATTTCGATATTTCGATATTCACATTCGACAATCGACATTTTGACATTCGACATTTCGACATCCGACATTCGACATTTCGACATTCGACATTTTGACATTTCGACATTCGACATTTAAATTCGACATTCGACATTTCGACATTTGACATTCGATATTTACATTCAACATTCGACATTTACATTCGACATTTCAACATTCGATATTTCGACATTTTGACATCCGACATTCGACATTTCAACATTCGACATTTCGACATTCACATTCGACATTTACATTCGACATTCGACATTTCGACATTTGACATTCGACATTTTGACATTCGACATTCGACATTCACATTCGACATTCGACATTCGACATTTCGACATTCGACATTCGACATTTTGACATTTCGACATGCGACATTTCGACATTCACATTCGACGATCGACATTTCGACATTCGACATTTTGGCATTCGACATTAGACATTCGACATTCGACATTCACCATTCGACATTCACATTCGACATTCGACATTTCGACATTCGACATTTCAACATTTCGACATTTCGACATTCGACATTCGACATTTCGACATTTCGATATTTCACATTCGATATTCACATTCGACATTTGACATTTCGAAATTTTGACATTTCGACATGCGACATTCGACATTTCGACATTTGACATTTACATTCGAAATTCGACATTTCGACATTCGACATTTCGACATTCGACATTTCGACATTCGACATTTCGATATTTCACATTCGACATTCACATTCGACATTCGACATTTTGACATTCGACATTTGACATTCGACATTTCGACATTCGACATTCGACATTTTGACATTTCGACATGCGACATTCCACATTTCGACATTTCAACATTCGACATTCACATTCGACATTCACGTTTGACATTCAACATTTCGACATTCGACATTCGACATTTCGACATTCGACATTCGACATTTACATTCGACATTCGACATTTCGACATTCGACATTCGACATTTACATTCGACATTCGACATTCACATTCGACATTTCAACATTCGACATTTCGATATTTCGATATTCACATTCGACAATCGACATTTTGACATTCGACATTTCGACATCCGACATTCGACATTTCGACATTCGACATTTCGACATTTCGACATTCGACATTTAAATTCGACATTCGACATTTCGACATTCGACATTCGATATTTACATTCGACATTCGACATTTACATTCGACATTTCAACATTCAATATTTCGACATTTTGACATCCGACATTCGACATTTCAACATTCGACATTTCAACATTTCGACATTCACATTCGACATTTACATTCGACATTCGACATTTCGACATTCGACATTCGACATTTACATTTGACATTCGACATTCACATTCGACATTTCAACATTCGACATTTCGACATTTCGACATCCGACATTTACATTTGACATTCGACATTCACATTCGACATTTCAACATTCGACATTTTGACATTCACATTCGACAATCGACATTTCGACATTCGACATTTTGGCATTCGACATTAGACATTCGACATTCACCATTCGACATTCGACATTCACATTCGACATTTCGACATTCGACATTTCTACATTTTGACATTTCGACATTTGACATTCCACATTCACATTCGACATTCAACATTTCTACATTTGACATTCGACATTCACATTCGACATTTCACATTTCGACATTTCGACATTCGACATTCAACATTTCGACATTCAACATTCGACATTGCGACATTTTGACATTCGACATTTTGATATTTCACATTCGACATTTTGACATTCAACATTCGACAATCACATTCGACATTCGACATTTCGACATTCGACATTCGACATTCACATTCGACATACGACATTTCGACATTCGACATTGCGACATTTCGACATTCGACATTCACATTCGACATTCGACATTCAACATTTCGACATTCGACATTCAACATTTCGACGTTCAACATTTCGATATTTCACATTCGACATTCAAATTCGACATTTGACATTTCGACATTCGACATTTTGACATTTCGACATTCGACATTCGACATTTACATTCGACATTCAACATTTACATTCGACATTTCAACATTCGACATTTCGACATTTTGACATCCGACATTCGACATTTCAACATTCGACATTTCGACATTCACATTCGACATTTACATTCGACATTCGACATTTCGACATTTGACATTTACATTCGACATTCGACATTCACATTCGACATTTCAACATTCGACATTTCGACATTTCGACATCCGACATTCGACATTTCAACATTCGACATTTCGACATTCACATTCGACAATCGACATTTCGACATTCGACATTCACATTCGACATTTCGACATTCACATTCGACATTCACCATTCGACATTCGACTTTCACCATTCGACATTCGACATTCACATTTGACATTCGACATTTCGACATTCGACATTTCGACATTCGACATTTCAACATTTTGACATTTCGACATTCGACATTCGATATTCACCATTCGACGTACGACATTTTGACAATTCGACATTCGACATTCTCCATTCGTCATTCGACATTTCGACATTCGACATTCACATTCGACATTCGACATTTCGACATTCGACATTCACATTCGACATTCGACATTTCGACATTCGACATTCGACATTTCGACATTCACATTCGACATTCACCATTCGACATTCAATATTCACCATTCGACATTCGACATTCACATTCGACATTCGACATTTCGACATTCGACATTTCGACATTTCGACATTTCGACATTCGACATTCGACATTTCGACATTCGACATTCAACATTTCGACATTCGACATTCAACATTTCGACGTTCAACATTTCGATATTTCACATTCGACATTCACATTCGACATTTGACATTTCGACATTCGACATTTCGACATTTCCACATTCGACATTCGACATTTACATTCGACATTCGACATTTACATTCGACATTTCAACATTCGACATTTCGACATTTTGACATCCGACATTCGACATTTCAACATTCGACATTTCGACATTCACATTCGACAATTACATTCGACATTCGACATTTCGACATTTGACATTTACATTCGACATTCGACATTCACATTCGACATTTCAACATTCGACATTTCGACATTTCGACATCCGACATTCGACATTTCAACATTCGACATTTCGACATTCACATTCGACAAAAGACATTTCGACATTCGACATTCACATTCGACATTTTGACATTCACATTCGACATTCACCATTAGACATTCGACTTTCACCATTCGACATTCAACATTCACATTCGACATTCGACATTTCGACATTCGACATTTCGACATTAGACATTTCAACATTTTGACATTTCGACATTCGACATTCGATATTCACCATTCGACGTACGACATTTCGACAATTCGACATTCGACATTCTTCATTCGTCATTCGACATTTCGACATTCGACATTCACATTCGACATTCGACATTTTGACATTTGACATTCACATTCGACATTCGACATTTCGACATTCGACATTCGACATTTCGACATTCACATTCGACATTCACCATTCGACATTCAATATTCACCATTCGACATTCGACATTCATATTCGACATTCGACATTTCGACATTCGACATTTCGAAATTTCGACATTTTGACATTCGACATTCGACATTTCGACATTCGACATTTCGATATTTCACATTCGATATTCACATTCGACATTTGACATTTCGACATTTTGACATTTCGACATGCGACATTCGACATTTCGACATTCGACATTCACATTCGACATTCGACATTTCGACATTCGACATTTCAACATTTCGACATTTCGACATTCGAAATTTCGACATTCGACATTTCGAAATTTCACATTCGATATTCACATTCGACATTTGACATTTCGAAATTTTGACATTTCGACATGCGACATTCGACATTTCGACATTCGACATTCGACATTTACATTCGACATTCGACATCTCGACATAAGACATTTCGACATTCGACATTTCGATATTTCACATTCGACATTCTCATTCGACATTCGACATTTCGACATTCGACATTCGACATTTTGACATTTCGACATGCGACATTCCACATTTCGACATTTCAACATTCGACATTCACATTCGACATTCACGTTTGACATTCAACATTTCGACATTCGACATTCGACATTTCGACATTCGACATTTAAATTCGACATTCGACATTCACATTCGACATTCGACATTTCGTCATTCGACATTCGACATTCACATTCGACATTCGACATTTCGACATTCGACATTCGACATTCACATTCGACATTTGCCATTTCGACATTCGACATTCAACATTGACATTCGACATTCGACATTTCGACATTCACATTCGACATTCACCATTCGACATTCGACATTCACCATTCGACATTCGACATTCACATTCGACATTCGACATTTTGACATTCGACATTTCAACATTTCGACATTTCGACATTCGACATTCGACATTTCGACATTCGACATTTCGATATTTCACATTCGATATTCACATTCGACATTTGACATTTCGAAATTTTGACATTTCGACATGCGACATTCGACATTTCGACATTCGACATTCGACATTTACATTCGACATTCGACATCTCGACATTCGACATTTCGACATTCGACATTGCGATATTTCACATTCGACATTCACATTCGACATTCGACATTTTGACATTCGACATTCGACATTCACATTCGACATTCGACATTCGACATTTCGACATTCGACATTCGACATTTTGACATTTCGACATGCGACATTCCACATTTCGACATTTCAACATTCGACATTCACATTCGACATTCACGTTTGACATTCAACATTTCGACATTCGACATTCGACATTTCGACATTCGACATTTAAATTCGACATTCGACATTTCGACATTCGACATTTCGACATTTCGACATTCACATTCGACATTTACATTCGACATTCGACATTTCGACTTTCGACATTCGACATTTACATTTGACATTCGACATTCAAATTCGACATTTACATTCGACATTCGACATTTCGACATTTCGACATTCGACATTTCAACATTTTGACATTTCGACATTCGACATTCGATATTCAGCATTCGACGTTCGACAATTCGACATTCGACATTCTCCATTCGACATTCGACATTTCGACATTCGACATTCACATTCGACATTCGACATTTCGTCATTCGACATTCGACATTCACATTCGACATTCGACATTTCGACATTCGACATTCGACATTCACATTCGACATTTGACATTTTGACATTCGACATTCAACATTGACATTCGACATTTCGACATTCACATTCGACATTCACCATTCGACATTCGACATTCACCATTCGACATTCGACATTCACATTCGACATTCGACATTTCGACATTCGACATTTCAACATTTCGACATTTCGACATTCGACATTTCGACATTCGACATTTCGATATTTCACATTCGATATTCACATTCGACATTAGACATTTCGAAATTTTGACATTTCGACATGCGACATTCGACATTTCGACATTCGACATTCGACATTTACATTCGACATTCGACATCTCGACATTCGACATTTTGACATTCGACATTTCGATATTTCACATTCGACATTCACATTCGACATTCGACATTTTGACATTCGACATTCGACATTCACATTCGACATTCGACATTCGACATTTCGACATTCGACATTCGACATTTTGACATTTCGACATGCGACATTCCACATTTC
Organism: Dendrobates tinctorius; assembly: GCF_039654945.1. NCBI lineage: Eukaryota > Metazoa > Chordata > Amphibia > Anura > Dendrobatidae > Dendrobates > Dendrobates tinctorius. The sequence goes on from NW_027361795.1 coordinate 22,851,006, forward strand.
GACATTTCAACATTCGACATTCACATTCGACATTCACGTTTGACATTCAACATTTCGACATTCAACATTCGACATTTCGACATTCGACATTTAAATTCGACATTCGACATTTCGACATTCGACATTTCGACATTCACATTCGACATTTACATTCGACATTCGACATTTCGACATTCGACATTCGACATTTACATTTGACATTCGACATTCACATTCGACATTTACATTCGACATTCGACATTTCGACATTTCGACATTCGACATTTCAACATTTTGACATTTCGACATTCGACATTCGTCATTCGACATTTCGACATTCGACATTCACATTCGACATTAGACATTTCGACATTCGACATTCACATTCGACATTCGACATTTCGACATTCGACATTCGACATTTCGACATTCACATTCGACATTCACCATTCGACATTCAACATTCACCATTCGACATTCACATTCGACATTCGACATTTCGACATTCAACATTTCAACATTTCGACATTTCGACATTCGACATTCGACATTCGACATTTCGATATTTCACATTCGATATTCACGTTCGACATTTGACATTTCGACATTTTGACATTTCGACATGCGACATTCGACATTTCGACATTCGACATTCGACATTTACATTCGACATTCGACATTTCGATATTTCACATTCGATATTCACATTCGACATTTCGACATTCGACATTCGACATTCACATTCGACATTCGACATTTCGACATTCGACATTGCGACATTTCGACATTCGATATTTCGACATTCGACATTTCGACATTCGACATTCACATTCGACATTCACGTTTGACATTCAACATTTCGACATTCGACATTCGACATTTCAACATTTCGACATTTCGACATTTCGACATTCGACATTCGACATTTACATTCGACATTCGACATTTACATTCGACATTCACCATTCGACATTCGACATTCACATTCGACATTTCAACATTCGACATTTCGACATTTCGACATTCACATTCGACAATCGACATTTCGACATTGGACATTTCGACATCCGACATTCGACATTTCGACATTCGACATTCGACATTTCGACATTCGACATTTCGACATTCGACATTTAAACATTTTGACATTTCGACATTCGACATTCAATATTCACCATTCGACGTTCGACAATTCGACATTCGACATTCTCCATTCGACATTCGACATTTCGACATTCGACATTCACATTCGACATTCGACATTTCGTCATTCGACATTCGACATTCACATTCGACATTCGACATTTTGACATTCGACATTCGACATTCACATTCGACATTTGACATTTCGACATTCGACATTCAACATTGACATTCGACATTTCGACATTCACATTCGACATTCACCATTCGACATTCGACATTCACCATTCGACATTCGACATTCACATTCGACATTCGACATTTCGACATTCGACATTTCAACATTTCGACATTTCGACATTCGACATTCGACATTTCGACATTCGACATTTCGATATTTCACATTCGATATTCACATTCGACATTTGACATTTCGAAATTTTGACATTTCGACATGCGACATTCGACATTTCGACATTCGACATTTACATTCGACATTCGACATCTCGACATTCGACATTTCGACATTCGACATTTCGATATTTCACATTCGACATTCACATTCGACATTCGACATTTTGACATTCGACATTCGACATTCACATTCGACATTCGACATTCGACATATCGACATTCGACATTCGACATTTTGACATTTCGACATGCGACATTCCACATTTCGACATTTCAACATTCGACATTCACATTCGACATTCACGTTTGACATTCAACATTTCGACATTCGACATTCGACATTTCGACATTCGACATTCGACATTTACATTCGACATTCGACATTCGACATTTCGACATTCGACATTCGACATTTACATTCGACATTCGACATTCACATTCGACATTTCAACATTCGACATTTCGATATTTCGATATTCACATTCGACAATCGACATTTTGACATTCGACATTTCGACATCCGACATTCGACATTTCGACATTCGACATTTTGACATTTCGACATTCGACATTTAAATTCGACATTCGACATTTCGACATTCGACATTCGATATTTACATTCGACATTCGACATTTACATTCGACATTTCAACATTCGATATTTCGACATTTTGACATCCGACATTCGACATTTCAACATTCGACATTTCGACATTTCGACATTCACATTCGACATTTACATTCGACATTCGACATTTCGACATTCGACATTCGACATTTTGACATTCGACATTCGACATTCACATTCGACATTCGACATTCGACATTCGACATTTTGACATTTCGACATGCGACATTCCACATTTCGACATTTCAACATTCGACATTCACATTCGACATTTACGTTTGACATTCAACATTTCGACATTCGACATTCGACATTTCGACATTCGACATTCGACATTTACATTCGACATTCGACATTCGACATTTCGACATTCGACATTCGACATTTACATTCGACATTCGACATTCACATTCGACATTTCAACATTCGACATTTCGATATTTCGATATTCACATTCGACAATCGACATTTCGACATTCGACACTTTGACATCCGACATTCGACATTTCGACATTCGACATTTCAACATTTCGACATTCGACATTTAAATTCGACATTCGACATTTCGACATTCGACATTCGACATTTACATTTGACATTCGACATTCACATTCGACATTTCAACATTCGACATTTCGACATTTCGACATCCGACATTCGACATTTCAACATTCGACATTTCGACATTCACATTCGACATTCGACATTTCGACATTCGACATTCGACATTTACATTCGACATTCGACATTCACATTCGACATTTCAACATTCGACATTTCGATATTTCGATATTCACATTCGACAATCGACATTTCGACATTCGACATTTTGACATCCGACATTCGACATTTCGACATTCGACATTTCGACATTTCGACATTCGACATTTAAATTCGACATTCGACATTTCGACATTCGACATTTACATTTGACATTCGACATTCACATTCGACATTTCAGCATTCGACATTTCGAAATTTCGACATCCGACATTCGACATTTCAACATTCGACATTTCGACATTCACATTCGACAATCGACATTTCGACATTCGACATTTTGGCATTCGACATTAGACATTCGACATTCACCATTCGACATTCGACATTCACATTCGACAGTTCGACATTCGACATTTCGACATTTTGACATTTCGACATTTGACATTCCACATTCACATTCGACATTCAACATTTCTATATTTGACATTCGACATTCACATTCGACATTTAACATTTCGACATTTCGACATTCGACATTCAACATTTCGACATTCAACATTCGACATTGCGACATTTTGACATTCGACATTCGATATTTACATTCGACATTCGACATTTACATTCGACATTTCAACATTCGATATTTCGACATTTTGACATCCGACATTCGACATTTCAACATTCGACATTTCGACATTTCGACATTCACATTCGACATTTACATTCGACATTTCGACATTCGACATTCGACATTTACATTTGACATTCGACATTCACATTCGACATTTCAACATTCGACATTTCGACATTTCGACATCCGACATTCGACATTTCAACATTCGACATTTCGACATTCACATTCGACAATCGACATTTCGACATTCAACATTTTGGCATTCGACATTAGACATTCGACATTCACCATTCGACATTCGACATTCACATTCGACATTTCGACATTCGACATTTCGACATTTTGACATTTCGACATTTGACATTCCACATTCACATTCGACATTCAACATTTCTACATTTGACATTCGACATTCACATTCGACATTTAACATTTCGACATTTCGACATTCGACATTCAACATTTCGACATTCAACATTCGACATTGCGACATTTTGACATTCGACATTTCGATATTTCACATTCGACATTCGACATTTTGACATTCAACATTCGACAATCACATTTGACATTCGACATTTCGACATTCGACATTCGACATATACATTCGACATACGACATTTCGACATTCGACATTGCGACATTTCGACATTCGACATTCACATTCGGCATTCGACATTCAACATTTCGACATTCGACGTTCAACATTTCGATATTTCACATTCGACATTCACATTCGACATTTGACATTTTGACATCCGACATTCGACATTTCAACATTCGACATTTCGACATTCACATTCGACATTTACATTCGACATTCGACATTTCGACATTTGACATTTACATTCGACATTCGACATTCACATTCGACATTTCAACATTCGACATTTCGACATTTCGACATTCGACATTCGACATTTCAACATTCGACATTTCGACATTCATATTCGACAATCGACATTTCGACATTCGACATTCACATTCGACATTTCGACATTCACATTCGACATTCACCATTCGACATTCGACTTTCACCATTCGACATTCGACATTCACATTCGACATTCGACATTTCGACATTCGACATTTCGACATTCGACATTTCAACATTTTGACATTTCGACATTCGACATTCGATATTCACCATACGACGTACGACATTTCGACAATTCAACATTCGACATTCTCCATTCGTCATTCGACATTTCGACATTCGACATTCACATTCGACATTCGACATTTCTACATTCGACATTCACATTCGACATTCGACATTTCGACATTCGACATTCGACATTCGACATTTCGACATTCACATTCGACATTCACCATTCGACATTCAACATTCACCATTCGACATTCGACATTCACATTCGACATTCGACATTTCGACATTCGACATTTCAACATTTCGACATTTCGACATTCGACATTCGACATTTCGACATTCGACATTACGATATTTCACATTCGATATTCACATTCGACATTTGACATTTCGACATTTTGACATTTCGACATGCGACATTCGACATTTCGACATTCGACATTCGACATTTACATTCGACATTCGACATTTCGATATTTCACATTCGATATTCACATTCGACATTTGACATTTCGACATTTCAACATTCGACATTCAACATTTCGACATTCGACATTCGACATTTCGACATTTTGACATTCGACATTTCGATATTTCACATTCGACATTCGACATTTTGACATTCAACATTCGACAATCACATTCGACATTCGACATTTCGACATTCGACATTCACATTCGACATTCGACATTTCGACATTCGACATTGCGACATTTCGACATTCGATATTTCGACATTCGACATTTTGACATTCGACATTCACATTCGACATTCACGTTTGACATTCAACATTTTGACATTCGACATTCGACATTTCGACATTTCGACATTCGACATTTCGACATTTCGACATTCGACATTCGACATTTACATTCGACATTCGACATTTACATTCGACATTCACCATTCGACATTCGACATTCACATTCGACATTTCAACATTCGACATTTCGACATTTCGACATTCACATTCGACAATCGACATTTCGACATTGGACATTTCGACATCCGACATTCGACATTTCGACATTCGACATTTTGACATTTCGACATTTCGACATTCGACATTCGACATTCACATTCGACATTTCGACATTCACATTCGACATTCACCATTCGACATTCAACTTTCACCATTCGACATTCGACATTCACATTCGACATTCGACATTTCGACATTCGACATTTCGACATTCGACATTTAAACATTTTGACATTTCGACATTCGACATTCGATATTCACCATTCGACGTTAGACATTTCGACATTCGACATTCACATTTCGACATTCACATTGGACATTTCGACATTCGACATTCACATTCGACAATTCGACTTTCGACCTTCGACATTTCGACATTTCGACATTCACATTCGACATTCGACATTTCGACATTCACATTCGACATTCGACATTTCGACATTCACATTCGACATTCGACATTCACATTCGACATTCGACATTCGACATTTCGACATTTCGACATTCGACATTCACATTCGACATTCGACATTTCGACATTCGACATTCACATTCGACATTCGACATTTCGACATTCACATTCGACATTCGACATTTCAACATTCGACATTCACATTCGACAATTCGACTTTCGACATTCAACATTTCGACATTTCGACATTCACATTCGACATTCGACATTTCGACATTTCGACATTCGACATTCACATTCGACATTCGACATTCACATTCGACATGCGACATTTCGACATTTCGACATTCACATTCAACATTCGACATTTCGACTTTCGACATTTCAACATTCACATTCGACATTTGACATTCACATTTGACATTCAACATTCACATTTGACAATCGACATTCGACATTTCGACATTCAACATTCGACATTTCGACATTCGACATTTCGACATTCACATTCGACATTCACATTTGACATTCACATTTGACATTCGACATTCACATTCGACATTTGACATTCGACATTCGACATTCAACAATTCAACATTCGACATTTCAACATTCGACATTCGACATTCGACATTTCGACATTCGACATTTCGACATTCGACATTCACATTCGACATTCGACATTCGACATTCACATTCGACATTCGACATTTCGACATTTCGACATTCGATATTCACATTCGACATTCGACATTTCGACATTCGACATTCACATTCGACATTTTGACATTCACATTCGACATTTCGACATTCGACATTCACATTCGACAATTCGACTTTCGACATTCGACATTTCGACATTTCGACATTCACATTCGACATTCGACATTTCGACATTCACATTCGACATTCGACATTTCGACATTCACATTCGACATTCGACATTTCGACTTTCGACATTTCAACATTCACATTCGACATTTGACATTCGACATTCGACATTCACATTCGACATTCGACATTCACATTCGACATTTGACATTCGACATTTCGACATTTCGACATTCGACATTCACATTCGACATTCGACATTCACATTCGACATTCGACATTCACATTTGACATTCAACATTCACATTTGACAATCGACATTCGACATTTCGACATTCAACATTCGACATTCGACATTTCGACATTTCGACATTCGACATTTCGACATTCAAATTCGACATTCACATTTGACATTCGACATTCACATTCGACATTTGACATTCGACATTCGACATTCCACAATTCGACATTCGACATTTCGACATTCGACATTCACATTCGACATTCGACATTTCGACATTCGACAATCACATTCGACATTCGACATTCGACATTCACATTCGACATTCGACATTCGACATTCGACATTTCGACATTTCGACATTCGACATTTCGACATGTCGACATTCACATTCGACATTCGACATTCGACATTTACATTCGATATTCGACATTTCGACATTTCGACATTCGACATTCACATTCGACATTCGACATTTCGACATTCGACATTCACATTCGACATTCGACATTTCGACATTCACATTGGACATTTCGACATTCGACATTCACATTCGACAATTCGACTTTCGACCTTCGACATTTCGACATTTCGACATTCACATTCGACATTCGACATTTCGACATTCACATTCGACATTCGACATTTCGACATTCACATTCGACATTCGACATTTCGACATTCACATTCGACATTCGACAATTCGACTTTCGACATTCGACATTTCGACATTTCGACATTCACATTCGACATTCGAGATTTCGACTTTCGACATTCGACATTTCGACATTTCGACATTCACATTCGACATTCGAGATTTCAACATTCACATTCGACATTCGACATTTCGACATTTCGACATTATGACATTTCAACATTAGAAATTCACATTCGACATTCCACATTCACATTCGACATTCGACATTTCGACATTTCGACATTCGACATCCGACATTCACATTCGACATTTTCACATTCGACATTCACATTCGACTTTCGACATTTCGACATTCGACATTTCGACATTTCGACATTCACTTTCGACATTTGACATCCGACATTCACATTCGACATTCGACATTCGACATTCACATTCCGACATTTCGGCATTAGACATTCACATTCGACATTCACATTCGACATTCAACATTCGACATTCACATTCGTCATTTACATTCGACATTTGACATTCGACATTCACATTCGACATTCGACATTTCGACATTTCGACATTCGACATTCACATTCGACATTCGACATTTCGACATTCGACATTCACATTCGACATTTTGACATTCACATTCGACATTTCGACATTCGACATTCACATTCGACAATTCGACTTTCGACATTCGACATTTCGACATTTCGACATTCACATTCGACATTCGACATTTCGACATTCACATTCGACATTCGACATTTCGACATTCACATTCGACATTCGACATTTCGACTTTCGACATTTCAACATTCATAATCGACATTTGACATTCGACATTCGACATTCACATTCGACATTCGACATTCACATTCGACATTTGACATTCGACATTTCGACATTTCGACATTCGACATTCACATTCGACATTCGACATTCACATTCGACATTCGACATTCACATTTGACATTCAACATTCACATTTGACAATCGACATTCGACATTACGACATTCAACATTCGACATTCTACATTTCGACATTTCGACATTCGACATTTCGACATTCAAATTCGACATTCACATTTGACATTCGACATTCACATTCGACATTTGACATTCGACATTCGACATTCCACAATTCGACATTCGACATTTTGACATTCGACATTCACATTCGACATTCGACATTTCGACATTCGACAATCACATTCGACATTCGACATTCGACATTCACATTCGACATTCGACATTTCGACATTTCGACATTCGACATTTCGACATTTCGACATTCACATTCGACATTCGACATTCGACATTCGACATTCGACATTCACATTCGACATTCGACATTTCGACATTTCGACATTCGACATTCACATTCGACATTCGACATTTCGACATTCGACATTCACATTCGACATTCGACATTTCGACATTCACATTGGACATTTCGACATTCGACATTCACATTCCACAATTCGACTTTCGACCTTCGACATTTCGACATTTCGACATTCACATTCGACATTCGACATTTCGACATTCACATTCGACATTCGACATTTCGACATTCACATTCGACATTCGACATTTCGACATTCACATTCGACATTCGACAATTCGACTTTCGACATTCGACATTTCGACATTTCGACATTCACATTCGACATTCGAGATTTCGACTTTCGACATTCGACATTTCGACATTTCGACATTCACATTCGACATTCGAGATTTCGACATTCACATTCGACATTCGACATTTCGACATTTCGACATTATGACATTTCAACATTAGAAATTCACATTCGACATTCGACATTCACATTCGACATTCGACATTTCGACATTTCGACATTCGACATCCGACATTCACATTCGACATTTTCACATTCGACATTCACATTCGACTTTCGACATTTCGACATTCGCCATTTCGACACTTCGACATTCACTTTCGACATTTGACATCCGACATTCACATTTGACATTCGACATTCGACATTCACATTCCGACATTTCGGCATTAGACATTCACATTCGACATTCACATTCGACATTCAACATTCGACATTCACATTCGTCATTTACATTCGACATTTGACATTCGACATTTCGACATTTCGACATTCGACATTCACATTCGACATTCACATTCGACATGCGACATTTCGACATTTCGACATTCACATTCGACATTCGACATTTCGACTTTCGACATTTCAAAATTCACATTCGACATTTGAGATTCGACATTCGACATTCACATTCGACATTCGACATTCACATTCGACATTTGACATTCGACATTTCGACATTTTGACATTCGACATTCACATTCGACATGCGACATTTCGACATTTCGACATTCACATTCGACATTCGACATTTCGACTTTCGACATTTCAAAATTCACATTCGACATTTGAGATTCGACATTCGACATTCACATTCGACATTCGACATTCACATTCGACATTTGACATTCGACATTTCGACATTTTGACATTCGACATTCACATTCGACATTCAACATTCGACATTCGACATTTCGACATTTCGACATTCGACATTTCGACATTCACATTCGACATTCCCATTTGACATTCGACATTCACATTCGACATTTGACATTCGACATTCGACATTCAACAATTCAACATTCGACATTTCGACATTCGACATTCGACATTCACATTCGACATTCGACATTTCGACATTCGACATTCACATTCGACATTCGACATTCACATTCGACATTTCGACATTCGACAATCACATTCGACATTCGACATTCGACATTCACATTCGACATTCGACATCCTACATTTCGACATTTCGACATTCGACATTTCGACATGTCGACATTCACATTCGACATTCGACATTCGACATTCGACATTCGACATTCACATTCGACATTCGACATTTCGACATTTCGACATTCGACATTCACATTCGACATTCGACATTTCGACATTCGACATTCACATTCGACATTCGACATTTTGACATTCACATTGGACATTTCGACATTCGACATTCACATTCGACAATTCGACTTTCGACCTTCGACATTTCGACATTTCGACATTCACAATCGACATTCGACATTTCGACATTCACATTCGACATTCGACATTTCGACATTCACATTCGACATTCGACATTCGACATTTCGACATTTCGACATTCGACATTCACATTCGACATTCGACATTTCGACATTCGACATTCACATTCGACATTCGACATTTCGACATTCACATTCGACATTCGACATTTCAACAATCGACATTCACATTCGACAATTCGACTTTCGACATTCGACATTTCGACATTTCGACATTCACATTCGACATTCGACATTTCGACATTTCGACATTCGACATTCACATTCGACATTCGACATTCACATTCGACATGCGACATTTCGACATTTCGACATTCACATTCGACATTCGACATTTCGACTTTCGACATTTCAACATTCACATTCGACATTTGACATTCACATTTGACATTCAACATTCACATTTGACAATCGACATTCGACATTTCGACATTCAACATTCGACATTTCGACATTCGACATTTCGACATTCACATTCGACATTCACATTTGACATTCACATTTGACATTCGACATTCACATTCGACATTTGACATTCGACATTCGACATTCAACAATTCAACATTCGACATTTCAACATTCGACATTCGACATTCGACATTTCGACATTCGACATTTCGACATTCGACATTCACATTCGACATTCGACATTCGACATTCACATTCGACATTCGACATTTCGACATTTCGACATTCGACATTCACATTCGACATTCGACATTTCGACATTCGACATTCACATTCGACATTTTGACATTCACATTCGACATTTCGACATTCGACATTCACATTCGACAATTCGACTTTCGACATTCGACATTTCGACATTTCGACATTCACATTCGACATTCGACATTTCGACATTCACATTCGACATTCGACATTTCGACATTCACATTCGACATTCGACATTTCGACTTTCGACATTTCAACATTCACATTCGACATTTGACATTCGACATTCGACATTCACATTCGACATTCGACATTCACATTCGACATTTGACATTCGACATTTCGACATTTTGACATTCGACATTCACATTCGACATTCACATTCGACATTCGACATTCACATTTGACATTCAACATTCACATTTGACAATCGACATTCGACATTTCGACTTTCAACATTCGACATTCGACATTTCGACATTTCGACATTCGACATTTCGACATTCAAATTCGACATTCACATTTGACATGCGACATTCACATTCGACATTTGACATTCGACATTCGACATTCCACAATTCGACATTCGACATTTCGACTTTCGACATTCACATTCGACATTCGACATGTCGACATTCCACAATCACATTCGACATTCGACATTCGACATTCACATTCGACATTCGACATTCGACATTCGACATTTCGACATTTCGACATTCGACATTTCGACATGTCGACATTCACATTCGACATTCGACATTCGACATTCGACATTCACATTCGACATTCGACATTTCGACATTTCGACATTCGACATTCACATTCGACATTCGACATTTCGACATTCGACATTCACATTCGACATTCGACATTTCGACATTCACATTGGACATTTCGACATTCGACATTCAAATTCGACAATTCGACTTTCGACCTTCGACATTTCGACATTTCGACATTCACATTCGACATTCGACATTTCGACATTCACATTCGACATTCGACATTTCGACATTCACATTCGACATTCGACATTTCGACATTCACATTCGACATTCGACAATTCGACTTTCGACACTCGACATTTCGACATTTCGACATTCACATTTGACATTCGAGATTTTGACTTTCGACATTCGACATTTCGACATTTCGACATTCACATTCGACATTCGAGATTTCGACATTCACATTCGACATTCGACATTTCGACATTTCGACATTATGACATTTCAACATTAGAAATTCACATTCGACATTCGACATTCACATTCGACATTCGACATTTCGACATTTCGACATTCGACATCCGACATTCACATTCGACATTTTCACATTCGACATTCACATTCGACTTTCGACATTTCGACATTCGACATTTCGACATTTCGACATTCACTTTCGACATTTGACATCCGACATTCACATTCGACATTCGACATTCACATTCCGACATTTCGGCATTAGACATTCACATTTGACATTCACATTCGACATTCAACATTCGACATTCACATTCATCATTTACATTCGACATTTGACATTCGATATTTCGACATTTCGACATTCGACATTCACATTCGACATGCGACATTTCGACATTTCGACATTTCGACATTCACATTCGACATTCGACATTTCGACTTTCGACATTTCAAAATTCACATTCGACATTTGAGATTCGACATTCGACATTCACATTCGACATTCGACATTCACATTCGACATTTGACATTCGACATTTCGACATTTCGACATTCGACATTCACATTCGACATTCGACATTCACATTCGACATGCGACATTTCGACATTTGACAATCGACATTCGATATTTCGACATTCAACATTCGACATTCGACATTTCGACATTTCGACATTCGACATTTCGACATTCACATTCGACATTCCCATTTGACATTCGACATTCACATTCGACATTTGACATTCGACATTCGACATTCAACAATTCAACATTCGACATTTCGACATTCGACATTCGACATTCACATTCGACATTCGACATTTCGACATTCGACATTCACATTCGACATTCGACATTCGACATTCACATTCGACATTTCGACATTCGACAATCACATTCGACATTCGACATTCGACATTCACATTCGACATTCGACATTCGACATTCGACATTTCGACATTTCGACATTCGACATTTCGACATGTCGACATTCACATTCGACATTCGACATTCGACATTCACATTCGACATTCGACATTTCGACATTTCGACATACGACATTCACATTCGACAATTCGACTTTCGACCTTCGACATTTCGACATTTCGACATTCACATTCGACATTCGACATTTCGACATTCACATTCGACATTCGACATTTCGACATTCGACATTCACATTCGACAATTCGACTTTCGACCTTCGACATTTCGACATTTCGACATTCACATTCGACATTCGACATTTCGACATTCACATTCGACATTCGACATTTCGACTTTCGACATTTCGACATTCACATTCGACATTCGACATTCACATTTGACATTCAACATTCACATTTGACAATCGACATTCGACATTTCGACATTCAACATTCGACATTCGACATTTCGACATTCACATTCGACATTCGACATTTCGACTTTCGACATTTCGACATTCACATTCGACATTCGACATTCACATTTGACATTCAACATTCACATTTGACAATCGACATTCGACATTTCGACATTCAACATTCGACATTCGACATTTCGACATTTCGACATTCGACATTTTGACATTCACATTCGACATTCACATTTGACATTCGACATTCACATTCGACCATTGACATTCGACATTCGACATTCAACAATTCAACATTCGACATTTCGACATTCGACATTCGACATTCACATTCGACATTCGACATTTCGACATTCGACATTCACATTCGACATTCGACATTCACATTCGACATTCGACATTCACATTTGACATTCGACATTTGACATTTCGACAATTCGACATTCGACATTCACATTCGACATTCGACATTCGACATTTCGACATTTCGACATTCGACATTCACATTCGACATTCGACATTCGACATTTCGACATTCGACATTCACATTCGAAATTCGACATTTCGACATTCACATTCGACATTTCGATTTTTGACATTTGACATTTCGACATTCGACATTCACATTCGACATTTGACATTCGACATTTCAACATTCGACATTTCGACATTCGACATTCACATTCGATATTCGACATTTCGACATTTCGACAAACACATTCGACATTCGACCTTTCGACATTTCGACATTCGACATTCGACATTCACATTCGACATTCGACATTTTGACATTTACATTCGACTTTTCGACTTTTGACATTCGACATTTCGACATTCGACATTCACATTCGACATTCGACATTTCGACTTTCGACATTCGACATTTCGACATTCGACATTCACATTCAACATGCAACATTTCAACATTTCGACATTCACATTCGACATTCGACATTTCGACTTTCGACATTTCGACATTCACATTCGACATTCGACATTCACATTTGACATTCAACATTCACATTTGACAATCGACATTCGACATTTCGACATTCAACATTCGACATTCGACATTTCGACATTTCGACATTCGACATTTTGACATTCACATTCGACATTCACATTTGACATTCGACATTCACATTCGACATTTGACATTCGACATTCGACATTCAACAATTCAACATTCGACATTTCGACATTCGACATTCGACATTCACATTCGACATTCGACATTTCGACATTCGACATTCACATTCGACATTCGACATTCACATTCGACATTCGACATTCGACATTTCGACATTTCGACATTCGACATTTCGACATTTCGACATGTCCACATTCACATTCGACATTCGACATTCGACATTCGACATTTCGACATTCGACATTCACATTCGACATTCGACATTTCGACATTCGACATTCACATTGGACATTCGACATTTCGACATTCACATTCGACATTCGACATTTCGACTTTCGACATTTCGACATTCACATTCGACTTTTGACATTCGACATTTCGACATTTCGACATTCACATTCGACATTCACATTCGACATTTGACATTCGACATTTCGACATTTCGACATTCATAATCGACATTTGACATTCGACATTCGACATTCACATTCGACATTCGACATTCACATTCGACATTTGACATTCGACATTTCGACATTTCGACATTCGACATTCACATTCGACATTCGACATTCACATTCGACATTCGACATTCACATTTGACATTCAACATTCACATTTGACAATCGACATTCGACATTACGACATTCAACATTCGACATTCTACATTTCGACATTTCGACATTCGACATTTCGACATTCAAATTCGACATTCACATTTGACATTCGACATTCACATTCGACATTTGACATTCGACATTCGACATTCCACAATTCGACATTCGACATTTTGACATTCGACATTCACATTCGACATTCGACATTTCGACATTCGACAATCACATTCGACATTCGACATTCGACATTCACATTCGACATTCGACATTTCGACATTTCGACATTCGACATTTCGACATTTCGACATTCACATTCGACATTCGACATTCGACATTCGACATTCGACATTCACATTCGACATTCGACATTTCGACATTTCGACATTCGACATTCACATTCGACATTCGACATTTCGACATTCGACATTCACATTCGACATTCGACATTTCGACATTCACATTGGACATTTCGACATTCGACATTCACATTCCACAATTCGACTTTCGACCTTCGACATTTCGACATTTCGACATTCACATTCGACATTCGACATTTCGACATTCACATTCGACATTCGACATTTCGACATTCACATTCGACATTCGACATTTCGACATTCACATTCGACATTCGACAATTCGACTTTCGACATTCGACATTTCGACATTTCGACATTCACATTCGACATTCGAGATTTCGACTTTCGACATTCGACATTTCGACATTTCGACATTCACATTCGACATTCGAGATTTCGACATTCACATTCGACATTCGACATTTCGACATTTCGACATTATGACATTTCAACATTAGAAATTCACATTCGACATTCGACATTCACATTCGACATTCGACATTTCGACATTTCGACATTCGACATCCGACATTCACATTCGACATTTTCACATTCGACATTCACATTCGACTTTCGACATTTCGACATTCGCCATTTCGACATTTCGACATTCACTTTCGACATTTGACATCCGACATTCACATTTGACATTCGACATTCGACATTCACATTCCGACATTTCGGCATTAGACATTCACATTCGACATTCACATTCGACATTCAACATTCGACATTCACATTCGTCATTTACATTCGACATTTGACATTCGACATTTCGACATTTCGACATTCGACATTCACATTCGACATTCACATTCGACATGCGACATTTCGACATTTCGACATTCACATTCGACATTCGACATTTCGACTTTCGACATTTCAAAATTCACATTCGACATTTGAGATTCGACATTCGACATTCACATTCGACATTCGACATTCACATTCGACATTTGACATTCGACATTTCGACATTTTGACATTCGACATTCACATTCGACATGCGACATTTCGACATTTCGACATTCACATTCGACATTCGACATTTCGACTTTCGACATTTCAAAATTCACATTCGACATTTGAGATTCGACATTCGACATTCACATTCGACATTCGACATTCACATTCGACATTTGACATTCGACATTTCGACATTTTGACATTCGACATTCACATTCGACATTCAACATTCGACATTCGACATTTCGACATTTCGACATTCGACATTTCGACATTCACATTCGACATTCCCATTTGACATTCGACATTCACATTCGACATTTGACATTCGACATTCGACATTCAACAATTCAACATTCGACATTTCGACATTCGACATTCGACATTCACATTCGACATTCGACATTTCGACATTCGACATTCACATTCGACATTCGACATTCACATTCGACATTTCGACATTCGACAATCACATTCGACATTCGACATTCGACATTCACATTCGACATTCGACATCCTACATTTCGACATTTCGACATTCGACATTTCGACATGTCGACATTCACATTCGACATTCGACATTCGACATTCGACATTCGACATTCACATTCGACATTCGACATTTCGACATTTCGACATTCGACATTCACATTCGACATTCGACATTTCGACATTCGACATTCACATTCGACATTCGACATTTTGACATTCACATTGGACATTTCGACATTCGACATTCACATTCGACAATTCGACTTTCGACCTTCGACATTTCGACATTTCGACATTCACAATCGACATTCGACATTTCGACATTCACATTCGACATTCGACATTTCGACATTCACATTCGACATTCGACATTCGACATTTCGACATTTCGACATTCGACATTCACATTCGACATTCGACATTTCGACATTCGACATTCACATTCGACATTCGACATTTCGACATTCACATTCGACATTCGACATTTCAACAATCGACATTCACATTCGACAATTCGACTTTCGACATTCGACATTTCGACATTTCGACATTCACATTCGACATTCGACATTTCGACATTTCGACATTCGACATTCACATTCGACATTCGACATTCACATTCGACATGCGACATTTCGACATTTCGACATTCACATTCGACATTCGACATTTCGACTTTCGACATTTCAACATTCACATTCGACATTTGACATTCACATTTGACATTCAACATTCACATTTGACAATCGACATTCGACATTTCGACATTCAACATTCGACATTTCGACATTCGACATTTCGACATTCACATTCGACATTCACATTTGACATTCACATTTGACATTCGACATTCACATTCGACATTTGACATTCGACATTCGACATTCAACAATTCAACATTCGACATTTCAACATTCGACATTCGACATTCGACATTTCGACATTCGACATTTCGACATTCGACATTCACATTCGACATTCGACATTCGACATTCACATTCGACATTCGACATTTCGACATTTCGACATTCGACATTCACATTCGACATTCGACATTTCGACATTCGACATTCACATTCGACATTTTGACATTCACATTCGACATTTCGACATTCGACATTCACATTCGACAATTCGACTTTCGACATTCGACATTTCGACATTTCGACATTCACATTCGACATTCGACATTTCGACATTCACATTCGACATTCGACATTTCGACATTCACATTCGACATTCGACATTTCGACTTTCGACATTTCAACATTCACATTCGACATTTGACATTCGACATTCGACATTCACATTCGACATTCGACATTCACATTCGACATTTGACATTCGACATTTCGACATTTTGACATTCGACATTCACATTCGACATTCGACATTCACATTCGACATTCGACATTCACATTTGACATTCAACATTCACATTTGACAATCGACATTCGACATTTCGACATTCAACATTCGACATTCGACATTTCGACATTTCGACATTCGACATTTCGACATTCAAATTCGACATTCACATTTGACATGCGACATTCACATTCGACATTTGACATTCGACATTCGACATTCCACAATTTGACATTCGACATTTCGACTTTCGACATTCACATTCGACATTCGACATGTCGACATTCCACAATCACATTCGACATTCGACATTCGACATTCACATTCGACATTCGACATTCGACATTCGACATTTCGACATTTCGACATTCGACATTTCGACATGTCGACATTCACATTCGACATTCGACATTCGACATTCGACATTCACATTCGACATTCGACATTTCGACATTTCGACATTCGACATTCACATTCGACATTCGACATTTCGACATTCGACATTCACATTCGACATTCGACATTTCGACATTCACATTGGACATTTCGACATTCGACATTCAAATTCGACAATTCGACTTTCGACCTTCGACATTTCGACATTTCGACATTCACATTCGACATTCGACATTTCGACATTCACATTCGACATTCGACATTTCGACATTCACATTCGACATTCGACATTTCGACATTCACATTCGACATTCGACAATTCGACTTTCGACACTCGACATTTCGACATTTCGACATTCACATTTGACATTCGAGATTTTGACTTTCGACATTCGACATTTCGACATTTCGACATTCACATTCGACATTCGAGATTTCGACATTCACATTCGACATTCGACATTTCGACATTTCGACATTATGACATTTCAACATTAGAAATTCACATTCGACATTCGACATTCACATTCGACATTCGACATTTCGACATTTCGACATTCGACATCCGACATTCACATTCGACATTTTCACATTCGACATTCACATTCGACTTTCGACATTTCGACATTCGACATTTCGACATTTCGACATTCACTTTCGACATTTGACATCCGACATTCACATTCGACATTCGACATTCGACATTCACATTCCGACATTTCGGCATTAGACATTCACATTTGACATTCACATTCGACATTCAACATTCGACATTCACATTCATCATTTACATTCGACATTTGACATTCGATATTTCGACATTTCGACATTCGACATTCACATTCGACATGCGACATTTCGACATTTCGACATTTCGACATTCACATTCGACATTCGACATTTCGACTTTCGACATTTCAAAATTCACATTCGACATTTGAGATTCGACATTCGACATTCACATTCGACATTCGACATTCACATTCGACATTTGACATTCGACATTTCGACATTTCGACATTCGACATTCACATTCGACATTCGACATTCACATTCGACATGCGACATTTCGACATTTGACAATCGACATTCGATATTTCGACATTCAACATTCGACATTCGACATTTCGACATTTCGACATTCGACATTTCGACATTCACATTCGACATTCCCATTTGACATTCGACATTCACATTCGACATTTGACATTCGACATTCGACATTCACATTCGACATTCGACATTTCGACATTCGACATTCACATTCGACATTCGACATTCGACATTCACATTCGACATTTCGACATTCGACAATCACATTCGACATTCGACATTCGACATTCACATTCGACATTCGACATTCGACATTCGACATTTCGACATTTCGACATTCGACATTTCGACATGTCGACATTCACATTCGACATTCGACATTCGACATTCACATTCGACATTCGACATTTCGACATTTCGACATACGACATTCACATTCGACATTCGACATTTCGACATTCGACATTCACATTCGACAATTCGACTTTCGACCTTCGACATTTCGACATTTCGACATTCACATTCGACATTCGACATTTCGACATTCACATTCGACATTCGACATTTCGACTTTCGACATTTCGACATTCACATTCGACATTCGACATTCACATTTGACATTCAACATTCACATTTGACAATCGACATTCGACATTTCGACATTCAACATTCGACATTCGACATTTCGACATTCACATTCGACATTCGACATTTCGACTTTCGACATTTCGACATTCACATTCGACATTCGACATTCACATTTGACATTCAACATTCACATTTGACAATCGACATTCGACATTTCGACATTCAACATTCGACATTCGACATTTCGACATTTCGACATTCGACATTTTGACATTCACATTCGACATTCACATTTGACATTCGACATTCACATTCGACCATTGACATTCGACATTCGACATTCAACAATTCAACATTCGACATTTCGACATTCGACATTCGACATTCACATTCGACATTCGACATTTCGACATTCGACATTCACATTCGACATTCGACATTCACATTCGACATTCGACATTCACATTTGACATTCGACATTTGACATTTCGACAATTCGACATTCGACATTCACATTCGACATTCGACATTCGACATTTCGACATTTCGACATTCGACATTCACATTCGACATTCGACATTCGACATTTCGACATTCGACATTCACATTCGACATTCGACATTTCGACATTCACATTCGACATTTCGATTTTTGACATTTGACATTTCGACATTCGACATTCACATTCGACATTTGACATTCGACATTTCAACATTCGACATTTCGACATTCGACATTCACATTCGATATTCGACATTTCGACATTTCGACAAACACATTCGACATTCGACCTTTCGACATTTCGACATTCGACATTCGACATTCACATTCGACATTCGACATTTTGACATTTACATTCGACTTTTCGACTTTTGACATTCGACATTTCGACATTCGACATTCACATTCGACATTCGACATTTCGACTTTCGACATTCGACATTTCGACATTCGACATTCACATTCAACATGCAACATTTCAACATTTCGACATTCACATTCGACATTCGACATTTCGACTTTCGACATTTCGACATTCACATTCGACATTCGACATTCACATTTGACATTCAACATTCACATTTGACAATCGACATTCGACATTTCGACATTCAACATTCGACATTCGACATTTCGACATTTCGACATTCGACATTTTGACATTCACATTCGACATTCACATTTGACATTCGACATTCACATTCGACATTTGACATTCGACATTCGACATTCAACAATTCAACATTCGACATTTCGACATTCGACATTCGACATTCACATTCGACATTCGACATTTCGACATTCGACATTCACATTCGACATTCGACATTCACATTCGACATTCGACATTCGACATTTCGACATTTCGACATTCGACATTTCGACATTTCGACATGTCCACATTCACATTCGACATTCGACATTCGACATTCGACATTTCGACATTCGACATTCACATTGGACATTCGACATTTCGACATTCACATTCGACATTCGACATTTCGACTTTCGACATTTCGACATTCACATTCGACTTTTGACATTCGACATTTCGACATTTCGACATTCACATTCGACATTCGACATTTCGACATTCACATTCGACATTCGACAATTCGACTTTTGACATTCGACATTTCGACATTTCGACATTCGACATTCACATTCGACAATTCGACTTTCGACATTCACATTCGACATTTCGACATTCACATTCGACATTCGACAATTCGACTTTTGACATTCGACATTTCGACATTTCGACATTCGACATTCACATTCGACAATTCGACTTTCGACATTCGACACTTGACATTCGACATTCAACATTCACATTCGACATTCGACATTCACATTCGACATTTGACATTCGACATTTCGACATTTCGACATTCGACATTCACATTCGACATTCGACATTCACATTTGACATTCAACATTCACATTCGACATTCGACATTTCGACATTCAACATTCGACATTCGACATTTCGACATTTCGACATTCGACATTCACATTCGACATTCACATTCGACATTCGACATTCACATTTGACATTCGACATTCACATTCGACATTCGACTTTCGACATTTCGACATTCGACATTCACATTCGACATTCGACATTTCGACTTTCGACATTCGACATTTCGACATTCGACATTCACATTCGACATTCACATTTGACATTCAACAATCGACATTCGACATTTCGACATTTCGACATTCGACATTCACATTCGACATTCGACATTTCGACATTTCGACATTCGACATTCACATTCGACATTCGACATTCACATTCGACATTCACATTTGACATTTTGACATTCGACTTTCACATTCGACATTTCGACATTCACATTCGACATTTCGACTTTTGACATTTGACATTTCGACATTCGACATTCACATTTGACATTCGACATTTCGACATTCACATTCGACATTCACATTTGACATTCGACATTCACATTCGACATTTCACATTCGACATTCGACATTCAACAATTCAACATTCGACATTTCTACATTCGACATTCGACATTCACATTCGACATTCGACATTCGACATTCACATTCGACATTCGACATTCGACATATCGACATTTCGACATTCGACATTTCGACATGTCGACATTCACATTCGACATTCGACATTCGACATTCACATTCGACATTCGACATTTCGACATTCGACATTCACATTCGACATTCGACATTTCGACATTCGACATTCACATTCGACATTCGACATTTCGACATTCACATTCGACATTCGACATTTCAACATTCGACATTCACATTCGACAATTCGACTTTCGACATTCGACATTTCGACATTTCGACATTCACATTCGACATTCGACATTTCGACATTCACATTCGACATTCGACATTTCGACATTCGACATTCACATTCGACATTCGACATTTTGACATTCACATTCGACATTCGACATTTCGACATTGGACATTCACATTCGACAATTCGACTTTCGACATTCGACATTTCGACATTTCGACATTCACATTCGACATTCGACATTTCGACATTCACATTCGACATTTCGACATTCACATTCGACATTCGACATTTCGACATTCACATTCGACATTCGACAATTCGACTTTCGACATTTCGACATTTCGACATTCGACATTCACATTCGACATTCGACATTCGACATTTCGACAATCGACATTTCGACATTCACATTCAACATTCGACATTTCGACTTTCGACATTCGACATTTCGACATTCGACAGTCACATTCGACATTCGACATTCAACATTCACATTCGACATTTCGACATTTCAACATTCAACATTCGACATTCGACATTCACATTCGACA
Source organism: Dendrobates tinctorius (assembly GCF_039654945.1). Classification (NCBI taxonomy): domain Eukaryota; kingdom Metazoa; phylum Chordata; class Amphibia; order Anura; family Dendrobatidae; genus Dendrobates; species Dendrobates tinctorius. The sequence continues at coordinate 22,875,486 of NW_027361795.1, forward strand.
TTCACATTCGACATTCACATTCGACATTCGACATTTCGACATTTCAACATTAGACATTCACATTCGACTTTCGACATTCACATTCGACATTCGACATTTCGACATTATGACATTTCAACATTAGACATTCACATTCGACATTCGACATTCACATTCGACATTCGACATTTCGACATTTCGACATTCGACATCCGACATTCACATTCGACATTTTCACATTCGACATTCACATTCGACTTTCGACATTTCGACATTCGACATTTCGACATTTCGACATTCACTTTCGACATTTGACATCCGACATTCACATTCGACATTCGACATTCGACATTCACATTCCGACATTTCGGCATTTGACATTCACATTCGACATTCACATTCGACATTCGACATTCACATTCGACATTCACATTCGACATTTGACATTCGACATTTCGACATTTCGACATTCGACATTCATATTCGACATTCACATTCGACATGCGACATTTCGACATTTCGACATTCACATTCGACATTCGACATTTCGACTTTCGACATTTCAAAATTCACATTCGACATTTGAGATTCGACATTCGACATTCACATTCGACATTCGACATTCACATTCGACATTTGACATTCGACATTTCGACATTTCGACATTCGACATTCACATTCGACATTCGACATTCACATTCGACATGCGAAATTTCGACATTTGACAATCGACATTCGATATTTCGACATTCAACATTCGACATTTCGACATTTCGACATTTCGACATTCGACATTTCGACATTCACATTCGACATTCACATTTGACATTCGACATTCGACATTCACATTCGACATTTCGACATTCGACATTCACATTCGACATTCGACATTCGACATTCACATTCGACATTCAACATTCGACATTTCGACATTTCGACATTCGACATTCACATTCGACATTCGACATTTCGACATTCGACATTCACATTCGACATTCGAATTTCGACATTCACATTCGACATTCGACATTTCAACATTCGACATTCACATTCGACAATTCGACTTTCGACATTCGACATTTCGACATTTCGACATTCACATTCGACATTCGACATTTCGACATTCACATTCGACATTCGACATTTCGACATTTCGACATTCGACATTCACATTCGACATTCGACATTCACATTCGACATGCGACATTTCGACATTTCGACATTCACATTCGACATTCGACATTTCGACTTTCGACATTTCAACATTCACATTCGACATTTGACATTCACATTTGACATTCAACATTCACATTTGACAATCGATATTCGACATTTCGACATTCAACATTCGACATTTCGACATTCGACATTTCGACATTCACATTCGACATTCACATTTGACATTCACATTTGACATTCGACATTCACATTCGACATTTGACATTCGACATTCGACATTCAACAATTCAACATTCGACATTTCAACATTCGACATTCGACATTCGACATTTCGACATTCGACATTTCGACATTCGACATTCACATTCGACATTCGACATTCGACATTCACATTCGACATTCGACATTTCGACATTTCGACATTCGACATTCACATTCGACGTTCGACATTTCGACATTCGACATTCACATTCGACATTTTGACATTCACATTCGACATTTCGACATTCGACATTCACATTAGACAATTCGACTTTCGACATTCGACATTTCGACATTTCGACATTCACATTCGACATTCGACATTTCGACATTCACATTTGACATTCGACATTTCGACATTCACATTCGACATTCGACATTTCGACTTTCGACATTTCAACATTCACATTCGACATTTGACATTCGACATTCGACATTCACATTCGACATTCACATTCGACATTTGACATTCGACATTTCGACATTTCGACATTCGACATTCACATTCGACATTCGACATTCACATTCGACATGCGACATTTCGACATTCACATTCGACATTCGACATTCACATTTGACATTCAACATTCACATTTGACAATCGACATTCGACATTTCGACATTCAACATTCGACATTCGACATTTCGACATTTCGACATTCGACATTTCGACATTCAAATTCGACATTCACATTTGACATTCGACATTCACATTCGACATTTGACATTTGACATTCGACATTCAACAATTCGACATTCGACATTTCGACATTCGACATTCACATTCGACATTCGACATTTCGACATTCGACAATCACATTCGACATTCGACATTCGACATTCACATTCGACATTCGACATTCGACATTCGACATTTCGACATTTCGACATTCGACATTTCGACATGTCGACATTCACATTCGACATTCGACATTCGACATTCGACATTCACATTCGACATTCGACATTTCGACATTCGACATTCACATTCGACATGCGACATTTCGACATTTCGACATTCACATTCGACATTCGACATTTCGACTTTCGACATTTCAACATTAACATTCGACATTTGACATTCACATTTGACATTCAACATTCACATTTGACAATCGACATTCGACATTTCGACATTCAACATTCGACATTTCGACATTCGACATTTCGACATTCACATTCGACATTCACATTTGACATTCGACATTCACATTCGACATTTGACATTCGACATTCGACATTCAACAATTCAACATTCGACATTTCAACATTCGACATTCGACATTCGACATTCGACATTTCGACATTTCGACATTCGACATTTCGACATGTCGACATTCACATTCGACATTCGACATTCGACATTCGACATTCACATTCGACATTCGACATTTCGACATTCGACATTCACATTCGACATGCGACATTTCGACATTTCGACATTCACATTCGACATTCGACATTTCGACTTTCGACATTTCAACATTCACATTCGACATTTGACATTCACATTTGACATTCAACATTCACATTTGACAATCGACATTCGACATTTCGACATTCAACATTCGACATTTCGACATTCGACATTTCGACATTCACATTCGACATTCACATTTGACATTCACATTTGACATTCGACATTCACATTCGACATTTGACATTCGACATTCGACATTCAACAATTCAACATTCGACATTTCAACATTCGACATTCGACATTCGACATTTCGACATTCGACATTCGACATTTCGACATTCGACGTTCACATTCGACATTCGACATTCGACATTCACATTCGACATTCGACATTTCGACATTTCGACATTCGACATTCACATTCGACATTCGACATTTCGACATTCGACATTCACATTCGACATTTTGACATTCACATTCGACATTTCGACATTCGACATTCACATTCGACAATTCGACTTTCGACATTCGACATTTCGACATTTCGACATTCACATTCGACATTCGACATTTCGACATTCACATTCGACATTCGACATTTCGACATTCACATTCGACATTCGACATTTCGACTTTCGACATTTCAACATTCACATTCGACATTTGACATTCGACATTCGACATTCACATTCGACATTCGACATTCACATTCGACATTTGACATTCGACATTTCGACATTTCGACATTCGACATTCACATTCGACATTCGACATTCACATTCGACATTCGACATTCACATTTGACATTCAACATTCACATTTGACAATCGACATTCGACATTTCGACATTCAACATTCGACATTCGACATTTCGACATTTCGACATTCGACATTTCGACATTCAAATTCGACATTCACATTTGACATTCGACATTCACATTCGACATTTGACATTCGACATTCCACATTCCACAATTCGACATTCGACATTTCGACATTCGACATTCACATTCGACATTCGACATTTTGACATTCGACAATCACATTCGACATTCGACATTCGACATTCACATTCGACATTCGACATTCGACATTCGACATTTCGACATTTCGACATTCGACATTTCGACATGTCGACATTCACATTCGACATTCGACATTCGACATTCACATTCGACATTTCGACATTTCGACATTCGACATTCACATTCGACATTCGACATTTCGACATTCGACATTCACATTCGACATTCGACATTTCGACATTCACATTGGACATTTCGACATTCGACATTCAAATTCGACAATTCGACTTTCGACCTTCGACATTTTGACATTTCGACATTCACATTCGACATTCGACATTTCGACATTCACATTCGACATTCGACATTTCGACATTCACATTCGACATTCGACATTTCGACATTCACATTCGACATTCGACAATTCGACTTTCGACACTCGACATTTCGACATTTCGACATTCACATTCGACATTCGAGATTTCGACTTTCGACATTCGACATTTCGACATTCACATTCGACATTCGAGATTTCGACATTCACATTCGACATTCGACATTTCGACATTTCGACATTATGACATTTCAACATTAGAAATTCACATTCGACATTCGACATTCACATTCGACATTCGACATTTCGACATTTCGACATTCGACATCCGACATTCACATTCGACATTTTCACATTCGACATTCACATTCGACTTTCGACATTTCGACATTCGACATTTCGACATTTCGACATTCACTTTCGACATTTGACATCCGACATTCACATTCGACATTCGACATTCGACATTCACATTCCGACATTTCGGCATTAGACATTCACATTCGACATTCACATTCGACATTCAACATTCGACATTCACATTCATCATTTACATTCGACATTTGACATTCGACATTTCGACATTTCGACATTCGACATTCACATTCGACATTCACATTCGACATGCGACATTTCGACATTTCGACATTCACATTCGACATTCGACATTTCGACTTTCGACATTTCAAAATTCACATTCGACATTTGAGATTCGACATTCGACATTCACATTCGACATTCGACATTCACATTCGACATTTGACATTCGACATTTCGACATTTCGACATTCGACATTCACATTCGACATTCGACATTCACATTCGACATGCGACATTTCGACATTTGACAATCGACATTCGATATTTCGACATTCAACATTCGACATTCGACATTTCGACATTTCGACATTCGACATTTCGACATTCACATTCGACATTCCCATTTGACATTCGACATTCACATTCGACATTTGACATTCGACATTCGACATTCAACAATTCAACATTCGACATTTCGACATTCGACATTCGACATTCACATTCGACATTCGACATTTCGACATTCGACATTCACATTCGACATTCGACATTCACATTCGACATTTCGACATTCGACAATCACATTCGACATTCGACATTCGACATTCACATTCGACATTCGACATTCGACATTCGACATTTCGACATTTCGACATTCGACATTTCGACATGTCGACATTCACATTCGACATTCGACATTCGACATTCGACATTCGACATTCACATTCGACATTCGACATTTCGACATTTCGACATACGACATTCACATTCGACATTCGACATTTCGACATTCGACATTCACATTCGACAATTCGACTTTCGACCTTCGACATTTCGACATTTCGACATTCACATTCGACATTCGACATTTCGACATTCACATTCGACATTCGACATTTCGACATTCACATTCGACATTCGACATTTCGACATTCACATTTGACATTCGACATTTCGACTTTCGACATTTCGACATTCACATTCGACATTCGACATTCACATTTGACATTCAACATTCACATTTGACAATCGACATTCGACATTTCGACATTCAACATTCGACATTCGACATTTCGACATTCACATTCGACATTCGACATTTCGACTTTCGACATTTCGACATTCACATTCGACATTCACATTCGACATTCGACATTCACATTTGACATTCGACATTCACATTCGACATTCGACTTTCGACATTTCGACATTCGACATTCACATTCGACATTCACATTTGACATTCAACAATCGACATTCGACATTTCGACATTTCGACATTCGACATTCACATTCGACATTCGACATTTCGACATTTCGACATTCGACATTCACATTCGACATTCGACATTCACATTCGACATTCACATTTGACATTTCGACATTCGACTTTCACATTCGACATTTCGACATTCACATTCGACATTTCGACTTTTGACATTTGACATTTCGACATTCGAAATTCACATTTGACATTCGACATTTCGACATTCACATTCGACATTCACATTTGACATTCGACATTCACATTCGACATTTCACATTCGACATTCGACATTCAACAATTCAACATTCTACATTTCGACATTCGACATTCGACATTCACATTCGACATTCGACATTCGACATTCACATTCGACATTCGACATTCGACATATCGACATTTCGACATTCGACATTTCGACATGTCGACATTCACATTCGACATTCGACATTCGACATTCACATTCGACATTCGACATTTCGACATTTCGACATTCGACATTCACATTCGACATTCGACATTTCGACATTCGACATTCACATTCGACATGCGACATTTCGACATTCACATTCGACATTCGACATTTCAACATTCGACATTCACATTCGACAATTCGACTTTCGACATTCGACATTTCGACATTTCGACATTCACATTCGACATTCGACATTTCGACATTCACATTCGACATTCGACATTTCGACATTCGACATTCACATTCGACATTCGACATTTTGACATTCACATTCGACATTCGACATTTCGACATTCGACATTCACATTCGACAATTCGACTTTCGACATTCGACATTTCGACATTTCGACATTCACATTCGACATTCGACATTTCGACATTCACATTCGACATTTCGACATTCACATTCGACATTCGACATTTCGACATTCACATTCGACATTCGACAATTCGACTTTCGACATTTCGACATTTCGACATTCGACATTCACATTCGACATTCGACATTCGACATTTCGACAATCGACATTTCGACATT